>NC_039367.1:62686362-63035364 GCF_003573695.1 Papaver somniferum
AAAAAAAGAGCACACAAAGAAGGGCTCCTACAAAGAGAAAAATGTAACATAGCTCGACAAAAACGAAAAAAAGAGCACACAGAAGGCTCGCACAAAGAAACGATAGAAAAATATAATATTAGCTGAAAATACACGAAGAAACAAAGCAACGTGTGACAATAAATTAAGTTGTAGTTAACGTGGAATTTTCTATTTCCTCCAACCTTATCCCTCCCTGCTTTACATGAAATAAAATACTGTTGTTTAAAGTTTAGACTCTCACAACTACGTACAAGGAACATGGTTTCCCAAAACTTGTGCTTAACTGCTAGCTTATTCAGTCCACATGTAATTGTTAGCTTAACATTTGTTTCCATTTTTGACATTAAGACAAGAGATCTTAGTGATAATCAAAACGCCCATACTGTTCTAGTTGTTCTTTCTTCTTAACTCACACACAATTGTTTTTGAAAAGGTTGATTAGTGTAGATAGAATTCAACGAATATTTTCTGTTTTTTCCTTTGAACATTATCAGTTTATCACGAATTCAATATCTGTATTAGTAATATGAAGTTAGCACAATCATCAAACATAGGGATTCATGTTGTGTCCTATTCTGGACATCTGCCGACCACCTCCTCACAAGAGAAGATCAAATTGAGTAACGTGCGGGGATGAGTCACTATTTCAACCTCATGTAAACTATTGAAGTGGAGTACCAATCCTAAACTATATCATGATAATCATAGTATATTGTTGATGATGGTGGTTGCATACATCATTCAGACTTTTTAACAGTCTTAACGGTGTATTAATCAACAAACAATTGGAGTTAACTAAAATTATATCATGATAATCATAGTTTTAAGAGTATATATATACTATGTATCACCTAAAATTAGGTAAAACGAAACCTTTCTTCTCTATAAGTCATTTCTATCATGTGCATTAAGACTCATACTACTATTTACTAGCACGTAGACGCAGTATACCCGTATTAATTACAGTATCATGCATGCATGCTTTATAGATATACTACGACTTAACGTGCATGTTACAAGAAAACAGTTCTTCCATGAATGGTGGTGCGGCAAATAATAACCAAAAAGCAACAAGGAATGGCTATATTGCGTCCAAATCCTACCAATCAATATCTCTAGTCCAATTTAACCAACTCTCAATTCTCTCTCGTCTCAACCTCTATATAAGTCCATGGGTCTCTCCAAATCTATTCTATCTCATCATCAACAAATCTATTCTATCTCATCATCATTAGCAGCCTCCTTTCTCTCCTTCTCTCACTTTATCTTTACCAACATTCAAAATGATGAAGCTTAGTATCAGTATTGCTTGTTTCTGTTACCTGTTCATGATCATTATGAGTTTGTACTCAGTTGAGGCAAGAGAGGTAGTCTACAATGTGGTAACTAAATTTGGAGCAAACCCAGATGGAAGAACAGATACAACAAATTCATTTCTTAATGCATGGAAAACAGCTTGTAATTCAGCTGGTTATAGTTCTGCTACCATTTATGTACCACGTGGAAAATATGTTTTAAATCAAGCAATCTTTAAGGGTCAGTGTAAGAATAATATTTATATCACCTTTCAAATCGATGGAATACTATTGTCTCCCAAGGATTATAGTGTTCTTGGTAAAACTGGAAAATGGATTGCATTTGAAGATGTCTCCAGGGTGTCTATTAAAGGTGGTACTATTGATGCTCGTGGTATGGCTCTATGGTCTTGCAAACTTGCTGAGAAGAAATGTCCTGCAGGTGCCACGGTAAGTGTAGCTCCATTAAAGTTTTTGATAAAAGACATACAACGGTAAGCATGAATGATCATACTAGCTAACACAACTAATTGTACTTGCAGCAATCACTGTTATTCAGCAACTCAAAAGACATTACAATTACTGGATTGACGTCGATAAACAGTCAGATGTTTCATATTGTAATTAACGGTTGCCAGAACGTGCACATGGAAGGTGTAAAAGTTAAAGCTTCAGGGAAAAGCCCAAACACAGATGGTATACACGTTCAACAATCAACAAACGTAAATATCATCAGTGCTACTATCATGACTGGGGACGATTGTATCTCCATTGGACCTGGCACATTCCACTTATGGATCGAAAAAGTTGTTTGCGGACCTGGACACGGCATCAGGTATTAATCTAGCTATCATTTTGTCCACTATATAAACCGATCGCAGTTTTAATGGTGATTATGCATTTTTCAGACTTTAATGTTTTTTCTTACAGCATTGGTAGTCTTGGGAAGGGATTTGATGAACCAGGAGTACAGAATGTGACAGTTAAATCGGTTACGTTCAGTAATACCGAAAATGGATTAAGAATAAAAACATGGGGAAGACCTAGTGATGGATTCGTTCGGGGGGTTAATTTTCAAGGCGCAAGAATGAATAATGTGAACAACCCAATCATAATTGATCAAAATTACTGCCCTCACAATGAAGATTGTCCTGACCAGGTATATATATTCACATCCACGATCAACCTACTAGTACTTAACCGAATTTGAACCCTGTTCATATTTTCTCTTTATCCGATTCACTAATTTTTTTTCAATTTGTTTTGGTGTTGAATAATCAGATATCTGGAGTACAGATAAGTGATGTACATTACAAAGACATAAGTGGAACTTCAGCAACAAGAGTTGCAGTAAACTTCGACTGCAGTAGTAAGAATCCGTGCAAAGACATAACTTTGGAGAATATCAAACTTACTTATAGAAATCAGCCTGCACATGCTACTTGTATTAATGCCGATGGGTCTGCTTCTGGTTTCGTTGAACCTGCTAGTTGCCTCTCTAGGTGAAAGCCAAAGTAATTAACAACTACAAAGTGGGATGATAAAATTGGTTGCTGGTGATGATATCAGAGGTGGAAGTTCGTCTACAACACATTCACTAATAAAATAAATATATAGTAAAGAACTTCTTAATTTGTATCTATATATACATCAAATATGTAATCATATATATATATGTAACTGCTAAATTATACGCCATACATCGAGTGATTAGCTATAACCTACAGATGTTTGTTGGAATCTTCCATTAAAGGAGTAAAAAACTACAGTATAATATTTATATTATGGGACTGAACTCTGCAGTAAATAAAGAACCGTCTGCTTTCATGAATTCCTAGTTTCATGACAAGAAATTTTGCTTGCTTTAATAAAAACTCCTAAGAATTTGTTTGTACGATCTTAAACTTCATTAAGAATATTGCTTCTGTCAACATTTTCAATACCCAAACCCAGCAGCAGAGTACGTGGTGCCCACTGCCCAGAAACTAGTACCAGAGATAGGTTCCTTGTAGGAGCTCTGGATTACCTCATAATAAGAAGTCTTGCAAAAGACTCTTATCGACCATACTCTGATTGGGAGATTATTATCTCAATATGAAAAATATAAACGTGGAGGAAACAATGTTCATCTATAGATGTGAATCATGTGATAGAATGAAAAGCTATATTTTGATATAAGATGGTCTTTTAAAACATTTCAACATACAGCTAGCTGTAATTTCCATAAACCGGCCTTCTCAATAAAATCCCATTTTCTGAACTTTTATTAACAGTTCTAATTTATAGTTAACCAGAGAGACAGAGTTCCGAATTTTCCTATATAATCAGAGCTTATAGATAGTTCATCAGAGGCACTTATGACTTGTCAGCATCCATGCGTTCGAGGATTCGTCGTGCTTCCTCCTCTGTTGCAGGGACAACACTTCGAATACTCGACCCATTTTTCAATGTCTCCGGATTGCGAACACTGAATGTGAAATGGAATGTGTTTGAGACCTGTAATTAATTGGAGTATCCAAAGAACAAAAGTTAAATGGTGATAAATGGTGCAAGAATTGATTGGCATCGGCTAAATGTAGTTGTCTAGTTGACATTCAATTATCTAAACTCATATTATAGAATATATTCACATAGATTGCAGTTGAGGGAACATTAACTACTGACCTCACTAGTCCTGAGTTCAGGCCTTGTAACATGAGCTACAACTTCAATATTAATAAGAGGCTGCAGAGGGTTGTCGAGTTCGGTGTACAAAACACATGATTTGAAGCGCAAGAAGTCCCCAACATCCACCTGCATCATTAGTAAATTAGTTCAACATCTCTCACAGATTCATAGTATTATTTGATCATTAAACTAATTGATTTCTTAGTGAAGCATAAAGGGCATAAAAGGTAAACCTAGAAGAGTGTTGTGATCATCAAAAATTAGTCTGTAAGAAATCTTCATGCATGATTGTAAACATGAAATCCAAATCAATAAAGAAACGCTACTCACAGGTCGTAAGAAATCCACATGATCAACTTCGAGGAAACATGGAACCAGGCCAGCAAAAGCATAAGCTGTTGAATAAGCCAACTCAAATGCCCGATGCATCAAAAATCCTCCAAAGATCCTCCCATGGATGTTTCGCTGTTGGGGTTGGCAAATTAAAGAGTACTCCAGGCATGTATCCTTTAGAAGAATGCTATCTCTGTTTGCTAATGCTGGCATGTCACAGAAGATCCTTCCTTCAGCCAACAAAGCCTTAAGTCTCTTATCCTCCCCGTTTTCAATATCTATTTTTTTCTCTCCTCTCTTCCTCTTCCTCGTTTTATCTCTGGCTTCAGCTTCCTCCCAAAGCATCTTTTCTTGTTCAGATTCAGGTAAAACCCGGTTCACAGGAGCAGACTTGTTTGTCTTAGAGTCGCGAGCTACGAATGTGAAGTTAGCAGTAAGTGCTACGTCCTCTGAAGCCCGAGAACTGTCTGCAAGATAGGAAATAAAATTCATAACATCACAATCTAGAAAGGAACCAAATAAGGTATGGTTACTGGAATATCAGAATATCAAATGGTGGAGTACTTCAAAAGACTTAGTTGCAGGAAGGGGATTCTAGGAATATTTGTTACCTTGTGAGGGCTGAGTCACTTCTAACTGTATCTCAATGGATGAACGCCCAACCCATGTGACAGCCCCAGCTATTCTCAAATCAGCATCGACGCGGAGAGGCTTCCTTAAGACCATCTTGTCAACAGAAGCAGTGACCAACAAGAGAGGTCTTGTCGTGCTATCTTCGTCGGAGCAGTGCTAAACCAAATCAGACAAATGACCTTTTATAAACTGTAACAGTTCTAATATTCAAGGTGGTGATTCATACATCAAATTCAGGAACAACAATAAAAATAATCTGCAGTATGTTTTGTAACAACTGATGAACATAAAGTGGTTACCAGACAATGATGGTTGTAAAGCCTCTGAGAGTTTAGTTGTGTTTATGGAGCAGGACAATGACTTCGGCCGTCTTGAAATCAGTGATCATTTTTCTCAAATATGTCTTATCCAAATGGATCAAATTGTAATATACAAGAATCAAACTTTTTTTAATATCTTCGTAGTGTATTTCACATTAGTGGAGAGTTGCAAACAGAATAGCCAGTTACAATGAAACCATGAATCTAAGATCTGAATAAAAAGCAACCTGCTTAGGTTTCCATCTTCTAATTGCAACACAATTTACACCGTGTTTAGGCAAATGTAAAGCTCAGGACTCTGACAGCTAGACCTTAATCATGGGCATACATCCAAGAAACTAAAGAAGTGAAAATTGAAAACAACGATGGTGGTGAATCATAGACACTATCCCTTTTCCCTTTCCAATGTCAATTTTGAAACCCAGCTACAGAGACTTTCAAAAGAAGTTTGCATACATCCAAGAAACTAAGAAAGTGAAAAAACAATGATGGTGGTGAATCATAAACACAGTCCCATAATGTCGTAGCAGTTCAAACAGGTAAACCAACAACAACAACAAAAAAAAAACCAACACCTGAACTCAAATTCCCCACCTAAGAACCTGAACTCAGACCAGACCACCCAAAAAAAGAATCATGAATTTCTCCATAAATGCAAGCATTTTCATTGTGAAGTGTGAGAAACAGCAAAGCTAAAACTAGAATCATGTATTGGGGACTACCCTAGGAATTCCAAACATTTGGGAATTTTCTGACATAAACCCTAAAGTTCAATTTCACATTTTTATGCAAACCCATGTCCAGATATTACAATACAACCAGCAATTCAAAATTCAAAAAAGATCAAAATCAAAAGAAGATTTAGGGCACCTTAACAGAGATAGTACCAGCAAGGGCATCAAGATCTTCAAGTAATTTACCAATCCTAACACCATTCCAAGGATCTCTATACTGTTCTCTAAGTATATAATCATTAGAGAAGTTATAGACAATACTAGTTCGACTCTCAGAAGGTGTTTTAGTAAGCAATTCACTCTGTGGTGGAGCATTATTTGCAGCATCTGGATCTAACAGTCTCTCAAAAATACTAGACCTTGCTTCCCATAAAGCATTTGTAACAGGTGAAGTATATGTACCTGGCCATAAACTAATTGGTTTTCTTGACAAAGAACCTGCATCTACTTCAAATGGAGATGATAATGTCGAAACTACAGGAATCACTTGCTCTTCTGTTGAAGAATTCATTTTTCGAGATGGGTTTTCCGGTACAGATGAGAAATTCAACTTTTGAGAAGAAATTTGACGAGTGTTAGAAAAGGGTTTGGTTAGTTTCTTGGAAGTAGTGATTTTTGCAGGTACAGATGAGAAATTGAAGATGTTGGTATTGGTTGATGAAACTAAATGGGGCTCATTTATGGGGGTTGAAAATTTCTTGTTTTGTGTTGGTTTTGTAACGTAGTCCAATAGTTTGGTTGAAATAGGCGTTTTTGTGAAATGTTGGAATTTTCTTGTTGATGATTTCATGATCCTGACTGAGATATTTTCTAAGAGAATTTTTGAGTAGTTTCAATTTTTAATCTTTTATTCTTCACCTCATGGAGAAGGAATGAATGATTTTACATCTTCATAATCTTATTCATTTCCTGATTTGTTAACTAATTAATTTAGATTTGGTTTAGAAGTTGGTCGTGAAACTCGTGACTAGAAAGTCTTAATTTTTAGATCCCAAATTAATGGGCTGCGTATGCAAATTTATTCAATGCTTCCCATGCGGTAGGTAGGTGCACAATACAAAGATGCACTGGACTTGAATGCCAAATGCCTGCAGCTGCCGATGCACGTATAAGCTGGCCTAGATACTGGGGAGTATTAAAATTTGGAAGAACAAATTACCTTGAAAGAGATGGTACCAGCAAGAGCATCAAGATCTTCAAGAAGCTTGCCAAACCTAACACCAACTATTGATGGATCTCTATATTGTTCTCTTAGTATATAATCAGATGAGAAATTGTATAGAATGCTAGTCCTGCTTTGAGATGGAGTTTTTCTTATTCCCATCAGTTCCTTTTCTTCTTCTGCTTCCTCCGGTGTAGTTGCGCGCTGTGGCTGATGATGATGATCTTGCTTCCCATAGGGCATTTGTGACAGGAGAAGGATATGTTCCTGGCCATAATGTGCTGCCAAGTGGTTTTCTTATTGAAGAACTTGCATCAATGTCATGATTTATTATTTCTTTGGTATTTTTCGTGGAGCTTGTTAGATATGGAGAGTTTGGGAGAAATTTCAAGAGAGGAATTACAATCTGGGTACAAAGATGTAGAGAAATTATTAATCTTGTTTTTAGGTGGTGTTTGTGTGGTAGTGGTGTTGAATAAAATGGTTGAAATGGGCTTTAAAAACCTGTATTCTTTTGAGCAGGACTTCATTACCATCGTCATCCTGAACATGGCTGCAACTGGCTGAATGAGTATACTCTTTTCACTTCCATTCACAGTTTGCTCTAATGAATGGAAAAGACAAAACTAACAGAAATTTGGTAACTAGACGTAAAATTGCTGATTAGATAATATAATTGCTTGTATAGAAATTGCAATATCTCCAAAGCTGTTGCAGACAACAATAACTTCCAAGTTTTTGAGTCCAAATCTGTTCACACTCCTCCAACGAGGGTATATTTTACATATTTTTCTGATTGGTTGATTATTTAACTGATGGCCCCATTACCCTTCATGTTTAGAATCACGGTCCTCGTTACATAACTCCTTAAATTAAATCAAGGGTAAAGATTGAAATGTGAAATATACACTCGTTAAAGAGTGTGCACGAATTCACACTCCAAGTTTTTGTTGTTTACTAATTTCTTTCTTTTTTTATTTTTTTTCATAAATAAGGTTTTTCACGTTTTCCCGTCCGGTGAGAGTTCATCAAATTACAAATGCCAGGTAATATTCTCATGGCAAGCACTCGGTGGCAATTTAAAATCTAAGTGGGTAGTAGAATTTCAGCTTCCTCGTTCAAAATTTAACTCGACATTGCTAATAGAGGTATAAGACTACTGGGAGGGTATCAAAATACATATGAGACAAAACACTTTTTAGTTTGTTTTTATACATTTTGGTACCCTCCCTAGTTATCTGATACCCTCATCAGTAACCATGATTTAACTTGTGAGTTTAATCTGAATTTCAATTGATTTTTTTCATAGGACCACCCATAATGGTGGTGTGGTGAAATCTAAACTAAAAGCAATACTTAAAGCGTCCACAATTATGGAACGTGTTAGATACTGATTCAATTTTAAGAAACAAACTACAACTGATTTCCTAAATCAGTTTGACATGTGTTTATATCCTACATAAACAAGGGTTTTCATGTTCTTAGCTAGTTTAGGTTTCCTAAATTGAAGTAGGACTTGGTTTCTTAATAGAAGTAGAACTTGGTTTCCAAGCAATCACCCTATTGTAAGCCTATAAATAAAGGCATAAGTCTTAGGTTATAGGTATCTACATCATTTTTGTCTAAACCCGGTTGTAGGCATCAATATCCTCACAAAAAAGAGAAGTAATCTGTCTATTAGCAAGATGTAGATCCTCTGATAGTCTTAGGGTTGGGAAAGTTGGGAGACAAGTGAAGGTGAGTTGAAAATGTGAAGAAAAGGGGTGTTGAGTGTCAATTGTGTTATGTATTCTCTGGTATATGAATGAAGTGAATTTCTGTCGCCCGTAGACATAGGCACATTGCCGAACCATATTAAATCTCTGTGTCTTCTGTGTTCTATGCACATTAGCTTCTGTTGAATGTTTAGTTTTTTGTTTCTGATACCAGATCTTGGAATGTCTCAAGGAACAATATGAACCTCTCGACACAACAAACTGGTATCAGGGCTTAGGTCTAGATTCTTGGAATCTAGAGTTTGCTCGTTTGAATCGGGTCAGAAACAATGTTTGAAGATATCCAAAAACATGCCAAATTTGAAAAACACAAAGACGGTATCGCGTTTTTTACGGACTTAGTGGTGGAAGATGCGTGACAATTCTGTAAACTGTGGTGAAGAATCGTGATAGTTTTGGAACCGTGGTGCAAGGTTTCAACGGTTCTGTCAAGAAACGTAGTGAAAAGTTGTCTTCGATAATCACCTTGTGAATTTCAAAAATCGCGGTATTAATTTCAATAATTGGATATCATGAACAAAATTTTGAATACGAAATTCTGAAGTTTATGCTAAGTTTAATTAGAAAAAGATTTGTGGAAGAAGACATACTTGAAGATTGAAGTAAAAGCCAAGAAGAAGAAGCATCAATAGTCATATTGCGAATCAAGTTATGTTTGATTTGAAGATCAGGGTTATTTTGGAATTCAGCAAGTCATTGTGAAACCTCGTATGAAGAATCTTGGAGACAAGGTTGTTTGAACTGTATCAAGTTGAAGAGGTGGATTTTCTGGCTTTACCAACACCATTTGAAGTATCAATTGTTCATGAATGAATGTATTTGAAGTGTTTCACATTCGTTGATTGTTGATTGATAGACTTTTAAAGTTGAAGCTCTACTTGAAGAAAGGATTTGACATTAGTATACTTCTTGAAGCGTAAATACTATGCATTATGCGTAGCTTCGAGTAAGTAATTTTATAACCTATTTACTAGTTTGAGTGAGGTGTTTGATTATTTTTTTTTGGTCTTTACTTCGTTTTCTTGAGACTTTTATGGACTATCTAGGAATACCTTGTTGGTTTTCATTTGAATGTGCTTGATTTGAAACCCAAGTTGCAAGGAAACAAGAGTATTGTGTTTGAAGTACAACTTGAATGGTTTATACGTTGGAAGAGGTAAAGATACGAAATTGAATTCGTCAAAATCCTTAGAATTATTCGAAGTACCAAGGGGAACAATTATAAATGTTACCGATTGTCATTAGTTTGATCATATCGTCCTTGACGTAGTTGAAGAAATTAAATAAGAAGTTAAATGGTGTAGCGAGGATTGCAGAAACATATTAGTAGGTTTCATGTGAGAATTATCGGTCGTTTGAATGTCATGGTATTGTGAGAGCACTAGTGGAGGGTTGATTAATTTTGGTTGAAGAGTTTGATTTCATGAAAAAGTGCTTGAACCAGATGTCTATAAGCATATTGCATTGTTGATGATCGATTAAAGAGATGCGGTAAAATGGATTCCTATATGGAGATATTGTGTGTGGTGCAGCTGTTGTTTCTTGTTCTGTTTTGAAGAGAAGAAATTGAAGATGAAGTCGACATAATTTTGGGCATATGTACCTTGGGAATATGATTGAAGAATGGTTTGTTTGAATGTGTTGAGTTTGAAGCTTACTTGAAGAGTAAACTTATGATCATTGGACTTCTGTAAGCTTTTATTTTACACAACGATGTAGGAACAAAGTTCTTTGGTACTGTTGAACACCCCAAATATGGTACGTTTTGAATCATCTATTCGGATATTTGCTGGCACCTCTTTTACTGTTTTTGAAAGAGGAGGTACGTGGTTTGATACCTTTCTTGCTTTGATGATATTTGACGAAGAATGAAGGTGTTCACCTTTTTTGAACTCATCAAGTTGGATAAGTGCAAGACCATGGTGAAATTAACAGATTGGTTATGACTCACGTGGATATGTTCCAGTTTTTGTTTTTTTTTTTGGTAAAAACTCGGTTGCAAAGAACAAGGTATCACTGTGGCACTTCACGATTATAAGGTACAATATTACATGTGAACTATATGGTTAAGTGAAGAAATCACAAACTATTTGAACAATGCAGTATATGAATTGAATTGAACTGAATTGCCTTTTGTCGTAAGAAAAACATTGGAAAACATGAAAAGAAGTTTCAAGTTCATACGTGAATGTTGGAAAATGAAGATATAGGGATGATGAAAAATATGTGGAAGTTCCAAATGTTTGAATGCTTTTAACATAGGAATTCTCTACAAAATGGTTTTCTGATATTTAAGAGTTGGAGTTTGAAGTGGAAGATATTAAGCATTCATTTGAAGTGCTTAGGTGCAACTCGAGAAGTTTTAAGTTATTTGTTGTGTATCAAAGTTTGAAGAAGAATCCTGAATCATTAGGTCCAGTTGACCCCGTGGGGTTTAAAGTTGTTTCAACGGTGGAGTATTGGAGAAGGTTTTCCAATGTAGTTGCAGTGATGAAAGGATTGAAGAATGGAAATTTGTACTATTGAATATGGAAGTAGAAGTATTAGATAGTGCGCAACCTAATGTAGTTGAACACTAAATCATGCAGTTAAGGCATGAAGTTGAAGAACGCAAATCATACAATTTAGGATTTTGCGAACATTGTGTGAAGGTGGAGAAAGAATCAAGCTTGAAATAGAAAGTTTCAGTTTCGAAGATATGAAGATATCATGAATATCATCGCTTATGGAATACTGGAATGAGTTCACACAGATGTTTGGGAACTTACTGGTGCGCGTCGTTAACGCAACAAATTAATTACTTCTTTCCACACAATTAACTGGTAATATAATGGCAAGGAGTTCGTTCCCATAAAGAGCAGGGATTTTCTAGTTGTTAAAAGTAACCGAAAAGGGGGTTTTAGATTTCAAATAAAAGTAACTAATAAAAGAAAATAATAAAGACTGATTTAAAATAATATGGAGAAAGACGACCAGGGAATCGTTCGTCGTCACAGAACCGAAGCTTAACTAAATACAATTTTATTTCTTGTTAAACTTATATTGTTACCAACCGTAGAATAACAATAAGCTCTGGTATCCCCCGGATTCCTACTGCCACTGGATACGGAGGCGCTCGACTACCAGATTCTATTCAACTAACCCACCAAGAATAATCTTTCAAGGTGTCAATTAGTCGAATGCTTTACCCTCTGTGAATCAGGTTGATCCTAGCATCAGACACATAAGCTTGGCCTGCTTACTAGTGTTATCTTTACACACAATTGCTTAACAAAATCCCTCTGTTAGCTCTTGCGATTTACTACTGTGTAAAGAATTGATATGACAATTACACATATCACACAACCCTAAACTAATAGAAGAAATATTGATTGGTTAATTTAATTGATCATTTTAAATAACCCCTCAATATTCTTAGACAATAAAAATAATAAAAATAATCAACAATAAAATAAAACTTAAAATAAACGTGGTTAAAGAAAATAATGCTTCATTGTTTATGACTTTGAAATCATCCCTAATCAATTAAAAGATTAGCTATTCATAATTAAAAAGTACTACCAAATAAATAGAGAAGAATGAATTAAAATGAAACTAAAAACAGAAGCCCGAGCAAAAGCCAAAAACTTTCTCGCTACAAAGGAATGTTAAAAGAATAACCGAAGGAAGAAGTGTTTCGGGCTATCCTCAAAAGAGGAGGTGTAAGTGGAAGTGAAGTTCTCGGTCTCACTCGATCCCATTTATAGTATATGTGTAGCTGATTCGACGTAGTGCGGCACATCCTAATAAAGTGTACGAGAGTTCTGATTGATTCGAACTTTAAAGGGCCCCATGTGAAGCAATTACCACCGCACAATACATCCATCTTGATGTATCATTTTACAAATAATTATCCCATTCTTCAACGCGTTAAATATCCTGAACGAACGCGTGCTTTATCTTCTGGCATTACTGTAAACCGGACCCCACCACACGTCAACTTCCTCTTAAATCGCCTGCCCAAATCAGAATTTGTTGAAAGGAATAATTGATATCATTTCAGTGTAGCATGAAGTAGTTTAACTCATTAACTGCGGATTATGATTGCCCATAGCTTTTACCGGGACCCGCGTGAATAAAGATCACCCCTTAGATGCTGATGGTACGTTCAAATCCATGTATAGTTACTACATCAAATTCGCACCACACCACAACATGTTAGGGACATGTTCTGTTAACTTCTTCAGTCGGGTCCCACCAGTGACGCCATTATTTCTTCACTTCCACTACCATCGCCATTCTTCTTCCGGCCACTGTCCCGTCCGAACTTAACCCCATCTGATCATCACGGCAGTGTCGATCGCTGCGTTATACTCTGCCATGAATGACAGCTCCATTCTCGTTCACTTCTCCCTAATAACTTCTGTAACATTCAACTCCATCATGCCGGAAGAAACCACAGACCGTAAAACTCCTGGCCATCATTGTCCCATAACACCATCGCTGCCATCGAACTCCATTACATCGACTTCTCTTCATCAATAACATCATTATCATCTCCGTTCCCGTCTGCCATCAAACCTCATCACTGATATCAACCACAGCAAACCCGAACTCCTTATATTCACCCATCATCTAGCTCATCACAGCCTCATCGTGATCATCACGAACTTCTCGAGCTCCCAACTTCAGTCACCAACCATCATCAACTCGACTCCATCAATGACAGCAAGCCAACTTCTCTGATTATGTATCCTCAACTGCTTCTCTCCATCGCAGATATATAGATGCTCTTCCTCCTTCTCTGCATCTTCACCGCGACCCATCTCGTCATCATCGACTTCAATGGCATCAACCGAATAATGCACTGCCAAATTCGAGTATGAGTGATTTATCGAAATCAGGCTAGTACCCAAGATTTCTATCAGCTTCAATGTCCCACTGATGTACGCCAAATCTCGAATATCACTTTTCCAAAATCGATCATCGTCGTGATCATCATGATCATCAAGTTCCGACTGCCATAGCCTGTGTTCTGTTTAGAAATAGGGAAGACGAAGTGCCCTGAGTAAGAGATCAGGTGCCTTCAGTATTATTTGAATTCCTGCCTTCCCCTTTGTAAAAGACCGAACTTCCCTTAGCAGTTCCCATGAAACAATCTGCCCCTTAACAGGAAGGTGTCCCTTAACATTCGGTCGGGTTGCCAGTAGAACTTCCCTTAGAAAATGACCATTTTACCCTTTTAGTCTTCTCAGTTCTTGTTTTGCTCATAACTTCTCATACGAACTCCGAATGACTCCGTTCTTTCGCCATTGCCTTCGTCTTTTCGTCCTCTACACAATAAAAAGTAGAAATCTTGTATTTGAACGAGTCTCACTTTGTCTTTGGCCCTTCTCCATTTGTAGCTAGCTTCTTTTATTGCACAATTAAGTGCAATTTTACTTCTTTTTGGATGATTCTCCAAATAAAAGACAAAAACAAGAAAACAAGCGTAATATACAATAATTTGCAAGAATACCAACAAATACTAGCATGGAATTGACACCAAATATATGTGAAATATGCATTTATCAAATTCCCCCACACTTGGCTTTTGCTAGTCCTCGAGCAAACTATATAACCTAACGTACGACAACTTCCTTTCGTTGGGACCCGGTTGCACTTAGCATGTGCAACAAGCCTTTAAACCCCTAGGTGTCCCTAGTGGACGAGTTATAGTCTCGTGAGGGCTTACGAGTGGTATACCCACAAAACCTACTCCAACTTCAAAGCGTTCCAGCGTCCCAAGCATCCAAAGAGCTATGAGGACATAGAGTTTCTGCATGCTAGTAATAAGAGGTTAGAAATACCAAAGAACATATTCTCATTCTTAAATGTTGAGTGAGAAATAATCACACCATAATGAGAGAATGTGTGTTTGAGAGCGACCAATAAGCATTTCACCTCGACTTCTGCCTCACTTAAAAGGATTTTATGATAATTGCACTCAATAAGACGGCTTTTTTTTACGGGTCTCACATGTATGCAGGTAAGAATGAAGTGAGAAATCCTACACACGTTGAATGGTGGGAAGGAAACCTTCCGAATTATTTCTGGAGACCCACAAAATCGTGGGAAATAAAAGACTTTTTCTGATGATCTCTAAGAAAGGAAATCAACCACTATAGCAAGGATGGGAGTACTTACCACCTTCACATCCGATCGTCAGTAATGATAGCACCACTCTCACAGCATCCAATAGAAATGTCTTTGGCTCGTCTTCTTTGTCTTCAACTTCGGCTTCAACTGTTGATGATAAACCTTGAACTTCATAAAACTTTGACAATTTGTAACTATTTTTTTCACTATTTCCTTGTTGCTTGAAACTTCTTTATAGATTTTTCTTCCTCGTGGCCTTGTTGAAAATAATAACCTAAATGCAAATCTTTTTGTTTGTTTTTTTTTTTGTATTTTTCTTTTTGTATTTATTTTATTTTAATTTGTATTTTTTTCTCTCTTTCTCATTTCATTTTTTTTCACAACATTTTTTTTAAAAGATTGGAACTATAATAATGAAATAAATTTAACATGGCCATGAGAGAAAGACTTTACCGCTTTGATCTTCACATTGTATTGTCTTCGTATCATAAACTTCAATAACTCTCATCTTTTGATTTTCTTTGCTCTTGTAAATAAGTCTCCGTACTTGGATATAAAATTGTGCTCATTGTATTGTAAGTCTTCAACATGTATATAAAATCTTCTCATTGTATGTTGCTTCAGTTGAATATGAAATTTGCCTACTTTGTATTGTTGCTTATAAACCTTAAACGTCTTCAACTTTCCTTGTAGATTTTGATGTCGCTTCCTTGTCGATGATGATGTGTTTCTATGGACCTGTTGTTGCCGAGAGAGAATGATGCTAACTGCAAACCAAACTACAAGAAGGTGGTTTTCATCTATAGATGTCACCCCCATGATTGACAAAATTAGCACTCAAGAGATCAAAAATAGTGCTGAAAAATGGTGTGAAGTTGGGTAGCTCACCATTCTACCCGGAACTAACGTACGGTGACACACACTCAAAAGAAAGCTCTTTAGTCATCTACAAAGTTTTTTAGTGCCTCGGTTGATTTGAAAATAGGTAGTCTCCACTAATGATTGATCAACAACTCTAATAATGCATTTCCCCCTGCTCCTCATTTGTCACTGGCATGATTAAATCCGTTATTTAACACTCTAACAAGTAAGAAATCCGAACGTAGTTCCCTAAAACTTCCAAGTTCAGTTATGTCGGTCAGAATTCTATATGTAAACATACTTAGAAGTATGCTAGTGACTCTAAAATCTCTACAGGTTGAAGGTTTTTTATGCAAATACTTACAAAAATTTTGAAAAAAAATCGACTTAAAAAGCCAAAAAACTCTATATGCAAAATACTAAAAACACTCCCCCACACTTAAACTTTACATTGTCCTCGATGTAATTGAGTCATCCCAAAGTAAAATAAGGTGGGAAATAAAAATATGGTATGCAAATCTAAGAAAAATAAAACATAAAGATAGAAATACCAAACCAGTGGGTTGCCTCCCGTCTAGCGCTTAGTTTATCATCCTCAGCCCGACTTAGCACTCATTCACGTTACTCCTCCAGAGGGAGCAAATCACGAAGCTCAAGGGTATCTACATCCACCTTTCTGCGTGGAACCTCCCCATAAACCAATAATCTGAAAATCTGGTAGTCCACCCAGAAAACAATCTACAAACCTAGTAACAACTTCACACAATTATTAGCACAAGATATGAATAATGAAACTATCACTTTATTAAAGTTTCCCCCACACTTAGTTCTTTCTACATTTGGAAGTGGATATATAATAAAGAATTCGGGGACTTCAAAAGGTTCCTCTCGATGAACCTGCACATTGCTAGAATCAAACACATCTAGTAGTGGATAATTCGAAGTAAAATAATTCTTTAAACTTTTAGAAGCACAAATACTCAACCCTAAGTGATGTGGATCAAAAGATTTAGAAATATGCAAAAGATTAGACACACCTTTCACAATCTCTTGTATTACGGGATCCTCATCATTCTTAAAGAATTGCAATGAATTATTTACCTCATTTGTTTCGTGGTCCTCTATCAAACTATTTAGCCATTCTTCGTCAGTTTCGACTTCAATCAAAATCTCAGCATCATTATAATCCTCGGCTATCTCAATTGGGTCTTCCACAACTTCAACAAATTTGGTTTCATTCTCAATCTGCATCTCTTAAACATTCTCATCATCGGAATCAAAATCTTCCCCCAAGAAGTCTAGTTCATTGGTGCAAATCCTAGGGTCTTCCGTATGAGTCTCCGGCGATGGAATAATTGAGTTTACTTCCTGCAAATCAACCGGCCTAAAAACATTGTAACCCGGATATTCTTCATAACCTTGATATGCATTTGAGTATGTTATACCGTTCATAACAATGGTTCGGTCATTCCAAGGCTCCTCCTTTTGAATAGGCGAATGATCATTATTACGATCCGGAGTTGGAATAACTTTATAACTATTACATGGAATTTCCAAAGGTTGCTCATCTTCAAAATATTCTTTGTCGTCCATAGGAATTTCAGAATTGTTTTGGTTTTTAGGCAATACTTCTTCTTCATCCCTATTTTTACCGATTTGAGAAATTTGTTCGTATAATTTCTTTGAATTTCTCGATGTGATTCCTCCCACTCATCATAGTTTTGAAGTGATTCTTGCATCATGGTACACATCCGTTTTGTAAAACTAGAGAATTTATGATTAAAAGTATAACTATCCTCCCGTCCTTGTGGTTGCTCCCTTACATACCCGTCATAAGTTTGTTGATATGCATGAGAGTACCCGTAAGGTTCCATAGGATATGGATCATGGCCAAATGATTGGTTTTGATTATATCCTTGATATGGTTGGTAATTATCATAAAACTGATATTGAAAACCATATTGACTAGTATCAAATTGATCACCATTGTGATGTGATCGATCTTGTACACCGTACATGTTATTTCCAAACGGAAACACGACGATAATACAAAATTGTAAGAATTAAAATTAACAAAACCTAAGCCTAAAAATAAAAATAAAAATTATGCACACAAATTGTTTATAGAATTTCCCCCCGTTCTAGACGGGTCATGAATATTATTAGTCCATTATGAACACAAAAAAAATAAAAATAAAAAAAATAAAAATAAAAGATAGAAGCAAAATCTAAAAACAAAAGTATTAAATAAAATTACTAAAATAAAATAAACTAACAAAAAATAAATAAACAATAGAATTATTAAAAAAAATAAAAAAAAAATAAAAACAACTAAAAACTACCGACTGCTCCCTGGCAGCGGCGCCAAAATTTGGTGCGTGTCGTTAACGCAACAAATTAATTATTTCTTTCCACACAATTAACTGGTAATATAATGGCAAAGAGTTCCTTCCCACGAAGAGCAGGGAGTTTCTAGTTGTTAAAAGTAACCGAAAAGGGGGTTTTTAGATTTCAAATAAAAGTAACTAATAAAAGAAAATAATAAAGACTGATTTAAAATAATTTGGAGAAAGATGACTAGGGAATCATTCATCGTCACTGAACCGAAGCTTAACTAAATACAATTTTATTTCTTGTTAAACTTATATTGTTACCAACCGTAGAAGAACAATAAGCTCTGGTATCCCCCGGATTCCTACTGCCACTGGATACGGAGGCGCTCGACTACCAGATTCTATTCAACTAACCCACCAAGAATAATCTTTCAAGGTGTCAATTAGTCGAATGCTTTACCCTCTGTGAATCAGGTTGATCCTAGCATCAGACACATAAGCTTGGCCTGCTTACTAGTGTTATCTTTACACACAATTGCTTAACAAAATCCCTCTGTCAGCTCTTGCGATTTACTATTGTGTAAAGAGTTGATATGACAATTACACGTATCACACAACCTTAAACTAGTAAAAAAAATATTGATTGGTTAATTTAATTGATCATTTTAAATAACCCCTCAATATTCTTAGACAATAAAAATAATAAAGATAATCAACAATAAAATAAAACTTGAAATAAATGTGGTTAAAAAAAATAATGCTTAATTGTTGAGGACTTTAAAATCATCCCTAATCAATTAAAAGATTAGCTATTCATAGTTCAAAAATACTACCAAATAAATAGAGAAGAATGAATTAAAATGAAACTAAAAACAGAAGCTCGCAGCAAAAGCCAGGAGCTTTCTCGCTACAAAGGAATGTTAAAAGAATAAACGAAGGAAGAAGTGTTTCGGGCTATCCTATTCCTATCCTCCAAAGAGGAGGTGTAAGTGGAAGTGAAGTTCTCGGTCTCACTCGATCCCATTTATAGTATATGTGTAGCTGATTCGACGTAGTGCGGCACATCCTAATAAAGTGTACGAGAGTTCTGATTGATTCGAACTTTAAAGGGCCCCATGTGAAGCAATTACCACCGCACAATACATCCATCTTGATGTATCATTTTACAAATAATTATCCCATTCTTCAACGCGTTAAATATCCTGAACGAACGCGTGCTTTATCTTCTGGCATTACTGTAAACCGGACCCCACCACACGTCAACTTCCTCTTAAATCGCCTGCCCAAATCAGAATTTGTTGAAAGGAATAATTGATATCATTTCAGTGTAGCATGAAGTAGTTTAACTCATTAACTGCGGATTATGATTGCCCATAGCTTTTACCGGGACCCGCGTGAATAAAGATCACCCCTTAGATGCTGATGGTACGTTCAAATCCATGTATAGTTACTACATCAAATTCGCACCACACCACAACATGTTAGGGACATGTTCTGTTAACTTCTTCAGTCGGGTCCCACCAGTGACGCCATTATTTCTTCACTTCCACTACCATCGCCATTCTTCTTCCGGCCACTGTCCCGTCCGAACTTAACCCCATCTGATCATCACGGCAGTGTCGATCGCTGCGTTATACTCTGCCATGAATGACAGCTCCATTCTCGTTCACTTCTCCCTAATAACTTCTGTAACATTCAACTCCATCATGCCGGAAGAAACCACAGACCGTAAAACTCCTGGCCATCATTGTCCCATAACACCATCGCTGCCATCGAACTCCATTACATCGACTTCTCTTCATCAATAACATCATTATCATCTCCGTTCCCGTCTGCCATCAAACCTCATCACTGATATCAACCACAGCAAACCCGAACTCCTTATATTCACCCATCATCTAGCTCATCACAGCCTCATCGTGATCATCACGAACTTCTCGAGCTCCCAACTTCAGTCACCAACCATCATCAACTCGACTCCATCAATGACAGCAAGCCAACTTCTCTGATTATGTATCCTCAACTGCTTCTCTCCATCGCAGATATATAGATGCTCTTCCTCCTTCTCTGCATCTTCACCGCGACCCATCTCGTCATCATCGATTTCAATGGCATCAACCGAATAATGCACTGCCAAATTCGAGTATGAGTGATTTATCGAAATCAGGCTAGTACCCAAGATTTCTATCAGCTTCAATGTCCCACTGATGTACGCCAAATCTCGAATATCACTTTTCCAAAATCGATCATCGTCGTGATCATCATGATCATCAAGTTCCGACTGCCATAGCCTGTGTTCTGTTTAGAAATAGGGAAGACGAAGTGCCCTGAGTAAGAGATCAGGTGCCTTCAGTATTATTTGAATTCCTGCCTTCCCCTTTGTAAAAGAACGAACTTCCCTTAGCAGTTCCCATGAAACAATCTGCCCCTTAACAGGAAGGTGTCCCTTAACATTCGGTCGGGTTGCCAGTAGAACTTCCCTTAGAAAATGAACATTTTGCCCTTTTAGTCTTCTCAGTTCTTGTTTTGCTCATAACTTCTCATACGAACTCCGAATGACTCCGTTCTTTCGCCATTGCCTTCGTCTTCTCGTCCTCTACACAATAAAAAGTAGAAATCTTGTACTTGAACGAATCTCACTTTGTCTTTGGCCCTTCTCCATTTGTAGCTAGCTTCTTTTATTGCACAATTAAGTGCAATTTTACTTCTTTTTGGATGATTTTCCTAATGAAAGACAAAAACAAGAAATCAAGCGTAATATACAATAATTTGCGAGAATACCAACAAATACTAGCATGAAATTGACACCAAATATATGTGAAATATGCACTTATCAAATTCCCCCACACTTGGCTTTTGCTAGTCCTCGAGCAAACTATCTAACCTAACGTACGACAACTTCCTTTCGTTGGGACCCGGTTGCACTTAGCATGTGCAACAAGTCTTTAAACCCCTAGGTGTCCCTAGTGGACGAGTTATAGTCTCGTGAGGGCTTACGAGAGGTATACCCACAAAACCTACTCCAACTTCAAAGCGTTCCGGCGTCCCAAGTATCCAAAGAGCTATGAGGACATAGAGTTCATGCATGCTAGTAATAAGAAGTTAGAAATACCAAAGAACATATTCTCATTCTTAAATGTTGAGTGAGAAATAGTCACACCATAATGAGAGAACGCGCATTTGAGAGCGACCAATAAGCATTTCGCCTCGACTTCTGCCTCACTTAAAAGGATTTTATGATAATTGCACTCAATAAGACGACTTTTTTTATGGGTCTCACATGTGTGCAGGTAAGAGTGAAGAGAGAAATCCTACACACGTTGAATGGTGGGAAGGAAATCTTCCGAATTATTTCTGGAGACCCCACAAAATCTTGGGAAATAAAAGACTTTTTTCTGATGATCTCTAAGAAAGGAAATCAACCACTATAGCAAGGATGAGAGTATTTACCACCTTCACATCCGATCGGCAGTAATGATAGCACCACTCTCACAACATCCAATAAAAACGTCTTCGGCTCGTCTTTTTTGTCTTCAACTTCGGTTTCAACTGTTGATGATAAACCTTGAACTTCATAAAACTTTGACAATTTGTAACTATTTTTTTTCTCTATTTCCTTGTTGCTTGAAAGTTCTTTATATATTTTTCTTCCTCGTGTCCTTATTGAAAATAATAACCTAAATGCAAATCTTTTTGTATTTTTTTTGTATTTTTTTTTTGTATTTTTTTCCTCTCTTTTTATTTCATTTTTTTTTCACAACATTTTTTTGTTTTTTAAGATTGCAACTATAATAATGAAATAAATTTAACATGGCCATGAGAGAAGGACTTTACTGCTTTGATCTTCACAACTTGTATTGTCTTCGTATCATAAACTTCAATAACTCTCATCTTTTGATTTTCTTTGCTCTTGTAAATAAGTATTCGTACTTGGATATAAAATTATGCTCATTGTATTGTAAGTCTTCAAAATGTATATAAAATCTGCTCATTGTATGTTGCTTCACTTGGATATGAAATTTGCTCTACTTTGTATTGTTGTTTATAAATCTTAAACGTCTTCAACTTTCCTTGTAGATCTTGATGTCGCTTCCTTGTCGATGATGATGTGTTTTTATGGACCTTGTTGCCGAGAGAATGATGCTAACTGCAAACCAAACTACAAGAAGGTGGTTTTCATCTATAGATGTCACCCTCATGATTGAAAAAATTAGCACTCAAGAGATCAAAAATAGTGCTGAAAAATGGTGTGAAGTTGGGTAGCTCACCATTCTACCCGGAATTAACGTACGGTGACACACACTCAAAAGAAAGATCTTTAGTCATCTACAAAGTTTTTTAGTGCCTCGGTTGATTTGAAAATAGGTAGTCTCCACTAATGATTGATCAACAACTCCAATAATGCATTTCCCCCTGCTCCTCATTTGCCACCGGCATGATTAAATCCGTTATTTAACACTCTAACAAGTAAGAAATCCGAACGTAGTTCCCTAACACTTCCAAGTTCAGTTATGTCGGTCAGAATTCTCTATGTAAATATACCTATAAGTATGCTAGTGACTCTAAAATCTCTACAAGTTGAAGGTTTTTTATGCAAATATTTACAAAAATTTTGAAAAAAAATCGACTCAAAAAGGCTAAAAACTCTATATGCAAAATACTAAAAACACTCCCCCACACTTAAACTTTACATTGTCCTCAATGTAATTGAGTCATCCAAAGTAAAATAAGGTGGGAAATAAAAATATGGTATGCAAAACTAAGAAAAATAAAACATAAAGATAGAAATACCAAACCGGTGGGTTGCCTCCCGTCTAGCGCTTAGTTTATCGTCCTCAGCCCGACTTAGCATTCATTCACGTTACTCCTCCAGAGGGAGAAAATCACGAAGCTCAAGGGAATCTACATCCACCTTTCCGCGTGGAACCTCCCCATAAACCAATAATCTGAAAATCTGGTAGTCCACCCAGGAAACAATCTGCAAACCTAGTAACAACTTCACACAATTATTAGCACAAGATATGAATAATGAAACTATCACTTTATTAAAGTTTCCCCCACACTTAGTTCTTTCTACATTTGGAAGTGGATATAGAACAAAGAGTTCAGGGACTTCAAAAGGTTCCTCTCGGTGAACCTGCACATTGCTAGAATCATACACATCTAGTAGTGGATAATTCGAAGTACAATAATTTTTTAAACTTTTAGAAGCACAAATACTCAACCCTAAGTGATGTGGATCAAAATATTTAGAAATATACAAAGGATTAGACAAACCTTTTACAATCTCTTGTATTACGGGATCCTCATCATTCTTAAAGAATTGCAATGAATTATTTACCTCATTTGTATCGTGGTCCTCTGTTAAACTATTTAGCCATTCTTCGTCAGTTTCGACTTCAATCAAAATCTCAGCATCATTACAATCCTTGGCTAGCTCAATTGGGTCTTCCACAACTTCAACAAATTTGGTTTCATTCTCAATCTTCATCTCTTCATCATTCTCATCATCGGAATCAAAATCTTCCCCCAAGAAGTCTAGTTCATTGGTGCAAATCCTAGGGTCTTCCGTATGAGTCTCCGGCGATGGAATAATTAAGTTTACTTCCTACAAATCAACCGGCCTAAAAACATTATAGTCCAGATATTCTTCATAACGTTGATATGCATTTGAGTATGTTATACCGTTCACAAGAATGGTTCGGTCATTCCAAGGCTCCTCCTTTTGAATAGGCGAATGATCATTATTACGATCCGGAGTTGGAATAACTTTATCACTATTACATGGTATTTCCAAAGGTTACTCATCTTCGAAATATTCTTTGTCGTCCATAGGAATTTCAGAATCGTTTTGGTTTTTAGGCCATACTTCTTCCTCATCCCTATTTTTACCGAGTTGAGAAATTTGTTCATATAATTTCTTTGAATTCCTTTGAATTTCTCAATGTGATTCCTCCCACTCATCATAGGTTTGAAGTGATTCTTGCATCATGGTACACATCAGTTCTGCAGAACTAGAGAATTTCTGATTAAAAGTATAACTATCCTCCCGTCCTTGTGGTTGCTCCCTTACATACCCGTCATAAGTTTGTTGATATGCATGAGAGTACCCGTAAGGTTCCATAGGATATGGATCAAGGCCAAATGATTGGTTTTGATTATATCCTTGATATGGTTGGTAATTATCATAAGACTGAGATTGAAAACGATATTGACTAGTATCAAATTGATCACCACTGTGATGTGATCGATCTTGTACACCGTACATGTTATTTCCAAATGGAAACATGACGATGATACAAAATTGTAACAATTAAAATTAACAAAACCTAAGCCTAAAAATAAAAATATGCACACAAATTGTTTATAGAATTTTCCCCCGTTCTAGACGGGTCATGAATACTATTAATCCATTATGAACACAAAAAACAAAAATAAAATAAAAGCTAGAAGCAAAATCTAAAAACAAAAGTATTAAATAAAATTACTAAAAGAAAATAAACTAACAATAAATAAATAAATATAGAATTACTAACAAAAATAAAAAAAATAAAAAAATAAAAACAACTAAAAGCTACCAACTGCTCCCCGGCAGCGACACCAAAATTTGGTGCACGTCGTTAACGCAACAAATTAATTACTTCTTTCCAGATAATTAACTGGTAATATAATGGCAAAGAGTTCGTTCCCACGAAGAGCAAGAAGTTTCTAATTGTTAAAAGTAACCTAAAAGGGGGTTTTTAGATTTCAAATAAAAGTAACTAATAAAATAAAATAAAGACTGATTTAAAATAATATGGAGAAAGATGACTAGGGAATCATTCGCCGTCACTGAACCGAAGCTTAACTAAATACAATTTTATTTCTTGTTGAACTTATATTGTTACCAACCGTAGAATAGCAATAAGCTCTGCCATCTCCCGGATTCCTACTGCCACTGGATACGGAGGCGCTCGACTACCAGATTCTATTCAACTAACCCACCAAGAATAATCTTTCAAGGTGTCAATTAGTCGAATGCTTTACCCTCTGTGAATCAGGTTGATCCTAGCATCAGAAGTATAAGCTCGGCCTGCTTACTAGTGTTATCTTTACACACAATTGCTTAAAAGAATCCCTCTGTCAGCACTTGCGATTTACTACTGTGTAAAGAGTTGATATGACAATTACACGTATCACACAACCCTAAACTAGTAGAAGAAATATTGATTGGTTAATTTAATTGATCATTTTAAATAACCCCTCAATATTCTTAGACAATAAAAATAATAAAGATAATCAACAATAAAATAAAACTTGAAATAAACATGGTTAAAAAGAATAATATTTCATTGTTCGGGACTTTGAAATCATCCCTAATCAATTAAAAGATTAGCTATTCATAATTAAAAGTACTACCAAATAAATAGAGAAGAATGAATTAAAATGAAACTAAAAACAGAAGCCCGGAGCAAAAGCCAAAAACTTTCTCGCTACAAAGGAATGTTAAAAGAATAACCGAAGGAAGAAGTGTTTCGGGCTATCCTCAAAAGAGGAGGTGTAAGTGGAAGTGAAGTTCTCGGTCTCACTCGATCCTATTTATAGTATATGTGTAGCTGATTCGATGTAGTGCGGCCAATCCTAATAAAGTGTACGAGAGTTCTGATTCATTCGAACTTCAAAGGGCCCCATGTGAAGCAATTACCACCGCACAATACATCCATCTTGATGTATCATTTTACAAATAATTATCCCATTCTTCAACGCGTTAAATATCCTGAACGAACGCGTGCTTTATCTTCTGGCATTACTGTAAACCGGACCCCACCACACGTCAACTCCCTCTTAAATCGCCTGCCCAAATCATAATTTGTTGAAAGGAATAATTGATATCATTTCAGTGTAGCATGAAGTAGTTTAACTCAGTAATTGCGGATTATGATTGGCCACAGCTTTAACCGGGACCCGCGTGAATAAAGATCACCCCTTAGATGCTGATGGTACATTCAAATCCATGTATAGTTGCTACATCAAATTTTCCCCACACCACAACATGTTAGGGACATGTTCTTCTAACTTCTTCAGTCGGGTCCCACCAGTGACATTATTATTTCTTCTCTTCCATTACCATCGCCACTCTTCTTCGGGCCACTGTCCCGTCCGAACTTAACCCCATCTGATCATCAAGGCAGTGTGTCGATCGCTGCGTTATACTCTGCCATGAATGACAGCTCCATTCTCTTACACTTCTCCCTAATAACTTCTGTAACATTCAACTCCATCATGCCGGAAGAAACCACAGACCGTAAACCTCCTAGCCATCATTGTCGTTGTTGATCGTGGATTTTCAACAAAGGATAAAACCGTAAAATCATGATACTGCGTGTTTCTGAGTTGGCTTCAGGCATTTGACGATTCATATTTTACGAAGCCATGATGAATATGTTTCCTGAAAGACCTCAACTAGCTGAGTGTTCAGTACCACGCATTTCATCATGTCCTCTATGTAGAATAACGTAATTCGGAGGTTCTCCGTAAGATTGAGAGCAACAACGCCTTCAGGACGTCGATGACACTCACTGTTCCCTGACTACATGAGAGAGACCCGCCTCTACATAGAAGAACGATTGGGTGGTTCTCCGTAGATTGAGAGCAACAACGCCTTCAGGACGTCGGTAACACTCACTGTTCCCTGACTATGTAGAGAGACCGCGTATAGATCCAGGCGGTTCTCCTTAGATTGAGAGCAACAATGTCTTCAGGTCTTCGGCAACTCGTTGTCTTCTGACTATACACCTTTGGAATGGGTATGACGCTTTAACTGGCTAATATCTCTTCTGCAATAGATTAATTCTGCCGTGACATTTACCACTGAATTCCCAGAATAATCTATTTGTGCTCCTATTCCATGGTCGAATCCACGACCTGATCCCATGGAATGACAATAACAATTGCTCCTATTCCATGGTCGAATCCATGGCCTGATCCCATAGAATGGCAATAACAATTGCTCCTATTCCATGGTCGAATCCACGGCCTGATCCCATGGAATGGCAATAACAGTTGCTCCTATTCCATGGTCGAATCCACGACCTGATCCCATGGAATGGCAATAAACAATTGTATCATCTCATTATTCCGATTTCATGATCGAATTCACGGCTAATCTCATGGAATGATAATAGATAATTTTATTACTCCGATTTCATGATCGAATCCACGGCTGATCTCATGAAATGGTAATATTTAATTACTCCGATTCTATGGTCGAGTCCACAATCCCATTAAATGGTAATACTTAACTTTATTATTCCGAATTCATGGTCGAATCCACGACTGATCCTATGAATTGATAATAGAACAACTACTCATTTTTATTGCTCAGTTTCATGAACCATTCTCCACTGAATTTCATAAATTAGTAATAAATACTCAACAATCGGGCATCTGGGCCATCACCGAATAAGCCCCACAAAAATGGTGCAAGTGTACTCGACAATGATGCACGACTGAGCACCCAGATGCACAAACGAGCATTCAAAAATATGGACAGATGAGGAATCCTACGCAAAGCGGGAGAAAAACAATAAATATTAAAATATTGAAGAGGCGCTCATGGGGCTGGGCCCATGCCCTAGCCGTGGCCGGTCCCATGCCTCTCCCATTATTTTCCTTATTTTTGTTATTTCATGAACTCATGAAAACTTCTTGGTTTTAGCAACTTTCCTTGTTTTTTGCAAAACTCATGAATTCTCCATAACTACATGCATTCATGAAAAATAATATTATAAAATAGGGAAAGGTGTGCGGGACCAGGCAACATAGCCGGCCGGCCGTGCCCAAGCCGTGGCTGGTCCCACACCTCACAATCCTAGCTTTTTATAATTATTATTCCTAAACTCATGAAACTTCTCCGTTTCAACGAAAACTCATGGATTCTCCACAATACCACGGTTTCATGAAAAAATAATAATATAAAATTAGGAAAAGGCGTGCGGGACCGGGCAATATAGCCGGGCGGCCATGCCCTAGCCGTGGCCGGCCCACAACTTTCAATCCCTAATCTTTTATAATTATTATTTTCCTCAATTCATGAAACTCCTTGGTTTGAGCAAAATTCTTGATTCCTTCATATTTTCTCAAATTTTGCTCGAATCATGAAAAACTAAAAGCCAACATGGTCACATGACCGGCTAGCCTCTCACGACAATTTTAAATGTTAAAATACTCTTATTTTAATATTTACAAAATATTGATCAATTGAGCATACATGCTCATTCCAACAAAAATCAAGAATTTTAGTCAAAATGAAATTCTTCTGAAAATTCACAATGTTGCTCGAACGCACATCAGAAAATACTGAAACTCTCAGTATGAAGACACGGACACCACATCAACACGTGTATGCCTTCTTGACCGACTAGAGTCATCCCTAAGGCTTGCACAAGGCCGGTCCTACACGTTTTCATAATTCTGACCTAATTTGCTCAATTGCTCATATTGGGCCCAAACTCTCTCCAACCAATCCGAGGATTGCTCAAACGGCCACCAGGAGCCGCTCCCATGCTCTCTTGGTCGGTCCCCCATCCTTCATACCTAGGTTTCATCACCTAATGCTGAACCCAGCAATATTTCAATAAATGATGAATCCGACATGTAATCATCGTTCTTTCACCAACTCTCCAACTGAGAACCATGGTGCATGCTCACTCGAGCACTGAGCACCACATGGACGCCATATCCCATGTGGTCGGTCCCTCTATCGCTCATGACCTATTTTCAGCGATTCATCAGTTAACAAATAATTGATCTGAAATTAGGGTTTCGAATAAATGTTCTACGAATCAGCATTCAGAGCAAGATTCAAACACTAATGAATTTATGATGGATTCAGCAACCAACATCTGAATTAATCATATAATTTTCGGTAATCTACCAATATAAAATATTTTATTGGGTCACGTCACCAATAAATATTTTGTTGAGTTGAACAATACTTGCTCAGCTGCTCAAATATTGATCCAGCTATCAATATTTAGTAATATTAGTAATTTGTCGAATTGAGCAATACTTGCTCAGTTGCACGTCAAATTATCAACGTTCAGTATTTTGTCGAATTGAGCAATACTTGCTCACGTCAAAATTATCAATTTATCGAATTGAGCAATACTTGCTCAGTTACTCGAATATTGATCCAATTATCACTATTCAGTAATTTATCAGTAATTCGT
This sequence comes from Papaver somniferum, assembly GCF_003573695.1. NCBI lineage: Eukaryota > Viridiplantae > Streptophyta > Magnoliopsida > Ranunculales > Papaveraceae > Papaver > Papaver somniferum. The sequence continues at coordinate 62,715,824 of NC_039367.1, forward strand.
CGAATCGATCAATACTTGCTCAGTTGCTCGAATAATCCATGTATATTTAATAACTCATCAATGTTCAACAACTCGTCGAATTTACAATATTTGCTCAGACGAGAAACATTAATACTCATGAATCACTGAGTATTCGTCAATCATGCTCGATTCAACAAAACTTAGACTCAATGTCTAAATCAGTCAATAACTGACTAATTAAAACACGCCTGCCTTGCAGACTCCACGATTTGTGAGACATCGATCACGTCACAAATGGGGGGATATCACTTAGAGTTTTGGTCTGGCGGTCTACGGCACGTGGATTCATCCACAACGAGAAATGTGCGTAAGTCGTGAAAACGGTTGAAAGAGTTAGCAAGTAGTGGGTGCACGATCAGTCAAGTCTCCACACGACATGGAACTGACTTTAACACGATCTCCCACTTTACCACTCTTTCACTCAAGAAACTGTCACACTTACAGGGATCAATGTGTTCACAAGTCTGAAAATATAAAAAAGTCTCTGAATCCATGATTGAAGGACAAAATAATTACATCATCAGCAATCGTCCACACAGATTTTCTCGAGTAACTACTCTCAAGAATTCATCAATCTATCAGAACTTATTCGAACTCACCAGTTCACCAAAAATTGCAGAAACCTTCAACACATCCACAATCCTTGATCATCATTGATCCCACACAATTCTCCGCTTCCCTCCTACATATCAACCCATCTCCCTCTTTGTGACCGAATTTGAGAACACTTTGATCGATGTTGTCACTTCAACGCTATTCCACTTAAAATCCCCAGAGCGGCAGGCATCACTCGACAAGAAGCTACTCGTCATCCCATCATCATAACACTTGGAGAAATTTTGAACTTTGACGAGGTTGAAGCAAGAACCTGCAAAATATGCATACACATTCATCAAGAGGTCCCGCACTCAGGAAAGTCTCATTCCTTCAATGACTATGTCATTTTCTTTCCTCACATGCTATCCTAGTTGGGAACTCAATTCTGCTAGCAACTCTACAATACGCTTTGAATGGTAGCTTCACCGCATTAGTATTTTACCAAGTGGTTGAATCTGACACCGCTCCGAATCGAGCATCTCACCGAGACATTCACTACTGAGAGATGACGGAAGCATGGCAAAGAGCACTTTAGGCATTTCTCCACTTGTAGGAATGTCCACGAGTATCAGAAATCTCTGATTTCTGCACAAGTGTTGAATCCCACTATCGCAGCGGAATGTTGAATCAACAGAAGATACACTGGCGGAGACGATCAAGCCTAAGATATTCGACGCTTCAGAGCTCAAGCATATAAGAAGCCTTCGAATTATACTCCCAATCAAAGAGTACACCTTCGATAATAACGCCTCTAGCTTCAACACAATATCTCGGCGGTGACACACTAGCAACACCGACACGATCAAAGTGTAGCTGAATTACAATCGATAAGTCTTCACTATCTCATGATAAGACTTCTGGAGCGGATGCAACATCATTTATCAATGGATGTCACAAACTATTTCAACTCTGCTAAGTGAATGAGGGATTCACTGGGGACTTGATTTTATTAGAAATGTCAATTCAATATGTTTCAATAAATGTTATCCACATAAAAATTCATGGAAACTTGATGTGATTCCATGAAACTTCATCAACGGGATCTCTCTACATCACAAGCCCCTGCACGATTGAGGAACTTCGTCTCTTCACCAATCACATCCAGAATGCATACTGCTGCTGCTATCTACCGCAACAAAATCGATTTCCTGACGAAGCCACTTCACAGCTCACTGGATGGAGGAGCAAAGACTATCCTTTTCGTTCTCTGAAGCAACTCTAAACCATAGTATCGACATCAACAAGGATCTATGGAGGAACCCATTCATGGTCTCAGCATCAACAAGAATTTCTGGAGAAAATTTAATTGTAATCTCAGCATCAGCCTCAGACGCAACATCCGACTTCATCAACTATCCATTTCACTGAAGCGTTACTCTATGGATCGTACTTCTTCAAGCCCTAATGATTCATATCAATATGATTAGACCTGAAAACAAGGTAACATGAACGTTTTCCCAAATCTTACGCGACAGACGGCCACAAACCAAAGTCTTCTACAAGATGTTCTCATCGCCTCCACAAAAGAGATACAACACATTTCAGGCCATGAGTTTACAAAAACGTACCAATGGGTGAAGAATGGGACAGCGCTTCCTGAACAAAAGATGTTCGTCTATGCCTCTTCTACAAAATACCAAAAGGGCGCATCAGTCGGACATACGAGCTAAAAGATATGGCCTTTACCGTCAGGTCTATGAAATCTGAAAATTTTGTACGGGATTACAAATTACAAATGTGCACGCTGCGTTGGATGACCTATACAATTCCAAATTGAGTAATTCTTTTCTCATGTGATAACTCAGTCTATTTGGTTCAAAACTTGGGGTCAAGCATCGAATTCCGACGTCGTATGGGGTTTCTACAGTTTCCAGAGCATATAACATGCAAGCAGCAATTCTTAGACGGGATTCATAACTTCCACAGTCGATCGGTGTCCACCGGGTCATTCCGCTAAGTCCTTCATCAAGGTACCTCCAACTTCGACCACCTAGGTCTTTACATCAATTTTTTCTACCTGGGTCCTCTATCTAGGTCTTGCCAGAAGAAGGGAAACCAAAAAAAGAGAGATTTAACAAAATGCTGGGGACTGACGGTCCACTAATCATGGCGATAAGTCTCACAGTCCAAGACTCGTGACACCAGACTCTCATGTGCTGATCATTCATCATAAAAGGAATGATTCCACCGGGACATGCAATCATAGTCATTACATCACCCCCTCTTGAGAGCAACCTCAGTGATGGTCCCGTGACCAGGGTTTCAGAAGTGATGTTTCTACGATTGACAGAAACAAGATGGCGCTGCAAGCACCATGCTCATGTATCAATCAAGGGGTCCTGATCTCAAATGAATCAATGACATCAAAATCCTTCACCAACCGTTCAAGACACAAGCGAATGGTCTAAAGATACAACAAGAGTGTTTTACAACAAGCCCGTCTAAGATAATTTTACGCTGCCCTGTATAAGACAACAAACTGGGAGCAATTGGTGCAGAATCTAGGGATGGGTCATATACCATTCTCTTCGTATGGATGTCCTCTACAACATATTCAAAATTCACAGCAATCAGAGAAACTAGCAAAGAGATGTGGCCAAAACATTGGACAATATACAATCTGAAAAAGTTCTGAAAGTCTCCTGGAAGTTTACTGTTTCGCCTTTTTCAGGCCCTAAACATGCTCAAACTCTAAAAGCTTCGTTGCTAAAGCTTGGAAATTTTCTGGGCTTGAAGATACCTACGCAGATCGCGAAAATCCAACTCCGTACGAAGATTGTACAGTGTTTTTACTAAAAGGCTGAATTCTGAAATTTTCTGGTGACGTATTTCAGCAAAATTACTCGTATACTCACATGGATTCTCATTCATTCATTCACAAATCAGCAAGTTCATACTTCTATAAAGATATTACAGGAGATATACTTAATATGTGAGTCTCTAAATCATTTGAAGGCTTAGCAACGCCGAAATCTCCATCGGCAACGCCGCTATCTCCATTCAGTTCGGGATTTCGGGATCTTTGTTAGAGGGAGAACAAAAATGGATCCGAGGAGCGCGAAAATCGTAGTCGACTCGCTAACTTGGACCCGGTCGATATATTATCTTAAGTTTGACTAAACTACCCATACTAAATACACCTTTCAACTAAGAAAAATTGACACCCATCCCCGAAGCAACTCCCCCACCACCATCTCCTCCACCACTGACGACCGCAAAAATGAACAAAAAACTCTGTAATGACTCCTGTTTTCGAATGATGACAATAACTGTAACTATATCGTCATCAAAAATATGAAGAATAAGAAAGACCTAAATTATAAAAACTAAAAAGCAACATATATTTGGAATAAATCATGCGAATTACAACATCAACAATGTTTTTTTACCAAGAACTGTATATTGGGAAGATTGGAGGTCCTGGTAACTAATAAGTGTGGTCATAAAGTATTCCGCATCATCAAATATTCTTTCATGTAAGTCATAATTTTCTTGAATTTTTAATCAGTTTCTTAAATTTCTTTATGTTCCTTAAATTTTTTTATGTTCCTGGTTTATGAATCTTCATTGAATTTTCTTGATATTGAAACAAAAGCAAAATTGGGTGCTCCATCATTTGAAAATATTTGGAAAAGGAGAAAATTTTAAAATTCGGAAAAAAATGTCTTATGTATATGTTCCTAAGATGATCATGGTGGTGGGTGTTGTACAGATCCTACCTAAAGAAAATCATACACTTACTTTTCGGTGTTGTGGTCGATGAAGTAGATGGTAGATTGTGGCACACCGGTGGTTGCATAGTTTGGAAAACGGACATAATTTTGCTTGGTTGATGTGTGTATTTAGTTTGGGTAGTCTAGTCAAAATGAAAATAATATATCGACCAGGTCCGAGTTAGCGAGTCGACTACGATTTTCGCTCTCCTCGAATCCATTTTTGATCTCCATCGGCAACGCCGCTATCTCCATTCGGTTCGGGATTTCGGGAATTTTCCATATTCTCATGTCCCAAAGAAGAGCACGCTTCGTCAACATGCTGCTTATCTACAATGATTTCCTCCTGGATACATCAACAACAATTATTGATATTTCATTCAAGGAGTTCTATGAACAATTACACGAAGAGGTACTTACATCGACTTCTTCTTCGACGCTCGATTCAGAAATCGCTTGTTCACCAGCAGAGAATTGAAGACCTTCAAGGCTTGATGGAGCAAAATTCTGAAAAGAAATAACAAACCTTGGTCTCGTGATCCTAATTGCACGGGAAGGGAAAAGTCATGACACAAGGAGCGCTAACAACTCACCAAAGCAACGGCTGGGGACTGTGCGTCATTTGCTAACATCTCGTGGTACTTAATTCTGGATTCTCCGCCTTGAAGACTTTCTTCCATTTCCGCAAAGTCTACATTGATCTGGGGTATCACTACACGATCATCCTGTGATAAATATTACAACTCAGTATGAAGGATCTCTCACCATCACTCAGAGGTCCCAGAAGTACCACTTCTTAAAGTCACATCCGTAGAGATGTCATCTCTGGAGACACCATCTTTGGAATTATCATCATGGGAGTCAGTCATTCTTTCAAAGTGGATACTTCAGCACATCGTTCATACAAAGCGCAGGATTCAACAAAACAATGAATCATGGAATAAAGGTGCTCACAACAGCGTCTACAAAAATGGTAACTATCCAACTCTTACCTATTTACAATTTCACTAGTTGTAGTGATTACAATCTCGAGATTCTGTTCGCTCCTTCAAACCTGCAAAGACGAACAAAATTCGTTATTCACAACCATAACGTGATTTTCATAAAACTGTGAACAATTCACGAAATTTCCATCATGTGAACAATTCACATTATTTTCACCGTGTGAGCGACTCCCACCGAGTGAACACTCGTTGGTTTTGTGCATACACTACCAGATCACAAAATCCATGCAAACAGTATTTCATCAAAAAAAAATTACTTCTAGCAATTGCTGAAAATCAAAAAGTTAATTTCACATAAGTTTTCACTGTGTGAACATTCACTGGTTTTTCAAAAATTGGACAGACGTCCATTCTACAATTGTGAAACTCACACACAGACATTATCTCACCATGAACAATTGTCTACTTTCGACAGGTTGTTCAAAATCAAAACATTGATTTTACAAAAATATACATTTTAACGTGAAACTCACATAACTTTGAAAAAATATGTATATATTTTTGTTCTCTCTCGCGAGCATCCGTCTTTGAAGCGAGAGCATATTTTCAAAAATAAATTATGAAGGCTGACCTATCGAAAATAAAAAATTTCATGAAAGCTCATATACAAAATTTTTGTTACTAACAGACGCACGTCTATTTAAAAAAAAAAAACTTTTCTCTCGTACGAGCATCCACCTTTGAAACGAGAGTTTATTCCCTTTTGTGAAATCTCACATATTTAAAAATATAAAATTTTGGCTTACGTGAAAGCGCATAGACAAATTTTTTATCGTTAGACTCAGGTTTATTTTGCTTGTTTCTTAAACTAACAAACGAACGAACGTCTGTTCCTAAAACAAAGATTTCTTTTTGGGCTCGGACCCGCAAACGCTAAACTGACCAAAACCAGCGGTGACTCATCTCTCCGTGCTCATGAGATGCCACTCTATCTTGCTATCAGGGTCCTTATCTATTCATTTGCTCGTACTTGACAACATTGGGGCAAATCCAGGATTATGAAGCTACCTTTGTATGACTGAGTTTAACCACCGATCTCGTCGACTGAAAATCACCATCTAATGCTTACTGCGGAACATGACTGTCCCTCACTAAGCAGGGGAATCAATGTTGATGGTAGATTTTCAACAAAGGACAAAATCGTAAAATCATGATACTGCGTGTTTCTGAGTTGGTTTCAGGCATGTGATGATTCATATTTTACGAAGCCATGATGAATATGTTTCCTGAAAGGCCTCCACTAGCTGAGCGTTCAGTGCCACGCATTTCATCATGTCCTCTATGTAGAATAACGTAATTGGGCGGTTCTCCGTAAGATTGAGAGCAACAACGCCTTCAGGACGTCGGTGACACTCACTGTTCCTTGACTACATGAGAGAGACCCGCCTCTACATAGAAGAACGATTGGGCGGTTATCCGTAGATTGAGAGCAACAACGCCTTCAGGACATCGGTGACACTCACTGTTCCCTGACTATGTAGAGAGACCGTGTATAGATCCAGGCGGTTCTCCGTAGATTGTGAGCAACAACGTCTTCAGGACTTCGGCAACTCGTTGTCTTCTGACTATACACCTTCGGAATGGGTATGGCGCTTTAACTGGCTAATATCTATTCTGCAATAGATTAATTCTGTCGTGACATTTACCACTGAATTTTCAGAATGATATATTATTGCTCCTATTCCATGGTCGAATCCACGGCCTGATCCCATGGAATGACAATAACAGTTGCTCCTATTCCATGGTCGAATCCATGACCTGATCCCATGGAATGACAATAACAATTGCTCTTATTCCATGATCGAATCCACGGCCTGATCCCATGGAATGGCAATAACAGTTTCTCCTACTCCATGGTCTAATCCACGACCCGATCCCATGGAATGGCAATAAACAATTGTATCATCTCATTATTCCTATTTCATGATCGAATTCACGGATAATCTCATGGAATGATAATAGATAATTTTATTTTTCATGATCGACTCCACGGCTGATCTCATGAAATGGTAATATTTAATTACTCTGATTCTATGGTCGAATCCACAATCCCATTGAATGGTAATACTTAACTTTATTATTCTGAATTCATGGTCGAATCCACGACTGATCCTATGAATTGATAATAGAACAACTACTCATTTTTATTGCTCAGTTTCATGAACCATTCTCCACTAAATTTCATAAATTAGTAATAAATACTCAACAATCGGGCATCTGGGCCATCACCGAATAAGCCCCACAAAAATGGTGCAAGTGTACTCGACAATGATGCACGACTGAGCACCCGAATGCACAAACGAGCATTCAAAAATATGGACAGATGAGGAATCGTACGCAAAGCGAGAGAAAAGTAATTAATATTAAAATAATGAAGAGGCGCTCATGGGGCCGAGCCCACCGGCCGGCCGACCATGCCCTAGTCGTGGCCAGTCCCATGCCTCTCCCATTATTTTCCTTATTTTTGTTATTTCATGAACTCATGAAAACTCCTTGGCTTTAGCAACTTTCCTTGTTTTTGCAAAACTCATGAATTCTCCATAACTTCATGGATTCATGAAAAATAATATTATAGAATAGGAAAAGGTGTGTGGGACCGGGCAACATAGCCGACCGGCCGTGCCCAAGCCGTGGCCGGTCCCACACCTCACAATCCCTAGCTTTTTATAATTATTATTCCTAAACTCATGAAACTTCTCTGTTTCAACGAAAACTCATGGATTCTCCATAATATCACGGTTTCATGAAAAAATAATAATATAAAATTAGGGAAAGGGGTGCGGGACCGGGCAATATAGCCGGGCGGCCATTCCCTAACCATGGCCGGCCCCACACCTTGCAATCCCTAGTCTTTTATAATTATTATTTTCCTCAATTCATGAAACTCCTTGGTTTGAGCAAAATTCATGATTCCTTCATATTTTCTCAAATTTTGCTCGAATCATGAAAGACTAAAAGCCAACATGGTCACATGACCGGCTAGCCTCTCACGGTAATTTTAAATGTTAAAATACTCTTATTTTAATATTTCCAAAATATTGATCAATTGAGCATACATGCTCATTCCAACAAAAATCAAGAATTTTAGTCAAAATGAAACTCTTCTGAAAATTCACAATGTTGCTCGAACGCACATCAGAAAATACTGAAACTCTCAGTATGGAGACAAGGACACCACGGTAACATGTGCGTGCCTTCTTGACCGACTAGAGTCATCCCTAGGGCTTGCACAAGGCCGGTCCCACACGTTTTCATAATTCTGACCTAATTTGCTCAATTGCGCATATTTGGCCCAAACTCTCTCCAACCAACCTGGGGATTGCTCAAATGGCCAACAACTGGTCCCGTGACCACCAAGATCTGGTCCCATGCTCTCTTGGTCGGTCCCCCATCCTTCATACCTAGGTTTCATCACCTAATGCTGAACCCAGCAATATTTCAATAAATGATGAATCCGGCATTTAATCACCGTTCTTTCACCAACTCTCCAACTGAGAACCCTGGTGCATGCTCACTCGTGCACTGAGCACCACATGGACGCCATATCCCATGTGGTCGGTCCCTCTATCACTCATGACCTATTTGCAGCGATTCATCAGTTAACAGATAATTGATCTGAAATTAGGGTTTCAAATAAATGTTCTCCGAATCATCATTCGGAGCAAGATTCAAACACTAATGAATTTATGATGGATTCAGCAACCAACATCTGAATTAATCATATAATTTTCGGTAATCTACCAATATAAAATATTTTTATTGGGTCACGTCACCAATAAATATTTCGTTGAATTGAGCAATACTTGCTCAGTTGCTCAAATATTGATCCAGCTATCAATATTTAGTAATATTAGTAATTTGTCGAATTGAGCAATACTTGCTCAGTTGCACGTCAAATTATCAACGTTCAGTATTTTGCCTAATTGAGCAATACTTGCTCACGTCAAAATTATCAATTTATCGAATTGAGCAATACTTTCTCAGTTGCTCGAATATTGATCCAATTATTAATATTCAGTAATTTATCAGTAATTCGTCGAATCGAGCAATACTTGCTCAGTTGCTCGAATATTGGTCCAATTATCAATATTCAATAATTTATAAGTAATTCGTCGAATCGAGCAATACTTACTCGTTGCTCGAATAATCCATGTATATTCAATAACTCATCAATATTCAACAACTCGTCAAATTTACAATATTTGCTCAGACGAGAAACATTAATACTCATGAATCACTAAGCATTTGTCAATCATGCTCGATTCAACAAAACTTAGACTCACTGTCTAAATCAGTCAATAACCGACTAATTAAATCACGTCTTCCTTGCAGACTCCACGATTTGTGAGACATCAATCACGTCACAAATGGGAGGATATAACTTAGGGTTTTGGTCTGGCGGTCTACGACACGTGGATTCATCCACAACGAGAAATGTGCGTAAATCGTGCAAACGGTTGAAGGAGTTAGCAAAGTAGTGGGTGCATGATCAGTCAAGTCTCCATGCGACATGGAACTGACTTTAACACGATCTCCCACTTTCCCGCTCTTTCACTCAAGAAACCGTCACACTTACATGGAACAATGTGTTCACAAATCTGACAATATAAATAAGTCTCTGAACCCATGATTGAAGGACAAAATAATTACATCATCAGCAATCGTCCACACAGAATTTCTCGAGTAACTACTCTCAAGAATTCATCAATCTATCAGAACTTATTCGAACTCACCAGTTCACCAAAAATTGCAGAAACCTTCAACACATCCACAATCCTTGATCATCATTGATCCCACACAATTCTCCGCTTCCCTCCTACAAATCAACCCATCTCCCTCTTTGTGACCGAATGACTCTGGAACGACCATTGACTTGGTTTAGGCCGGAGTCCTACAGATTGATCTCTCGAATCTAAGCACTCCCTTTGTAGTGCATCTGTGTGAGGTTAAGCAGTTTGCTCGGTTGAGGAGTCTCGACAGCACGCTCGTCTCTTCACTTCAAAAAAAAACCAGCGACTCGTTTTTCCCCATCTACAGTCCCATAACACCATCGCTACCATCGAACTCCATTACAACGACTTCTCTTCATCAACAACATCATTATCATCTTCGTTCCCGTCTGCCATCGAACCTCAACACTGATATCAACCACAACAAACCCGAACTCCTTATATTCACCCATCATCTAGCTCATCACAGCCTCATCGTGATCATCACGAACTTCTCGAGCTCCAACTTCATTCACCAATCATCATCAGCTCGACTCCATCAATAGAAGCAAGCCAACTTCTCTGATTGTGTATCCTCAACTGCTTCTCTGCATCTTTACCGCGACCCATCTCGTCATCGTCGAGTTCAATGGCATCAACCGAATAATGCACTGCCAAATTCGAGTATGAGTGATTTATCGAAATCAGGCTAGTACCCAAGATTTTTATCAGCTTCAATGTCCCACTGATGTACGCCAAATCTCGAATATCACTTTTCCAAAATCCATCATCATCGTGATCATCATGATCATCAAGTTCCGACTGCCATAGCCTGTGTTCTGTTCAGAAATAGGGAAGACAAAGTGCCCTGAGTAAGAGATCGGGTGCCTTCAGTATTATTTGAATTCCTGCCTTCCCCTTTGTAAAATACCGAACTTCCCTTAGCAGTTCCCATGAAACAATCTTCCCCTTAACATGAAGGTGTCCCTTCACATTCGGTCGGGTTGCCAATAGCACTTCCCTTAGAAAATGACCATTTTGTCCTTTTAGTCTTCTCAGTTCTTGTTTTGCTCATAACTTCTCATACGAACTCCGAATGACTCCGTTCTTTCGCCATTGCCTTCGTCTTCTCGTCCTCTACACAATAAAAAGTAGAAATCTTGTACTTGAACGAGTCTCACTTTGTCTGTGGCCTTTCTCCATTTGTAGCTAGCTTCTTTTATTGCACAATTAAGTGAAATTTTACTTCTTTTTGGATGATTCTCCTAATGAAAGACAAAAACAAGAAAACAAGCGTAATATACAATCATTTGCAAGAATACCAACAAATACTAGCATGGAATTGACACCAAATATATGTGAAATATGCACTTATCACTTACAAATACTGCATCTATGTAAGATATTTCATCTTTTGAAGAAAACTTTGTTGGTATGGGGATACACCATATAGTAGCATGTGATGAAATATTGAATTGCACATTTAAAGATGAAGTGTTGGAATTCAAAGAAGTAGGATAGATGAAGAGCACAAATTTGAACATTGAAGTTATGAGTTGAAGTCAAAGACTATCTTACAATTTGAAGTAAATGTGCAAGGAATTGAATCTTGCAAGTTTGAAGAATATGTGCATGTGAAAATCTATGAAGTTGGAGACGTTATGAAAGATAATTGGATCTGCTGAGAAATCAATAAAGTTGCATAAGAAATGGTGGAGTTCAGGTAAGGCCTTCCTGGATTTAATCCATGTCTTTTGAGTTTGCTATACAGTTTGGGTGTTTTTATGTTTTTAAGACACGATTCCAGCCCTACTATGAGAACGAATTTGTGAAGAACCTGTTAAAGCACATCGCAACCTTAAAACAGATTTGAAACACTATTTGGTGTGTTCGTGTCAGTTGAAACACTTGAACCTTAGACAAGGATTTTGGAAGTTGCACCAGTGCAACATCATGAGATGATAGAAGTATCAAAGAATCATTAGATGATTGGAGAACGGAATCCCTTTAAGGGATTGAAATATTTTCGGATGAGTGGCACCTATAGGTGAGCAAAGTATCGAAGTTATTTTATGAAATTGAAGTATCTTCAGAGGAATGGTACCTCCGAGTGATTGAAGGAAGTAGAATACGAAGGCGTGGAAGGTGAATGTCGAGATTTCATGTTAAGGTGGAGAAATCAGCGAATAGTAAAGTTGAAATTATCCTGGAAATCTTGTCAAGATGGAGAATTATTAGATTTTGGCTCAATTTTAGGAAACAACTAACTGATTTCCCAAATAAGTTTTGACAAGTGTTTAAAATCCTATATAAACAAACGTTTTCCTATTCTTAGCTAGTTTAGGTTTCCTAAATTGAAGTATGACTTGGTTTCCTAATCAAAGTAGAACTTAGTTTCCAAGTGATTACCTTATTATAGGTATTCGCATCATCTACATCAGTCTTGTCTAAAACCTTAGGTTGTAGGCGTTTATCTTCTCACAAAGAAGAGAAGTAATTTCTCTATTAACAAGATGTAGATCTCATAGTTTTAGGGCTAGGAGAGTTGGGAGAGAGGTGGAGGTGAGTTGAGAATGTGAAGAATAAGGGGTTTTGAGTGTCAATTGTGTTTTTTTATTGTCTAATATATGAATGAAGTGAATTTATGTTGCCCGTGGACGTAAGCACATTGCTGAACCACGTTAAATATTTGTGTCTTTTGTGCTTTATATGTATTAGCTTTCGTTGAATGTTTAGTTTTTTGTTTCTGATACCAGATCCTGGAATGCATTGAGGAACAATATGAACCTATCGGCACAATAGAGTCCACTAAAGACTAAATACCAGACTAAAAGATGAAAAAGATTTAGTATTTTAAGACGATATCACAACGGTAACAGACTATAATATAGTCGGACGTAAACGAAAATAGTGTCAGAGAACTTGCGCTAATTTAAGTGGTGTGTGATGGTTGGGCGCACGTAAAACTTACATTTGAATGGGCCGTACTTATAAATATTATACAATATTGGGCGCTCATATAACGCACGCCTGTTACGGGATGTTAATTATATGACCATCCAGAGGACAGAAGCGGATATTAACTGTGCATTTTCAAATCCACTATTCCATAGCCCCTAATCAGCACGTACATTATAAATACACCTCAATCAGGCGCACTTAATAACTGCGTCTGGAGACAAGCTTATGTATAATTTCTGTTTCCTTGGGAGAAAAATTTGCGTTTATAATGCATGTTCCTGGTACTCAGGCGCAACTTCTAAACATACCTACCTATAAACACAACTAATACCGACGCCTTCCCTCACACGCTCACTATATTTGTGCCTTACTATATATGGTTATAGTCTAGGTTGGCGACTACATTTGGTCTTAAACCCTAGAAATCTCGTATCGTAGTTGGTTTGGTCCCACCGACTGCGGTTGATTCCCATACCGAATTTGGTTATATTCTAAGAATATGGTCGTGAATGTGGACGCTATTAGCCTTATATTTGGGTTAGCATACAACCACTTATAGTGGGTATAAGATATATATTTTTTGGACCGTATTTTGGAGGGAAAATCATATTTAAATGACATTTGATATCAAATCGTATCTTAAACAAAGCCCCACCTTATTAGGATCACTCTCCGATACATCTTTATGTTAAAATATTTTTTAAACCTAGCTTGCAGCGAGGCTTCTTCTTCTGAGAAGACGTCAGAAAGACACTCCTTCTAAAAAATAATCTGGTTATATATCGCAATCGTCATCAGCATGAAACATATCATTTTTTCATCCATTGGATGTTGGATTGGAAGTAGATGCCAAACTTAAAATACACCATATATTTGATTAAATGCGGATGCTACCGAATCTAGTGGATCCTATCCGCTGCTCAACCATACCAAATACTTAACATGAACCAAATTTTATCCTCCAATATTTGTGTAAGAATTAAAATCTACCATGTGACAAAAAATTTATCACATGACCTTCCATTGGTTAAATGGCCCAAAATTGGTAATATCCTAAAACTCTATTTCGTCTAAATCTGCATTCTGATCCAAAAATTGTTAGGCCCGATATTTGTTGGTGTCTCAAAAAAGAAATCACTTATGACCCAAATTTGTATCTTAACCATAATTTTTCTTGCTAGTCCGCGACCTAAAACTAGCATTGATCCCAAATCGTGAGATAGTGACTCATAACCTATCATGTGACCGAAATTTTCTGTCTGACCGAAATTTGCTTAACGTCCTTCATGTCCTGTCAATCAAAATTTATCATGCGATTCAACTTATGTCATATGACCCAAACTGTCTCGTAAGCCAAATATGTATCATGGCCCAAAATTTGTCATGTGAGTTTGCGGCATAAGAATTTGCCTAGTTACCAAAATTGTAATATGGTTTACTTATTTTTGCAGTGAAACCAAAACCATCCTTGTGAACTAAAACATGCAATTGCTACTCATGTCATGTGACCCAATATTTGTCCCGTGACGCTAAATGGGCTATTTAGCCCAAATTTACTAAGTGGCTCGAAATTTACTCTAATAGACGCTAAATGCAATTGCTACTTCAAGTTTTCCAAGTTTTCCAAGATCTATATTGTCACCTAAATTTTAGGTCATAAACTTTACTCTAATAGACGTTACATGACCAATCTACACGATAACCCAAAATATACAGTGTAACTTAAAGTAGTTCCTATGGACTCAACAAACTTGTAGTTTGTTCATTTTGCTCCCACTAAGGACTCAACAAACATGAAAAACGGATGTGCAAACCAACAAATCTGAGGGTTTGTTGAGTGAAGAAGTAGAAAAACGCGCGCTTGATGAAGAGCAGCGCGGGCCTACAAAATCCACGGGAGGATTTCCTTCCCCCGCCAGCATTTATTGAAGAACCACTCACTTGAAATTTTGTTTCCCACGTATTAGTTTACTATTCTTTATATCACTTTATCATATTTTATCTCGCTTTATCCTATTTTATCTCACTTAAATCCAATATTTTAAACTTTCACTCTATCCTACCAAAAATTTCATATTAAAAAGAAATAGTAGTGGGACCCTAAAAAACCATATTTGTTGATTTTGCTCTTATTTACCATAGTGAAAAATCGTGTTTGTTCATTCACGTGGCTCAATAAAAAAAATGTTGATTGCCATAGAAATTGCCCTTATAAACACAAAGTTTGTGACCCAAAATTATGACATGGGCTAAAATACATCTTGTAAAGAAAATTTGCACCATAACCCTGTAGAAACCACAAAGACCCATGGAATAGGAGTTGGCGCCGAGTATCTTGTCTCTTTTATAACATGGTAGTTGGGGTTGAAGTGTGTACAAGAAGTTCTCAGTCGTTCTGAGTGTTTATGCACATGTTGTACAAAGATAACTTCGTATTAGAGCACTGCTCGGTCGAACTCCCAAGCGTTGCTATCTCAAGCTTGATTGTCAAGTTTAGTCGTCAAAACTATACGTCTTGATTTCTAGTCTACTTATACCTATGTCTCGGATTATGATAGAATGTGTAGTTGAGCTTTAGACTTCACGAAGTTCATCGATTGAAGACGAAGAACTACTAAGGGGAGTTTGTGGAACTTCATCAACAAAAAGTATGTGGAGACTTGAACTCATCTATCACTCAGAAGTCTATTTCTATTATATCTCCTATTGAGACAAAAGTCGTATAGCTATATAGACTTTACATTATACACATTTGATATCTCGAGCTGAGTTTAACTCGCTTACATATTTATCGAAATATGTGTTAGTAAGCTTTCGCTTTAACCAAGTTCATCTTTTATTCTTGATGAAAGTCAAAAGATGATCGTGTGAAAATCGCCTGGTAACATCTTACATGATTTGTGTGAGACATGCATTTGATGTAAACTCGGAATGTTTCGTATTGATCATTTGATCACTTGAAAATTGCTTTGGAGCTAACATTTTGTGTGAGACAGCTATTCACGTCTTCTAAGAATGTTTCAATGATTGAAATGGGAGTTTAGAACGATTAACCTTTGATTGGATATAACACAGTATACGTACTTGTATGCTAACTGTTGCAAGAATATTCCAAGTCCGGGAATTTAGTATACATATCCGTATGCGTACAGATTCAATAATTGAAGTCCGTGAACTATAGTATGCATACCCGTATGCGGACAGATTTCAAATAAGTTCGGTCATGAACGACAGTATGCGTACCCGTTTGCATATTGGCGAACAAGACTAAGTCCGAGAACTTAGGTATGCGTACCCGTTTGCATACCTGAGTGGGTTAAGTTATAAAATCAGTTATTCATGAACAAATACATATATATAATAAGGAATGCAATCTTTGCAAACTATGGCTATAATATTCATGAATTGATTCGAGTGAATCAAAATCAATTTTGTTTCAATTGTGTCTCGTATACTTCTATGAGAATATAAACAATTGAACAACTCTATAACTAGTTTCATTTGAGTCATTTGAACTAGTTGTGTTTAAGATGAACAAGGTTGATAAGAAAGTGTTCATATGGCTAACTCCGGTTAACTATTGTTGAGCCAACCAAGTGTACACGTTTAGGTACGGTTACGTATACGTAAATGAAGGTGCATTTCATTTGTGTGTAACAAGCTAAGACGATATAATGGTTGAAATATATTAGCTTGAATCTAATCAGTTTTTCATCTGACGGTGAATATTGAATGCTTTGTTACCAAGGTAGCATTGATTTCAAACCCTGATTTGAAGACTATATAAGGGAAAACTCTAGCAACTGGGAAATATATTCCCCACACCTCTTGTATGATACTAGTTGTGACTAGAGTCGATTATCCTTTAACCTAGGTTTTTCTAAAACCATTATAGGTTAACGACTTAAAGACTTCATTGGGATTATGAAGCCAGACCCAACTATTTTCTCTGTAGTTGCGTGTTTTGATCTTACTTTGTTCTATCATATTGAGTATTATCATCTCTAAGATTTGCTCGAGATTCAATCTCCGATAGGTAAGATAAAAAGTAATCACAAAGCTCTTCGTCTCATTCTTTGTGATTCCACAATTTCTTGTTCCGCTACCATACGATTAAGATTATTGTGAGGTGATTGATATTACTAGGCTGTTCTTCGGGAATATAAGTCTGGTGTATCAATTGGTTCCTGTTCACCTTGATTTATCAAAAGAAGGAACAAAAACTCTTAGGTATTTTTGTGGGAGACAGATTTGTCTATTCAATAGACTTTTCTGTGTGAGGCAAATTTGTTTATCAAGTCTTCGACTTTGGGTCGTAGCAACTCTTAGTTGTAGGTGAGATCAGCTAAGGGAATCAAGTGCGTAGAATCCAGTGTGGTTCAAGAGGCGTAAGGAACACATTGTACCTTAATCAGTGTGAGATTTGTTAGGCTCAACTACATTCCAGTCCGAAGTTAACTTGTAGTAGGCTAGAGTCTCTAGCGGCTTAATACTGTGTGATGTTCAAATGTAGACTAGGTCCCGGGGTTTTTCTGCATTTGCGGTTTCCTCGTTAACAAAATTTCTGGTGTCTATGTTATTTCTTTTCCGCGTTATATTTTCTATATAATTGAAATATCACAGGTTGTGCGTAGTTCAATCAATTAGATAATCCAACCTTTTGTTGTTGATATAAATTGATTGATACTTGAACATTGGTCTTTGGTATCGTTCAAGTTGTTTCTCATATTAACCGGGCTCACAGAACTCTTTCTGTACGATTGCAGATTGTATTGAGAAATAACTCTTGGATGTATTTTCCTTGATTGATTCTGACTGTCTAGTTGATTCTCTTGGAAATATATATTGGAGTTAGTCCATACAGATTGCCTAAACGAAATATTGGGTGTGGTTGTTAGACCCCACTTTTTCACTTCGTTATTAAGAGTTATCCCTGCAAAAATATATTTTAAGGTTGTCACCTAACTTAAAGAAGTCAAGACCCTTATATCAAGTCATCTGGGTAAGGGGATTTTGGTACAGACGAGAAGGGGTTAGGCCCTGATCAACCGCCCAACCGTATGATTGTCATCTACTTCGTGATTAAATGGGAAATGATTATTATCTTATCAAAATATATGTGTGCATGCTTGTGATTATTTGAAATGTCGAGGGTACTGAGTATGCAATAATTTTTTCGATATCAACCTATACAGACATACCTTGTATCTTACAGTAAAAAAAAATTGCCAAAAGATTATTTCAACAAGGTGTAACTTGGTAATAGTTAAAGTTTTAGACCGCATTATAACTATGGATCATACCAAGTGGATTAAGGTACAAGTACTGAAAAGGAGAGGATATCAAGTACAACGCCAACTTTTTGTTCGGCAACCTGTATGGATGATGCGTGTCGTAAGTGCAATAAATTACTCAAGATATTTCCCACTAATTAACTAATAATATAGAGGTAGTAAGGATCGTTCTCACAGAGAGCTATGTAATTGATACGTTGTTTGGATTGAATAAAATTGGTCCTGACCTCCTGCTAGAATGACTTGGAAGATCCAAAACCAAAAAGAGTAACCCATTATGAAATTAGATGGTCTTTAGGAACTAAATTTTAGTAATACTATAACATGTTATATCCAAAATATTTCAGATTTCATTACTATTAAAGAATGATAGTTCTTTATTTATTTTCCCCTTACAAAAATTGATATATCTACGCAATAAATTATTGCATAATTGTGTAGTTAAATTTATTGACTGTATTTGCTTCGTTGCAACTCACGATGAACCCACGAAGTAATAGTTCGTGAGTATTATAGTGTCATCTCTAACTATGAGTAATTATTGTTAAATTGCATCGATTTTTGTCCCCAGGTATGCATATTACAGTAGAACTTCGTTAAATTAATTAACGATAAATTAATAACTTCGCTAAGATAATATTTTTTACAAGTCCCGACTTGGACCAGTGTGCTAAATTAATAACCCCGCTAAATTTATAAGATAATAAAAAATTTAAGTTTCCAATAGGACCCAACTAATATATAAATTAATAATCAGTGTGATAACACTATATTATGGTGCTTATTAAAATAGGCATCTACAATTATTTGTTTTGGTTCACATTTATAATAAATTGGACTTCATCATTAATTTTGTACTCGCTTGAGAAGTTCTGAAATGATTTTATTGTGTTTTTTTTTTAATTATTTTAACATTAAAGTATATACATTTGTACACATAATATGCCATAAAATAATATGAAATAATTTGAATTGAAAATAAAATATTTAGATATTTGATACTACACACTTATTTTAGAAATTTAAAGTTGAATTTGGTATGTTTCAATATAATAATAAGTTATTAATTTATCGATAAATTAATACTTCGCTAAATTGATAGAATTTAGCAGTCCCAAAACTATTAATTTATCGAAGTTTTGTTGCAGTATCATATGGTACGACACTTACATACATAAATTAACCTTTTTTTCTAATCTTTTAGAGTAATTAAAATATTGCGTGTATCAATTGCTTTATGTCCTATACACCACCTTATTTAAGAACAAATCAAACTTGATTCTTACCTTAGTTATCTAATTCGGTATGTATATATACATATGTGAATTTTCTTTTATTTTGAGATTTTGTTATTACACGTATATACAAAATACATATTGGACACGCAACGTAAAAGAAATATCGTATAAAAAATGAGATAGCTACATTCTATAAGTTATTTTAACTTCATACTTTAACCTAGAATTCTTTATTCCTAATTAGGGTGGTAAGAAAAAAATACTGATAAAGGCTGATAGTTGATCAATAATCTTCGTTGTCTCCCTTAATTTAAGATCAAACCTGACTTATAATGTTTAAGTGTATCGAAAAATAACTCACAGTTTGTTATCGACTATAATGATTCATGTAATTTTTAATTCATAAGTTAATTAACTGATCGGAAAACAATTTCAAAAGCATTGAACAAAGCAATAATCAAAGCCATTAAGGGTGACGATGATGAGACCATCAATTGTTATGATATATACAAACAACCTGCTTTCGACAATCCTTTGTTCCATATATTCAACACAGGTGAGACCAATTTCATACCCAGATCGAACACATACAATGTTGAATTACCCTCTACCCAACCTAATTTTAATGACAACCGGTACAATGTCAATATTCTATGATCAACCAACTGGAAATTGGTGGGTACAATTACAAGGTATTAATGTGGGATATTGGTACAAGTTAAAGTAATTGATGGAAATCATATAACTAGGTACCTTGTGACTGTTTTGACATATCAAACAAACCCAAATTGGTATGGTTTGTATGTCACTCACCAAGTTCTCAACGGTTATGATCTTTGTAATGAATATCATGGTTTTGATTTTTCGTTAGATGAACAAAATTTTCTAGTAGTCATCACTTTTATTAATTTGTTATGAATTTATATTTCGCACATAAACTAAGCTTAGATAATAAATGACATCTATCGTTTTTTTTTATTAACATAAACTATTAAATTACAAGTTGAGTTTGAGTTCGTAGTTTTTGAATTTCAGTTATCAGTCGATTTTTAGCTTTAAATTGATTATTTTTATTATTTGTATATTTCTTTGTGATCTCTTATTAATCCAATTTTTAAATTTCTTAAAAACCAACTTTAATTAATAACAAATTACAGTGAAATTAAATATATACAGATTATACGACATCTCGATTTAAAGTAATCAAAACTACAAACTCAAACTTAACTGATACTCATTGTATATTTTTATAACCCAAGGTTTTATTAAATATTATTTTGAACTAAATTTAAATGCTAAATTACTGGAAAAAAAAAATCATACTCTCTCCTTTGTTTTTACGAATCACAAATATCACATATATTTTGTATGTGTGTGTATAAAAGAAAAATCATGTATGTATTTAGACATAGGTAGGAACCAAGTTGGTTGCAATTTATAGTTATCCCTGTGATCACTTTGATTTAATCTTATCGTAACTTTAGATAAAATTTTCATTTAATCTAATAACAATGTTACTTTGATTCCTTCTAAGAGTGTGTCTAGTATATGATAAGAACGTAAAAGATTTTTTTTATAATACATCCACCATGGAATAAACAAATAGCAAACATGAGATAGAAATAAGCAATTTCCAAGGTTTGCTTATCGTGGTGAAAGAATAGTCGTTCGACTATGTTTGTGGTCATTGGCCACTAGTCTACTTATGACCGCTATAATATCTAATCCAACATAAATCATAACTTCAATCCCATGGTTATTACATTTGAATTCAATGAATAATATTGCTTTATTCCAGCTATACTACTAGTTTAATTCAATGCCTATTATTGGTTCAATCCAACATATACGATTAGTTCAATTCAACGAATAAATTTGTTTAACTCAACGGTTACATTTTCTATTAAAGATTAAATTATATGGTAAAAGTCAAGCAAGAAAAGTTAAAGTAAGTAAACTTATAAATTCTACATATAAGTCTAGAAAATGATAGGTACTTGTTTTGAATCTGACAATGAATAATACAACGTAATGTAAAGTTTTCATATTGTAGAGGTTCGCAATGATAACTGAGAAGACGAGGATACCGAGCACACTACTAACTTTTTGTTTACAACCTATATATGATAGTCCTTGAATGATCTTATGTGGAAAGATATCTTATAATAGATATGGATATAACCACCTAGCTTTTACTTATCGATTATAAAGATAACAACAATATAATTCGGAACGAGAAAGTATAATTACACATGCAGATTTTATTGAAGAACCATCATGAGGCCTATTTGATGTTGATGGTTCTTTTGAGAATCTTCAATTTTCAGACCATGAACAATCTCTCAACTATTGTGCTATAAGACATTGTGGAATCGAGATCGTCTTCCGATTTGTCATAACATTCTCATTTTCCTCAGCCAGGTAGCATTTTCATTTATATTGGGGTACCAGTGTTTTTTTATGGCTTTAAAGGAGATGCCTTTTTCATTTTTTGGACTGGCGGTCATGGTCAAAGATCTTTAATTTACCAACCAGAGAACTTCTCGATAGTCTGGAAATACCATTTACTTATGGGACAACCTAAAAATTTACCAACAAAGGCATACTTCTTAGACTCACATCTTGGCGATAGAGACTTGAGAATTTCGCATACAATATCCTTCTCCAGGATAGATTTCCTAATAAATGTGGGTCATTCATTCTTTCATAGAGCTTAAAAAATGTATATCCGTGAATGACCGCTTTAGAGTTATGTGTGATAGAAAAAACTGTGGAAAAACATTTTTCTACTGCAAATAGTTTGTACCATCAAATTCTGAGGTACGTTAGTTGAGATCGGTTGTTCCATACTCGAACCCATGTTTGGTCGCAACAAACACCGATTGCTAAAATTTTTATCTGATTTCATGTTGATGCCAATAGAGAAGGCGAGGGTACAGAGAATACCAACATATTTTTAGTTACAACTTATGTACGCAAATCCTTGAACGATCTTACAACTAAACAAAATATCTTAGCATAAACAAGGATATCAACTGCCGAACATTTAGTTTCAATTATAAAGATAAAGGCAATATAATGCGGAACAAGAAAGTAAAAGTATACATGCGGGTTTTACTAATGAGGAAACCACAAACTAGTAAAAAATATTGAGATGTAGTCTAGAATGGGCACCAACTAGATTATTATGCATGTACACTTGACTATTTCGTTTATCCAATGTATCCGAATGGGTCCTGGTCCAGTTGCCTATTCTAACAGTACACTATTGCAAGGCAGCTCGTGTGAACCCCTTACACTCGTCTGTTAGTGCTTATGAATTATTCCTCGGAATTTTTATTATACTTAGTACATGATGTATGTTCCAAGCTACCAATATGCCCAGTCAAGATGTTTTCATAACTAAAGGTTTCCCGAAACTAATGGTAATCTATAAACATATAGCTTCTTAATATTAAACACTTTAATCAAGGCTATCACGCATATTATCAATAGCTCATTAATGATCTATCTTCCGGTTAAACTAGATTATTAGCGTTACCTCATAATCACTCCAAGATCTATCTGATATACCAAGAAAATCTTGGATAATTACAATATCTTTAAGTTTAACTAAGTTAATGATGTTCCCTATGAAATAGGTTTAAATGTAAAAACAATATTGCTTTTGTTTCTCGATCTCCGGGAAAAATCGTTAATAATCACCTTAAGTTTAAGAATGAATTAGGTATGCATGATCAACCAAATGTATTCTTAAAATTTATCGACAAAAGGATTGTTCATTACAAAAACCAAATTACATTGAAATAATTGAAATGATAACTAAAAGTCTTAAATATTATGCTTTAAACCATTGAATGATAACATCAAAAAATTAATAAAAACCAAACACTGTGAGGGTTCTTGGCTCCGAATTCAACCCAAAATATTGTGCGCAGTGAGATCATCTCTTAGTTTAAATATAAACACATGTCTTGAATTTTGTCTTCTGTCATTCTATATTATCTTGTAGGAACTCCATGCCGGGGCCGAGCATCATGCCTCAATTCTGTATCTATATAACTCGTCCAAATAGTATTACGTCTGGTATCCTCGGCTATCATATTTGCAAAATGGTGTAGGTAAGCATAACCCTATTTGTTTCTAATGGTTTAAATGAACGATACGGTCCACATATATGTGGAACTTCCTTTTTAAAATTCCAAATGCTCTCAACATCATTCTTACACCCGATCCGCTTCTTGTTAAAGTACCATGTATCATGGTTCTTCTCGATTATCTCAGTGGGGGCTTGAACTAAAGTTGACCACGTTGGATGAATTTCGTCCGCCAGAAAATAACCCATGTTATAGTTATTATTGTTGATGGTGAGATTTGATGTTAGAGTGCTTTCATACTTCATTTCTTCAAACAAAGGCGATTTATACAGAATGTAGAAATCTTTATTTGAACCTGGAAGTCCAAGAAAAGTAAGTTATATCCAACAACCATAAGAAGCCACAACTTCCAGAACAAGTTGGTTTTGTCTATTGTCCCTTAACATCCATGCCACTCTTAATACATGCAATCAAGGTTATACAACAATCAGGAAAGCTCATATTTGTATTTTCCTTGAGTAGTCATTTAACATTATCTTGTATCAGTTGCCGTAAAAAATGTGCACCAAAATAGTTGACTACAATTTCGCAAAATAAACTAAGATTCTTGTGTGCAGTTATTTTTTCCATACAAATGTACTCATCACAGGCATCCACTGAAAACCCATAAGATAAAATCCTTAGGTCCAGAGTGAACTTTTGTTAAAGAGTTTGTCCCGTACATTTTGTGCATCAAATTGATAATTGAATTTAAGGTTTACCCGAAAAAGTTCTCCAATAAACGATCAGATGACGCGCAATTGGAAGCGACATCAAAAATCTTCATCAGAGTGCACACATCCGTCCATAAAATAAATCAACGCATCACTGTTGGTGGTCTTCCTCTCGAAATCTCCATATATATCTTGAAAAAGCGGGGGTCTAACAACCACACCCAATATTTTGATTAGCAATCTGCATGGACTAACTCCAATATACTTTTAAGAGAATCAACTAGACAGTCAGACTCAATCTTAATAAAAGTATATCAAGGAGTTATATCTCTCTTTCTTGATTCAATACTTACTCAAGCAAATAGAAATCTACGAGTCTAATTGAATACAAGAGAAATCACTCGAACGGTACCAAATACCAATGTTCAAGTATCAATCAATTTCAATCAACAACCAAAGGTTGGATTTCCCAATTGATTGATTCAAACGTACAACCTGTGATATTTCAATTATATAACAAAATATATTGCGGAAAAGAAATAACACAGAAACAAGAAGTTTTGTTAACGAGGAAACCGCAAATGCAGAAAAACCCCGGGACCTAGTCCAAATTGAACACCCAATGTATTAAGCCGTTACAGACACTAGACTACTACAAACTAACTTCGGTCTGGACTGTATTTGAACCCCAACCAATCTCACACTGATCCAAGGTACAGTTGCGCTCCTACGTCTTTGATCCCAGCAGGATACTACGCACTTGATTCCCTTAGCTGATCTCACCCACAACTAAGAGTTGTTACGACCCAAAATCGAAGACTTTAATAAACAAATCTATATCACACAAAAAAGTCTACGGTAATAGATAAATCTGTCTCCCACAGAAATACCTACGAGTTTTTGGTCCGTGTTTTGATAAATCAAGGTGAACAGGAACCCATTGATAAACCAGACTTATATTCCCGAAGAACAGCTTAGTATTATCAATCACCTCACAATAATCTAAATCGTATGATGGCGAAACTAGATATTATGGAATCACAAACGATGATACGAAGATATTTGTGACTACTTTTATATCTTGCCTATCGGAGAAATCAATCTCAAGTCAATCCTTACGATTGTACTTAGTACGATAGAAACAACAAGATCAGATCACACAATTACGAGAAAGTAGTATCGGTCTGGCTTCACAAACTTAATGAAGTCTTCAAGTTGTTAACCTACAGGGTCTCGATAGAAACCTAAGGTTAAAGGAGAATCGACTCTAGCTAATACAACTAGTATCACACATGAGGTGTGGGTATTAGGTTTCCCAGTTGCTAGAGTTCTCCCTTATATAGTCTTTCAAATCAAGGTTTGCAATCAATGTTAGCTTAGTAACAAAGCATTCAATATTCACCATTAGATGAAAACCTGATTAGATTCAAGCTAATATATTTCAACCGTTAGATCAAAACTTAGCTTGTTACACACAAATGAAATGCATGTTTGTGTAACCGTACCCAAACTTGTACATATAGTTGGTTCAACAGTAGTTAACCAAATGGTTAGCCATATGAGCACTTTCATATCAACCATATTCTTCTTTACCACAACTAGTTCAAATGACTCAAATGAACTAGTTAAAGAGTTGTTCAATTGCTTAGATCTTTATAATAAACACAATTGAAACAAAAACGATTTGATTCACTCAAATCGATTCATGAACTTTATAGCCACGGTTTGCAAACCTGCATTCTTTAGTTTATATAATTTTAAGTTCACGAATAATCGTTTTTAGAAAATAACCAACATAAGTACGCGGACTGGTACGCGGACTTAAGTACCCGGAATAAGTTTGTAAATAGTTCACAAACTCCAGCAGATTTTCTCGGTCAGAGAACCTCCGACAGTACGCAGACTGGGTTCGCAGAATCTGTTCCGATTTTCCTGATCAACAAAGTACGCATACTTTGGTTCAAGGAATAAGGACTTATACATGTATGAGTTATCACACAATGCTTATATCCAACAATGGTTATATAATCTAAACTCTCATTTTAATCATTGAAACATTCTTAGAGGAAGTTATATAGTTGTTGTTCACAAACCATTTTTCGTAAAAGCCATTTTCAATTGATTGAAACTTAACATGACTTTCATCACTAGTAAAGATGAACTTGGACAAAGTGAAAGCTTACCAACACATATTTCGAGAAATAGATAAGCGAGTTAAACTCGGCTCGAAATAACATATGTATATAATCAAAGTCTATATAGCAAAACGACTTTTGTCTCAAGATAGGAGATAGAGTAGATAAACTTTTGAGTGATAGATAAGTTCAAGTCTTCACATACCTTTTAGTCGATGAAGTTCCACCAGTTCCTTGAGTAGTTCTTCGTCTTTGTATGATGATTTCCATGGAGTCTTGAGCTCAACTACATTTTCTATCATAGTCTGAGACTTAGCTAACAGTAGACTAGAAATCAAGACTTATATTTTTGATCACTAACATTGACAAATATGCTTGAGATAGCAACGCATGTGAGTTCGACCGAGCAGTGCTCTAACAATCTCCCCCTTTGTCAATTTTAGTGACAAAACTATCAATACATATGAAATACAAAAATAGATAAAAAAACTTTTGTAGCTCCTCTTCCACATGCCTAATCTTCTTGGTTCTTCAACATTACTCGAAATCTTCGTCACTTCCAAGTACTCCAATGATCCCAAAGGTTGTAAGTTTAGTATCACCGTTGTTGAAAATCCGTAGTCATAACAATGAGAAAACAAGAATTCTCAATCATTGTTATACAATGTCATAGTATTATTATACAACATCAAAGTTCAATTGTATCACAATTTTGACAACAATACTATGGTGATATGTATCACTCCCCCTTAGTCAATACTCCATCTCACATGGAAACCACTCCCCCTTACATAATGATCCGAAAACCATATGTATTTGTGGTGTGAACTACACATTAATTCTCCCCCTTTTTGTCAATAAAATTGGCAAAGGTACGAAAACTAGTGGGATCCTAATGAAATTTCCATAGAGACATTTCATGACCAAAATCAAGCACATATTAACTTTTTAGATGTCATCATATAGCCGAAGCTAAATGCATTCATCAAGGAGTTTATAAAGATACAAGATAACCCCTATAATATTCCACATCCACACTCCCCACAAAGATTTGGCAATTAAGCACAAGTTCAATTAAGAACTCTCCCCCATAAAATATCATTCCGAAAGAACAACAAGAGCGACCTTACTTTCACAAGAAAATAAGGATTTCTTTTCACCAAACACACTAAGAAACCTGACAGAAAAAAAACAACTTATTGAAACAAATGCAGAATTGAAGTAAACACTTACTGGAGTTCCAAACTCAATTGCCCAAAAGATCGAGAAAAGCACAGGGGCAAGAGTCATAGAAACAACTAATGAACCAAAACAACACCAATGGACTGTCGTAAGTGTTGAAATGTAGCATTGTGTAATGGTTTGGTAAGGATATCAGCCAATTGTTGTTCGGAAAGCACAAACTTCATAGTTATGATACCATTTTCATAGAGATCTCAAATAAAATGGTACCTTATTATATCAATGTGCTTTGTTCTTGAGTGCTCAACGGGATTCTCAGTGATTCGAATCGCGCTAGAGTTATCACAAAGATCTTCATTATTCCAATATCAATTCCATAATCAACCAACATTTGTGTCATCCATAGAAGTTGAGTACAACATGAGCCAGCAGGAATATATTCTGCTTCACATGTGGACAGGGATTGTGAATTTTGTTTCTTGCTATTCCAAGCCACAAGATTCCGTCCTACGTAGTAGAAACCCCCTGAAGTACTTTTTCTGTCTTCTGCACATCCTGCCCAATCAGCATCTAAATAAGCAGAAAGGTCAGTGTAAGTATCAAAAGTGTAAGATAG
This sequence comes from Papaver somniferum, assembly GCF_003573695.1. NCBI lineage: Eukaryota > Viridiplantae > Streptophyta > Magnoliopsida > Ranunculales > Papaveraceae > Papaver > Papaver somniferum. The sequence continues at coordinate 62,744,104 of NC_039367.1, forward strand.
ACCATACCCGACTGTGTAATTGACATATCGTATGATCCTCTTTGCAGCTGCAAGATGAGATTCCTTTGGATTAGCCTGAAATCTAGCACAACAACCAACACCAAAAGAAATATCAGGTCTAGTAGTTGTAAGATATAAGAGGCTACCAATAATAGATCGATACAATTTTTGATCCACATTTACTCCTTTCTCATATTTGCGCAGTTTACCAGTAGTGGGCATAGGTGTCAGTTTTGGAGTTGACTTATCCAGACCGAACCTTGAGACAGGATCCTTTGCATATTTTTCTTGGGATAAGTAAATTCCATCCTTATGTTGCTGAATTTGTAACCCTAAGAAGAATTTTAATTCACCAACATTGATCATTTCAAATTATTTGGCAAGGGAGATTTGGAAATCCTTTCAAGTTTTTCAGAAGTTGAACCATAGATGATATCATCTACATAGACCTGAGCAACGAAAACATCTTTCCTACTCCATTTTGTAAATAGTGTTTTATCAGCTCCACCTCTTGAAAAACCTTTCCTAATAAGAGAAGTGGTAAGTTTTTCGAACCAGGCTCTAGGTGCTTGTTTCAACCCATATAATTCCTTTTTAAGCTTAAGAACATGATCTGGGAAATCATGGTTTTCAAAACCCTTAGGTTGGGCGACGTAGACTTCTTCCTTTAAGATTCCGTTTAGGAACGCGAATTTTATGTCCATCTGAAACAACTTAACCTTAAGAAAACAAGCATGAGCTAATAACAATCGAGTGGAATCAAGGCGTGCCACAGGAGCAAAGGTTTCTTCAAAGTCGATACCTTCAATCTGTGAATATCCTTGAGCGACAAGTCTGGCTTTATTTCTGACAATTGTGCCAAATTCATCAGACTCATTCTTGAATATCCATTTAGTACCAACAATATTGAGACTGGAGGGACAAGGTACTAGTTCCCATACGTCTTGTCTTTGAAATTGATTTAACTCTTCATGCATTGGATTCACCCAAAAGGGATCGCTAAGAGCTTCATCAATATTTCTTGGTTCTACTTGTGAAAGATAACAACCAAAATTGCAAATATTTTGAAGTTGTACTCTTGTCTTAGCAGTAGAATCTCTTCCTCAAATAATACTATTGGGATCATGATTCCTTTGAACCCAGAGGTATCGTGGAGGGACACGTTCTTGTTTGTCAGGAATAGCCTGATCAGTGCTCTTCTCCTCGTCACTAGAAATATCAAAATCCGTAACAGTTGGAATAACTTCAACTGAATCTGGGATTTCTTTGACTTTCTCAATTGTCTCAATTGGAGGCAATTCAGTAGGAGGATTATCATGATGAAAATTACTAATATCATCGATGATAACATTAGCAGATTTCATCATGACCTGGGTTCTGAGATTAAACACTTGAAAACCACGACTATCAGAAGCATAGCCAAGGAATATACCTTCATCACTTTTGGTATCAAATTTCCCTCTCTGTTCTCGATCTTTTAGAATGTAGCACTTACTTCCGAACATTCTAAGATAGTGCAAGTTGGGTTTTCTGTCGTACCACAACTCATAAGGAGTGTTTAGGGTTTTAGACCGTAGGTAGACATGGTTTATCAAATAGCATGCTGTAATAACAGCTTCTCCCCAAAACCTTAATGGTAAGTTTTTGTTATGGAGCATTACCCTGGCCATTTACTGAATGTTCCTGTTTTTTCTTTCTGCAACTCCATTAGCTTGAGGAGTGATGGGTGGTGAATATTGTTGAATAATCCCTAGTTCGTCACAAAATTCAAACACCTTAGTGTCCTTGAATTCAGTTCCACGGTCGCTTCTAATTTTCTTTAGTTTGCAGCCTTGTTCGTTCTGGATTCGTTTAACAATAATCTTAAATTCATCAAGGGTTTCATTTTTATGAGATAGAAATGCAACCCAAGTGAACCTGGTGTAATCATCTACCATAACTAAAGCATACTTCTTACCAGCAACCGTAGGTTGTTGAATTGGTCCGAAGAGATCTATATGAATTAAATCAAGTGGAGCTTTAATGAGAATATCTCGAGATGATTTATGGTGAAATTTCGTTTGTTTACCCTTTTGACAGGCACCACATACACCATCAATCTTTGCAATGATTTTGGGAACGCCTCTAACAAGTTCTTTGTTAATGATCTTAGTTAGAAGACGATAATTGATGTGACCAAAATGCTCATGCCAAAGATGTGTAGATTCCACCTTAGTCAAATTGCGACAGTTCCTGAACTGAGTATCCAGAAGATAATCCCTGAAAAATTACTTTCCCAGTTTTGTCTACGATGTCACATCCATTTGCACTGAAGACAACTCTATGGCCTTTGTCACAAATTTGACTAATAGAAAGAAGATTTGCAGTCAACAACCAAAGGTTGGATTTCCCAATTGATTGATTCAAACGTACAACCGGTGATATTTCAATTATATAACAAAATATATTGCGGAAAAGAAATAACACAGAAACAAGAAGTTTTGTTAACGAGGAAACCGCAAATGCAGAAAAACCCTGGGACCTAGTCCAAATTGAACACCCAATGTATTAAGCCGTTACAGACACTAGCCTACTACAAACTAACTTCGGTCTGGACTGTATTTGAACCCCAACCAATCTCACACTGATCCAAGGTACAGTTGCGCTCCTACGTCTTTGATCCCAGCAGGATACTACGCACTTGATTCCCTTAGATGATCTCACCCACAACTAAGAGTTGTTACGACCCAAAATCGAAGACTTTAATAAACAAATCTGTATCACACAGAAAAGTCTACGGTAATAGATAAATCTGTCTCCCACAGAAATACCTACGAGTTTTTGGTCCGTGTTTTGATAAATCAAGGTGAACAGGAACCCATTGATAAACCAGACTTATATTCCCGAAGAACAGCTTAGTATTATCAATCACCTCACAATAATCTAAATCGTATGATGGCGAAACTAGATATTATGGAATCACAAACGATGATACGAAGATGTTTGTGACTACTTTTATATCTTGCCTATCAGAGAAATCAATCTCAAGTCAATCCTTACGATTGTACTTAGTACGATAGAAACAACAAGATCAGATCACACAACTACGAGAAAGTAGTATCGGTCTGGCTTCACAATCCCAATGAAGTCTTCAAGTCGTTAACCTACAGGGTCTCGATATAAACCTAAGGTTAAAGGAGAATCGACTCTAGCTAATACAACTAGTATCACACAGGAGGTGTGTGGATTAGGTTTCCCAGTTGCTAGAGTTCTCCCTTATATAGTCTTTCAAATCAAGGTTTGCAATCAATGTTAGCTTAGTAACAAAGCATTCAATATTCACCGTTAGATGAAAACCTGATTAGATTCAAGCTAATATCTTTTAACCGTTAGATCGACACTTAGCTTTTTACACACAAATGAAATGCACGTTTGTGTAACCGTACCCAAACTTGTACATCTAGTTGGTTCAACAGTAGTTAACCAAATGGTTAGTCATATGAGCACTTTCATATCAACCATATTCTTCTTTACCATAACTAGTTCAAATGACTCAAATGAACTAGTTAGAGAGTTGTTAAATTGCTTAGATCATTATAATAGACACAATTGAAATAAAAACGATTTGATTCACTCGAATCGATTCATGAACTTTATAGCCACGGTTTGCAAACTTGCATTCCTTAGTTTATATAAGTTTAAGTTCACGAATAATCGTTTTTAGAAAATAACCAACTTAAGTACGCAGACTAGTAAGCGGACTTATGTACCCGGAATAAGTTTGTAAATAGTTCACAAACTCCAGCCGATTTTCTCGGGAAGAGAACCTCAGACAGTACGCGGACTGGGTTCGCGGACTCTGTTCCGGTTTTCCTGATCAACAAACTACGCTTGGTTAAAGGAATAAGGACTTATACATGTATGAGTTATCACACAATGCTTATATCCAACAATGGTTATATAATCTAAACTCTCATTTCAATCATTGAAATATTCTTAGAGGACGTTATATAGTTGTTGTTCACAAACCATTTTTCGTCAAAGCCATTTTCAAGTGATTGAAACTTAACATGACTTTCGTCACTAGTAAGATGAACTTGGCCACATCGAAAGCTTACCAACACATATTTCGAGAAACAGATAAACGAGTTAAACTCCAAATATGTATAATCAAAGTCTATATAGCAAAACGACTTTTGTCTCAAGATAGGAGATAGATTAGATATACTTTTGAGTGATAGATAAGTTCAATTCTCCACATACCTTTTAGTCGATGAAGTTCCACCAGTTCCTTGAGTAGTTCTTCGTATTTGTGGCCATGGAGTCTTGAGCTCAACTACACTTTCTATCCTAGTCCGAGACTTAGCTAATAGTAGACTAGAAATCAACACTTATAGTTTTGATCACTAACATTGACAAACATGCTTGAGATAGCAACGCATGCGAGTTCGACCGAGCAGTGCTCTAACATATCTTCTTATCAATGATGTTCTTGCTTCTAGAGCTTGGGGTATTTACCCTGTGTGTAATTGTATCATGGTGTTGATGATCATTCTCTCATCGTTTGAATCTTCATCCATCTGATCCAACTACTGCATATACACTTGTTATTATTGGAGAAATATTTGCGCATCTATATGCATTTCCTCATATTCCAAATTAGGATCCATTAAAAAAAAGTGATTGAAAGGACTGAAAACAAGTAATATATTGGAAAAATCGGATGAACTTTGTGAAAATAGAAAATAGATAGTAGTTGGGTGTGTTAATTTTTAAATGGAACGAGATTTATATAAGTTGAAGGGAAATATGACCTTTGATGAATGGTCAAACGTTGGCCGATATGCTCAAGTTGAGCAGGACTCTGGTTTGGCTAATCGGTTTGTCTTTGGATTTGTTAATCAAAACAAATCCCACTAAACTTGCTCTTTACTGAGATTTGTCCCACATTGTATTAGCAACTTAAGATCCTATAGTTTATAATCCTTTGGCAACCCTAGTGGTGCAAGCTGATTTTCGAGGTAGTAAGACCCATGGTCTAAAGAACGGTCAGAAAGAAACTAAAGATTGGTGATAAGACAAAATTTTGCATAGAAATGGTAATGAATTTCCAAATATTTTCATGCTTGGTTTTATTGATCTTCATCAACAAGATCGAATATTTTTGTTTTTTCATAGTGGAGTTGTCCTATGACTTGTTCCCAAACCGGTCGACTTTGCCACGGAGCAATCAACCCCTCCCCTAGGTAGTAGAACCATAGTTTTTGGTTGTGAAATTTAATTTTTCCCAACAGTCCCAACCCTCCTTAAGCTTGGTAGTTGCAGTATGAACCAATTTTATAATTATTATTGTTAGACGGTGAGATTTGCAGTTTGAGTGCTTTCATACTTCATTTCTTTAAACAAAGATGATTTAAGTAGAATATAGAAGTCGTTATTTGATCCCGGGTGTCTAAAAAAAATAAGTTATACCCAACAACTATAAGAAGACGCAACTTCCAGAACAAGTTGGTTTTGTATAGTGGCCCTTATATAGACCTTTCCTAGCATGAGGACATCCATGCCACTCTTTGTATTTTCCTTTAGTAGTCATTCGACATTATCTTGTATCGGTTGTCGTAAAGAAACGTGCACCAGAATAGTTGACTATAGTTTCACAAAACAAACAGAGATTCTTGTATGTACGAATGTACTCATCACAGGCATCCATTGAGAACACATAAGATAAAATTCTTAGGTCCATAGTGACATTTTATTAAAGACTATGTCTCGTACGTTTTGTGCATCAAATTGATAATTAAATTTAAGGTTTACCCGACAAAGTTCTCCAATAATCCTAACGATCAGATGACGCGACATGCAGAAACGACGTCAGAAATCTTCATCGGAGTACACACATTCGTCTATAAAATAAATCACGCATCATTTGTTGGTGGTATTCATCTCGAAATCTCCACATATATCTTCTTGTCAATAGTGTTTTTGGTTCTGGAGCTCGGGGTGTTTGCATCTTTATGCACTTCCTCGCTTTCCAAATTAAGTTCCATAAAAAACCAAAGATGATTGACAAGACTGAAAACAAGTAATATCTTAAAGAAACCCGGATGAACTTTTATGAAGATAGATAGTAGTTGCGTGTGTTAATTTTTGAATGGAACGGAATTTATATAAGTTGAAGGGAAATATGGTCTTTGGTGAATGGTTAAAATTATAGCTGTTATCGACCAAACGTTGGCCGATAGGCTCAAGTTGAGTCAGTGCTTTGATTTAGCTGATCGGTTCGTCTTTGAGAAACTCTTTTCCCATTGCTCAAAAGTGAGTTTGGCCATCCATGTAGATAGTCAAAACAAGTCCCAGTAAACTTGCTATTTACTGAGATTCGTCTCACATTGTTAGGGCTGCACAAGATCCGCCCACGATACCCAAACCCACCCGTACCCGCTAAATCCGTGGGTTTTTAATCCATACCCGCCCGTTGTGGGTGCGGGGTTGGTTATGAAAAAAAAAACCCGCTGTCTGTGGGTGCGAGGTTGGTTTAAGCTAATACCCGCCCATACCCGCCCAAAAAACCCGCAGATTATATACCATTAGATAAAACTAATCCTAGTCGTCCATTATGAAACCCTAATACTAGTAGATAGGATAACTGATAACCCTCATTCACTTTCTACACTCTTCTCTCTGTTCGGCCTCTCCTCTTCTTCCTCCTCAGTTCTTCTTCTTCACCTACGAACGACAATTATCAGAAATCTTCACCAGAAATCGACAACAACAACTTCGAATCTTCACCAGAAATCGACAACAATCGAAAAATCAACAAATTCAACACTTAATCTTCATCCGTGAACTTCCTAGGTATGAATATTTTGGGGGTTTTGTTTTTTTCTAACTTAATCAAGGAGAATAGAAGTTACTCTAAATACTTGAATATAAAGCGGGTTTAAACCCGTTTAAACCCATACCCGCCCAACCCGTAGCGGGCGGGTAACAAAACTCGCCCGCTGTTTGTGGGTGCGGGGTTGGTTATGAAAAAAAAAACCCGCAGTCTGTGGATGTGAGGTTGGTTTTAGCTTATACCCGCCCATACCCGCCCATGTGCAGCCCTACACATTGTATTAGCAACTTAAGATCCTATAATTCATAAGCCTTGGGTAACTCTAGCGGTGCAAGCCCGCTTTCAAAGTAGTTAGACCCATGTACCCCATGGACTTCAATACTCTTAATCATGGTCCAAAGAAAACATGCCCAAGGAAATTAAAAGACAAATTTTTGCATAGAAATGGTAGTGAATTTCCAAGTGTTCCTGCTTGGTTTTATTGATCCTAATCAACAAGATCGATTATTTTTGTTTTTATATGGTGTAGTTATCCTACAATGAAATACAAACCGGCTTGCCGCGGAGCATCAACCCGTCCCCTAGGTAGGACCATCAGTTTTGGTTGTTGAAATTCAATTTTTCCCAACAGTCCCTTGTGGAACCAACGTGGTAGCTGAAGTATGAAGCTGCAAAAGTGACACCTCCTATTTAACTGAACATCCCATTCTCCAAACCAAATTTATTAGCCAAAACCCTTAAGTAGAAACCCACAAACTCTCTCCAGACAAACTTAACCATGGAAATTCCTAATAAACAGATAATATTCAGAGATTACATCGAGGGAAGTCCAAAAGAAACTGACATGATGTTATATGTTGGAAAGACTAGTCTTAAAATCCCACCGGAATCATCATCATCACCATCATCTGGAGGAGCTGTTCTTGTTAAGAATCTATATCTATCTTGTGATCCTTACTTGAGAGGAAGAATGAGAAACTTCCATGAATCCTATATCCCACCTTTTTCACCTGGATCGGTTAGTCTTTTCCAAAAAAAAAATTCTTGGTTAATTAATTGATTTGCAATTGCATATTTCAAACTAGGGAATGATTTTTATTTTATTCTTTCCTTCCTTTTTATGTTGTTCAAGGTTATTGTAGGATTTGGAGTATCAAAAGTTGTGGATTCTGATAATGAAAATTTCAAAATTGGGGATATTGTTACTGGAATTACTGGCTGGGAAGAGTACTCATTCATTCACAAGGCTGGGTTACTGCGAAAAATTCAGTCGGATGATATCCCTCTTTCTTATCATCTTGGATTATTAGGTGTGCATTTTTCCCCAGTAAAGCTTTAAAATGTGATGACATTGCTTATAATATTATGATTATCCGTCTATCTGACAGTATTTTGTTTTTTGCTACAGAAATGCCCGGGTTTACGGCTTATGCTGGATTTTATGAGGTTTGCTGCCCTAAGAAGGGGGAATTTGTATTTGTTTCGGCAGCCTCTGGAGCTGTTGGTCAGCTTGTTGGGCAACTAGAAAAGTTACATGGTTGTTATGTTGTTGGTAGTGCTGGTACAAGTCAAAAGGTTTGAATTTGCTTGTGGTCTATTAACATTAGGATTGCGATATTTTCATTCTTATAGATGGTTTCTTTGCCGTTTACCATTATTTTTGAACTTTGCGAATCAGGTTGATCTGTTGAAGAACAAGTTTGGCTTTGATGATGCATTTAACTATAAAGAAGAACCCAATATAGATGCAGCTTTAAAAAGGTAAATGATGTTAGTAGCTTTTGGAGTAGTTAAGTTTTATATGAGAGAGCTTAGAGCTATAGGTGACAGTCCTAAATGATGAATCTCAGTTATAAGTTTCCCAGTTGTGCAATGTATCTTTCTATATCTTGTTCATCATTGAATTTTAGTAGCCACTATGCTTATTAGAAGTTTCTTAGTGTTTTTGTGGCTCAATATGCTGATTGCTGTGGTTGCTGTTCAATAGGTGCTTCCCACAAGGAATTGATATCTACTTCGATAATGTTGGTGGTGAGATGCTTGATGCGGTGCTTCTGAACATGAGGACTCATGGTCGGATTGCTGTTTGTGGTATGGTATCTCAGCAGTCTCTTTCATACGCGGAGGGATTGAAAAATGTCTTCATGCTGATACCGAAACGTGTCAAGATGCAAGGGTTCATTCAAAGTGATTACCTGCATCTGTTTCCTCAGTTCTTGGAACATATTATAGGTAACTATAAACAAGGAAAGATCGTTTACATTGAAGACATGAATGAAGGTCTTGAAAATGCTCCTTCTGCTCTTGTTGGTTTGTTTTCCGCCAAGAATGTTGGTAAGCAGGTAGTTCGGGTCGCTCACAGTTAGGTATTTTCTGCACACCTTCAAAGACCCTCAACTTATATATTACTACACTTCAGTTATCATTACCATGTACAAGTTCTGGAGCAGACTGTTGAATTGGTCCAAAATAACAACTGATTTTAAATCAAATATATTTGATTATAATGTAGATTCGTAATTCATTTGTATCATGTTTTCTCAATTCATATGTAAGTATATTGATTGTATCACAACAAATGCCTTTCACTTCATCAGTTATCGGTGTTTTATATTTTCAGAGTTGAGAGCTACCTTCTCTGAGAACATTTGTTGGCTTTTAACCTTTTTAGGAATCTACAAGTAATCATAGGTATATTATGGGTGACTTTGGAATGAGTCTCAGCTTATTCATCTAGTATTGGTTACAGATACATTGGATATCATGTATGAAAAACTAAGTTTTTGAGGGTGTAACTCAAAGGCTTGTTTGATACCGTATTACTGTAATATGTACTGGACATATTCCACTCATACCCCCACCAGCCATGAAACTTTAGTGGGAGAGATAAAGAATGTCAAGGCTTGCAAATGTTGCTGCTGGAACTGGCTGGGAAGAGTACTCCCTGCAAAATTCAGTCAGATGATATTAGGGTTGCCCATGGTTCGGTTTGGTTTGGTTTTCTGCCAAACCCAAGGACCAAACCAATATCACTTATAGGAAACCAAAAACCAAACCAGACCATGTTCGGTTTAGAATATTAGAAACCAGAACCGTCCCACCGGTTTTTTTGGTTTTTCTGGGTTTTTTGGGTTTTTTTTAATAGGCTTTCATTTTTAACTCGTAAATCAAATTTTTAAAGCAAATCATCAAAATTAAATATATTTTGAGCTATAATTTCTTTACTTATGGGTATACTCATTAAAATCATATATATACTAGAACACCGCTGCCACGGTGAAAAGGGACGACCGAAAAAAAACGAAACTCCGCTATAATGGAACCGTTAAGAAAATCCAAAGTACAGGCATATCCGATCACCGGTATAATAAACGACACCGCTTTAATAAACGGCTAAATAAGAAGCAAAATGGTGTTTGCGATGAAAAGCTCAAATTCAGCATATCACGGTACCGACAACAACACCATATGCCTCGGCCATGTTAATTTATTCTGTATCACACACTAACAAAAAAAAACAAAAACGGTAGGAGTTGGGAGGGACAAAGAATAGTTTTGGACCTTTTGGTTGTTTGGAGACAAGTGAATGGTTAAAAAATAAGGGGACCTAGTGCTCTTAAGTCTTCACTTAAGTAAATAGTGGGTGACGTAAGTTAGAACTACTTAGGTTTAGGTTTAGGTTAAACAAGAATATAACAGATAGAAGAGGAGATAAATTGAAACATAATTTTATTGATTTCTCGACAATTACATAATAAGTTGAATACAGTTTATATACGTGAGTTTTCTTGAACTGTAAGATACAATATTTCCTAAACAAACTTGATTTCCTAATATACAAGTGACCAATACGTCTTGGTAAACAAGGTATCGTGTGTTATGTTACACACGTACCTGATGATGTGTTAACACCCTCCCGCAAGCGTAACGGGTTCTCCTGAACCGTTAGCTTGAACCTTAAAAATGAAAAACGATCCTTGGATAGTGGTTTTGTGAAGATATATGCAATTTGATCCTTAGACGATATAAACCTGACATCAAGAAGTTTAGAAGCAACTTGATCACGAACAAAATGATAGTCAATCTCAATATGCTTTTTCCTTGCGTGAAATATGGGATTGATAGTGAGATAAGTAGCACCAAGATTGTCACACCATAGAACAGGAGGAGATTGAGTAGATACACGAAGTTCTGAAAGAAGTGATTGCATCCACATAATTTCATCAGTGGCAATGGCAAGGCCCCTGTATTCGGCTTCAGTACTAGAACGAGACACTGTTTTCTTCGTACGATCACTCCAAGAGATAATATTACCACCCAAGTAAACACAACAACCACTAGTAGAACGATGATCATCAAGAGAACCAGCACAATCAGAGTCAGTATACGCATTGAATGATAATTGTAGAGAAGGAGATGGCCGAAGAAGTATACCAAAGGTTGAAGTATTTTTAAGATAACGTAGTATTCGCTTTACCAGACCCCAGTGAAAGACAGTGGGTGCATGCATAAACTGACATACTTTATTAACAGCATAAGCCAAATCAGGACGAGTAAATGTCAAATATTGTAACGCCCCAACAATACTATGATACTCAGTAGCATCAGTTAATAAGGTACTACGATATGAAGAAATGTCACCAGAAGTACTAAGTGGTGTTTGAATAGGTTTAACACCATCCATTTTGGCTCGAATAAGAAGATCATGAGCATACCATTGTTGAGAAAGAAACAATCCTGAGGAAGTACGAATTGCCTCAATTCCAAGAAAATAAGACAAGGAGCCAAGATCTTTAATAGCAAATTCTTGTTGCAGACGATCAAGAGTGGATTTGATACCAGCAGAGTTGGAACCTGTAACAATAATATCATCCACATACACCAATAGATAAATAGTGATATATGAATCATTGTAGATAAATAGAGATGATCACATTTTGAAGTGACAAACCCAATTTGTAATAAAAAAGTACTGAGCCAGTGGTACCATGCACGAGGAGCTTGTTTAAGGCCATAGAGAGAACGATGCAACTTGCAAACGTGTGTAGGAAATCGAGAATCAACATAACCTGGAGGTTGTTTCATGTATACCTCTTCTTGAAGTTCACCATGTAAAAAAGCATTTTGTACGTCAAGTTGATGAATATGCCAATTGAGAGACAGAGCCAATGTAAGAATAATATGAATAGTGCATGGTTTAACAACCGGACTAAACGCTTCAGAAAAATCTATTCCCTCTTGTTGATTGTATCCTTTAGCAACCAAGCGCGACTTACGACGTTCAATTTCACCATTAGGCTTCTGTTTGATACGAAATACCCATTTACATCCAATAACATTCATAGAAGGATGATATGGTACCATTGTCCAAGTGCCATTTCGAATTAATGCATTGATTTCATCATCCGATGAAACTCGCCAATCTGGATATTTATGAGCCTCCGAAATACAAGTTGGTTCACGAAGAGAGTCATATACCAGTGCATATTTTGAATTAGGTTTGAAAATGCCAGCTTTGGCTCTAGTAACCATTGGATGTGTTTCAAGAGCAGATGGTGTAGCTGAAGGACGTTGGACTGAAACTTCAGGTGAAGTTGGAGGTGGTGCGGAAGTTAAAGCTGGTGTTGTAGGTGAACTTGAAGTGGATACTGACAAGGTAGAACTCGAGGCTGGTGTTGTAGCTTCACTTATAACACCTTCGATGCTGGAACTTGAGCTTGAGACGGATGTTGAACTTGAAGTAGTTGGCGCTGTAGATACAGCTAAAGTAGTTTCGTCCACTGAATCCAAACTTGAACTGGGCAGAGATGAGTGCTGACGCTGACAATGAGTTGGTGGACCACGTGTAAGATTCTGAGAATTATCTTGAGTTGTGCAAACTGACATCACAGGTGTAATATTGGAGCGAGTAACGGAAACTGGGGGTAATGAAGCCGATAGAGGTGAATAATTTGTTGCCTGAGAAGCGATCGATGTCGGCAAAGGTGTAAAGGAAAAGAGAAAAGTAGTCTCATCAAAAACAACATGACGACTTACGTAAATACGACCCGTAGGAATATGAAGACACTTGTAACCCTTTTGAGATGGACTATAACCAATAAACACATATGGAAAGGAAAGAGGTTCTATTTTGTGAGACATATACAGACGTAGGTGAGGATAACATAAACAACCAAATACACGAAAGGAGGTGTAATCCGGTGGAAGACCAAAAAGAGTTTCATACGGAGAAGAATTATTAATAGAAGTGGAAGGAACACGATTCATTAGATAACAAGCAGTGTAAAAAGAATCATACCAATACGAGGATGGTACAAAATCCATGTTTAGAATTTTAAGACCAGTTTCACGAATATGACGATGACGGCGTTCCACTAAACCATTTTGTTAGTGTGTGGACATGAAAATCGATGAAAAATACCAAGTTGTTGAAGATGCGGGGTAAGTTTGCGATACTCTAGTGCATTATCAGATTGAAATTTTTTGATTAAAAAGATTTTCAACATGCTTTTGAAACAAAAAGAATATAGAAAAGACATCAGACTTTTGAGACAAAGGAAACATCCAAGTAAAACGACTAAACGCATCAATAAAAATGATATAATATTTGTATCCTTCATTAGATAAAATATGAGAGGGTCCCCATACATCTGAGACAATTAAATCTAATGGATTCAAATAAATATTTTTACTAGGATTGAAAGGTAACTTATGACTTCTATGTTCATGGCAAGATGAACAAAACTTAATAGTTTGACTGGAAACCGGAAGTGAAAACTGAGAGACGACTTTACGAACTGTACACATCATTGGATGTCCCAACCTAAAATGCCAGTCTTGTAAGATGGCACGTTCTCCTATGCAAACTTTAGGAGACTTAGACGAATCATCAAGTTGATAGAGACCACCCCTCCTACTGCCGCGAAGAAGAACCTTCTCGGTACATCGATCCTTCACAAGACAAAAATTTGGATGAAATTCAAATAAGACATTATTATCAGTAGTGATACGAGATACCGACAAGAGATTACGAGAAATTGGTGGTGCAAAGAGAACATTACGAAGATGCAACTTAGGGTTAGGAGTTCCCAAAACAGAGGATCCAACATTAGAAATTGGAATAGAAGAGCCATTACCCATCTGAATTTGATCAGGACCAGTGTACTCGGTTAAAAACTGAAGACGAGAAAAATCATTCGTTATATGATCTGTAGCACCAGTGTCAGGAGTCCAAGGAGGAGTTGGCAATAAACCAGTTTGAGCAGAATAGGCACGCGGTGCGGAAGCTGGTGGTTGACGGCGCGGAGGACGAAAGGTTCGATCAAACCGGTTCCAACAATCTGGAGCTTCATGATTTGGATGACCACAGAGCTGGCAGGGAAGTTCCGAGGGGCTAAGCTACGTTGTGCTTGAGGAGATGGAGAACGATTTGATGCAGTATTAAACCGAGACGAGCTTGGTGCAGTATTAAACCGATTTGGTGCAGCAGCGAACTGAGTAGGAGAAGAGTTGTATACGCCAGAGAATCGAGAAGAACTTGATGTAGCATTACGAGATGGTGCAGCAAGGTTAGCAACAGGTTGAACAGACAACGATTTATCCCAATGCTCTATACGCAGTTCAAAAGTAAGAAGAAAAGTAAGAAAATCTTCCATAGTTAGAGAACTCATCGTGGTAGTCAAGGATGTAACGATGGCATCATACGAACTGTCAAGGCCAGCGAGAATATCGTGACGGAATTCTTTGTCCGTAACTGTTGTATTAGCAGCTGTAAGATTATCCACTAGGACTTGAGCATGATTGATATACTCGCGCATGGTTTTCGATCCTTTTTTAAGAGCACGGAGCTCGCAGTGAAGATGGTGAATTTGAGCATCAGATTTAAAGGCATATATATTGAGCTTCAAGAGAGTCTCAGATTTCTTTGAAAGTTGTAAGACGATGAACGTGATGAAAAACAGCAGGTGCAAGAGACGAGAATAACCAACTTACCAGGATTTTATCCTGTTTTGCCCATGAAGCAAACGCTGGATTAGGAGCTTCATCAGCAAGAGCACGTGATGGGAAGGGTTTTGTACCAGTAACATGACCATCGAGATCGTAACCTTGGATATACGGCAAAAACTGAGCACGCCACAAAGAATAATTAGTTTCATCCAATTTAACAGTGATGATGTGATGAGGTTGAGAGAATTGGACGGGAGCCATGGTTGAAAGTTGTGAAGAAGAATTTGAATCAATAAGTGCAGAGTTTGTAGAAGAGATTGTTGAGGATTAAGTAGACATGGTTTTGGAGGATCTAAAACCTAGCTGATACCAAGCTAGAACTACTTAGGTTTAGGTTTAAGTTAAACAAGAATATAACAGATAGAAGAGGAGATAAACTGAAACTAGAATTTTATTGATTTCTCGACAATTACATAATGAGTTGAATACAGTTTATATACGTGAGTTTCCTTGAACTGTAAGATACAATATTTCCTAAACAAACTTGGTTTCCTAATATACAAGTGACCAATACGTCTTGGTAAACAAGGTATCGTGTGTTATGTTACACACGTACCTGATGATGTGTTAACAACGTATCAAGCCAGGCGGATAACTCCAAGCAGCATCGTCATTTCGAGAAGATGGAGTCAAACCGAGTTGGGAACGTCAAGGATTTGATAAAGGCAGTGATTGAACAGGGAACAACAGATTTTGGGGTTCGATATGGACTAAAATTGGGTCGAAATTGAAGATGGAACTGGTGGCAGCAATGGAATTTGGGGTTTGTTTTATTTCTTTCTATATCTATGTGGTCTTGTTGTTTTTGCAGGCAGTGATTGATTGAATCTGCTGTGGTGGTGTTTAGATGAGAAATGAATGCATCAACCTCAACTGGAAATGATTTGTAATTTCCCTGAATTTTTTAATTGATTGATTTATCATAAATTGAGAAATTATTTTTTTCCATTTGAAAAGATTGGATGATAAATTGATAGGGTTCGATTAATGATTTTGCTTTGAATAATCAGGATTTTTTATTGCTGGTTTCAATCGTACGAAATATAATTATTTTATTATCTTTATTTATTGGAATTTGATTGATTTGATTAAAAAATCCAATATGAAAAATCCGTTGGTGGTGTTGCTTGAGGTGGGCGGTGGTCGCACTGGTTGTGGTGGTGGTACTGGTTATGCTAACAAAACATATGATCTGAATAGTCTAAAAACACAGATATGATCTACTGCTTTTTTTTTTGATCGGATGGTCTACTGCTTATTTTGGTGGCGGTTTTGATTGGCGGAGATAGTGGTTCTGGTGGTGGCAGATAATGGTGATAGTGGTGGTGGGCGAATAAATCTTGGGCAGGTTATGGTATTGGTGGGGAAGAAATGATTAGTGTTTACGGTGGTGCTGATGGTGAATGACTGACTGATGGTGGTGTTGGTGGCGGAGGTTGGTGGTGCTGGTTAGGTTGGTAGTACTGTTTATAGTGATGGCGATGGTGTTGATGGAAAAGAAATGAATCGAGTGACTAGTGTTGTTTAAGGTGGTGGTGATGTTGGTGGCGGAGACTGATGTTGTTGGTTATGATGGTGGTACTGGTTGGCAACGGTGTCGACGGAGGAGGAATGAATCTGAGCGGAGGAGGGATGAGTCTGAACGATTAATACGAGAGCTGAAATTTTGGGGCGGAAAAGAAATAGAGATGAGTATCACTTACTACTGTTGAGGAATCAGCTGACCCATTATCTGTTCCAGGAAGCCAAGTAACAGCACTTCTTCTAGCAAATGAACCACTAAGTACACCAGTCTCCGAATAACATGAGCAAGAAGAGCTGTGTGAGTCGAACCTCTGATGCCTTAACGTGGTAAGGTTTTCGCCTAAAGAAGGGACATCTAAGCCTAAGGAATCAAAGGAAGGTCAAGCCAAAGCCCCAGAAGAAGGGGAACTCAGATCCTGGAAGCCGGTCTCTTTTTTCGGACTTGCAAGAAAAATCCGATGTCATCATAAAATAAGAAGAAAAACTCCAATCACACTAACTAAACTCACGATCTGAAATGGCGAAGCATCCGAAGCATAACTGCACACTCACACGATCTTTGCCGAGAGATAGGAGCACTCGGTGGAACCGTTGAACTACACTTGCTTCTGAATAGATGTGTGGGACAGAGGGCTCGTGGTACCTGCTGCCCCGATCAAAGGCTTTCTCGTTTGACTGTTCACGTGATTCCGTTAGTCAGTTCTCGGAGCATCGGTTGCCCCACGCATAAAAGGAGAGATCTAGAAAGGGGTAAGCGAGAAACAAGTGGGGTATTTCTTTGCAAAATTGTGCTCAATTTCATATGTGGCAATTCCGCCAAGATATCTTCATTAGTTGGGGAAAGAATCTGCACGAGTCGGATTTTTTGAGGAACGTATCCGAATACCAGAAAGGTGTGGAGGATTGCAAGAATTGCTTAATTGGAAGCAAGAAAAGGGATGCGCGTGCGTTACTGGCTAGGGAACCGTGGATGACCGGGTGAATAAATCTAGATCAGGCAAGCGAAGTTCCAGACTCTCGGAAGAAGAAGTTTCCGATTCTTTTGTACGCCCGGTTCACCAGGTTCTACCGAAGTAAAGTAAAGAATCAAAGTCAAAAGCATAGTTTGATCATGGCTCAAGCAGTATGCAAGCAATATGTTAATGTTAACACAAGTATGTTGAACAAAGTTTCGGGATCGGGTACTGAAAGAGGCGAAGGAGATGCATAAGCTTCCTCGACTAAATAGAGTTTCTTGGTTACCAACCGGAGATTTGCAGAAACTACAGCAACGGGATAAAGAGGATGAAAGGATCCAGATGCCCCCGCATGGAGAGCTAGAAACCGAAGATGTGCAACAACCGAAGATTGTAGGCTAAAACCTTTGCTAGAGATCGATTCTCCATTGGATGCCTTGCTACGGATCTTGGTCCCCCCCTGTGAAAGCAGTTCGTTCCGTAGTTTGAGAATCCTGCTGATCCCTAGAAACCCATTGGAATCATTAGTTATGGAAATATAAAAAGTAAAGAGGAGAAGGCATAGGGGAACTTCCACTTTAGGGTTCAGGAAGGCAACTCTTTCTTCGACGTGCAGGAGCCCATACGAGAGCTTTCCTTGACCATGTTCTTCTCATTCTTGACTCTCCTTTGACTCCAGAAGCAGGAAGATGTGGGTAATCAGGAAGGCTGTCACAAGCAGTTAGGTATGCGATAAAAACCAAGGAAATCTTACCTTTCCCATGCATGTCTGTCCCGGCAAGCCGAAAAGAGCTCTATTGTGCGTTTGTTTTTTCCATATTGCAAAAGCAAAGAAAGGAAAGTCTCGGATTTAGACTTCTACGTGCCGTGTATTACGCGCAAAATGATTACAACCACATTGACTGGCCTCATCGATACTCCTCGCCTTCTAATGCATTTTTCTTTCATTTCAAAACTTCCACGATCTCTTCCCGAACCAAACATGAATCTTTCGATTCATTTGGCTCTCACGCTCAGTTACTTATAAGGGATTCCATTTTTTTAATGTAATGAGCCTATCCTCTCTTCTCTGTTTGTATTCCAAAATATCAAAACGGGCCCCTCCCACTCAGATGCATGCCGAAAAAGAGAGTCTATAACTATTTGCAAGTCATGCATTCCACAGAACAGCTCAAGATCTTTGGTCTCTACCCGGACCCGATGAAAAAAATTGGATCACTTCTTATGGATTCGTTGAGAATGATTCTGATCTAGTTCATGGCCTATTAGAAGTAGAAAGCGCTCTGGTGGGATCCTCAAGAGCTGGTGGACCAACTAAGGTGTAGTTAAGGCTTCCTGCCCTGCCGGGTGGTTAGCTCCAAATTAAAAGCTGAGAATTAAGGAACTTCCGTTTAGGTTAGATCCAGCAAACGAACTAATAAAATTCCTGATATCCTTGTTTCGCCTATTGCATTAGAGCCCCTTCCCCAGCCTCTCTTTTTTTCTTTTCCTAACAGAAAATTACCTAGATCCCTGCTGGCTTACTCTGACTTCCACTCGGTAAAAAAGTTCAGTGAACTATTCGCGTTTACTTTGAGCGTCTTCTCTAGAGAAGCTTTGTTCTCAGATAGAGCAGATGGTCCAACTGCAGAACTTTTTCTTTTTCATTACTTCCATGGTCGTCCTTTGTGGCACGGCAGCACCCGTCTTATTGAAATAGTTTGGGCTTTGAGCCCTCAGCTGTGTGCTTTAGCGATGCTTTCGAGTCCCAACGGTTCATGCTGATATTCACTACTGTAAGGAGCGGCGTGCTGTGTATGCTTCTTGTAGTTGATTCGTTAGGTGCTCCTTCTAGTGGTCTAACGTACCGTTGATGCCATTGATCCACATCTACATTATTCATATGATTCTGATAATGAGGTTATTACTTTGGGTTTTATAGAATTACTAGAAAGGTTTGTTTATCCAATCAATGCAGATTACATGAAGGTGACTGTTGGCATGACTATGATATTGCCGTTCACAGGAGAATTACAAATGACGTTAGGAGCGGCAATTCCGTTGTTCTACAATGATGGGCGTCCGCCAGGAACCTACTTCCTTGACTATCCATATCCGACACCAAACTTTCATTGCTCTCCTCTCTCCGCTTATGTCATCACCATTTGGATATTACTTATTTACGCTATTTACAGTTAGACTAAGCGGACGGTGTCAATCCCTATGTTGTGCGGAGCTGAGTATCTTCTATTCGCAGGGAGAATTTCCTCTGCAGGGGCCTTGTGCAGTAAAACCCCTCCTGGCGGTCGTCCGTCGTCGTAAAGTAGTCCCTGCGAATCTTTCGGGAAGAGGGGTAGTCTTGTGCGTAAGCATAGCATTTCTGGTCGAACCCGACCAACCCAACTAAGAAGAACCGAACCTGACAGTGTATAGCCGTTTCTATGGTATTAGAATACAACCATCGCACGTCGCAATAGCAGCATGATACTTATTCATCCTCGGTTTTTGTTACTTCAGATTTTTTAGATAGACACAGGAGAATGAGCGAGCGACTTTCTTAACCTTCGGAACCTGTGGTATAGCTCTTAGTAAGGCGTAGAGCAGTAGCGGTATTCAATTTTCCTGTTACAGAATCGACTTTGAGCGCTGTTCATGGCACGGTTAACGATGTCTTTAGGTGTTAGCCCTGCTTTCGCTGGTATTGATATCTGGGAATAAGGAGTATCTGGCCTCGTAAGCTAGGTGCCTTTGATGGATGAAAGAACTATGCTACTAGGTATACTTATTCAATGGATGAGACTTCCCAATGGAAGAAGCCGATTTCGTAGATAAGTGTCTGTCTTCCCAAAGGAACTCTGCCCTCTCGTCACGCTTGCACCCTTTTTCCCTCTGATCACTTGGTCAGTACCAATCCTAAGACCAAATGCTTGAACTAAGGAATCTTCATTTTATAGAACTCATGCTTCATAGAAATTTTCGATCGGATAGAGTCGACGAAAGAGGTGGTTTCCTTAGTAATTTACATATTTAAAATGCCACAAAAGAACACATTCACTACCCTCATATATCTTGCATCTATTTTATTTTTACCCTGGTGGGTTTCTCTCTCATTTAATAAAAATCTGGAATCATGGGTTACAAATTGGTGGAATACTAGGCAACCCGAAATGTTTTTGAATGATATTAAAGAAAAGAACCTTCTTACCCAAGAGCTCTGATTCCGCTAACAGCTGCCCTTCGTGTAGGAGCGACGCAGCTCGACTTCAAGGATAGGAGCGAAGCCACTCAATTTAATCATAGAAGAGGGATTATAATGGGATTTCTTGCGATAAACCTATCCACACTGCAGTTTCCTATTCTGTAGTTGCCGCTGTATAACGCCGATGGATAAGCCGTAAAAAGATATCGTGATGTAAGTCCATGATTCCTTGCATCATAGGTGTAGCTGCATCTTGAGATCCTAATTGCCATGGTTCCGCAGCATCAGAAAGAGCGATTGTGAGGAAGAGCCTTTCTATCAAAATCATTGGTTTCACTTCATTCTTAAACTGCTCTGGGAGAGAGACTTGCCTTCTCAAAATCAAGAAATCAAGGAGCGAGGATGCATGCCAGTTTCATACGACCAGGTGGAGTGGCACAAGATCTGCCTCTTGGCTTATGTCGAGATATTGATTCCTTCACGCAACAATTTGCTTCTCGTATCGACGAATCAGAAGAGATGTTAACCGGCAACCGTATCTGGAAACAACGCTTAGTGGATATTGGTACTGTCACGAGGAGGAGAAATTCATTGATCGATTAAATTGGATCTTAGGTCGGGACTGACGGGGCTCGAACCCGCAGCTTCCGCCTTGACAGGGCGGTGCACGAGCTAATGATAGAGGCAAGAACACTTTCCGACCAGGTCCCATTAATTGATCATAACGATATCGTGGAAATGCTGCACGGAGCTTGGATACTTCAAGCCAAGATCAGGACGATGGGTGAGAGATAGGGGCTTGCGCGTCGTTATCAGTACCTGTTTTAGAGCGATATAACCTCGTTGTCCGCCTCTTAATGTCCAGGTCTTTCCCCGTCCCTCTCTCTCGATGTGGTGCCTTTCATTCGGCTTTGTCAAGGTTGGCGAGGAGATAGGGTGCCTAAGAAGGAAAGATCAGTGCCGCCCACCAGAGGCACCCGTTTGGGTTTATTAAAGTCTTAAAGAATAGCTTTCATATCGTTCATATAATCCAGAATCTTGTTAAGGAAGGCGGCAAGGGCCGACACTCCCCCATTTTTCTGGTCCCCCCGGCGAAGGGGGGTGCTTGTGGGCGGTGTGTTCCACGACGAAACAAGGGAATGAAAGGCCGAGCACAGACAGGCCCACACATGATCACCCATATATGAAGCTCGGTGAATCGAGTATAGAGTCAATGGACCAAGAAAAAAGTCGACTTAGTCTCATTGAATAAGAAGGATATGACCCAAGCTTAGTCGTCGATGGATCATAGTAGGGGGGGGGGAATCTCGGAAACCTAGGGGTACTCGACAGTTAAGGTAGAAGCAAAGCAAGACGAGGAAACCTAGGGGTACTCGACAGTTAAGAAGAGGAAATTCTCTCTGCAAATAGAAGATACTCAGCTCCGCACAACATAGGGATTGACACGCTTTCGGAAAGAACATAGAATAGTAGAGGATCCAAAAAGTTCACATTCACTGGAGGTGCAGTCTAGCCTCATTACGAAGTCATATATTTGCTCGACCAAGGATTGCCAGGCATTTGGAACTAAGTTGCCTCCTCCGTTTTTGGTTACAAAATGAACTAGAAGTAGGACCAAACTGAGAGTGAGCAACAATGAAGGAACTGGTTTTTAAGTGTAAGGGTGTTTTTGGATTTTCATCTCCCAAAGACTACCACCAAATCCAATCTTTTTATCAAATTGAAAATTTCCATTAGGTTTCATTTGACAAAAAAGTGGTCATAGACGGGACTCCCTTCCTACGGGCCCTTCCGGCCCTCCGGTCTGTCGACCCAATTATACATATATAATTCAATATTAGATATATTTTTAATAATATTTTCTTTATTTATGGATATACTCATTGAAGTGTAATATACTACGACGGAAAGTTCGATACATATTATTATGGTTTTTATCGTTTTTTTTGGTTCTAACTCTCGGTTTTTTGTTTAGTTTGGTTTTTTTGGATTTTTTGTTCTATTGTGACATCAAACCAAAACCAACCACCTAGAATCGGTTTACTCGATTTTTGGGTTTCTTGGTTTTTGGGTTTTTCGGTCTCTGGTTTTCTGGTTTTTTTTGTCGGTTTGGACCAGTTCGGTCAGGGTAGAAAACCGAACCATGGCAGCCCTAGATGATATATATTATCGTGGTCTTTTGGGTATATTCTTCATCAGAAGTTCCTCTATTTTATGGTGTCATGGGAATGCCCGTGTTCACGGCTTATGCTGGACTTTATGAGATATGTATCTCTATGAGGAAGGAGTATGCTTTCACCTCAGCTGCCTCAGGACCTGTTGTAGATGGTGGATTTTCAACAAGGGCTAAAATCGTAAACTCGTAATTATACGAAGCTTTGATCCAGCAATCAGACGTGAGTATCGAGACACGGGTCTCTCATCGAATTCTCAACGGAGAGTACTTTCTCTCAGAGTACATGTAGATATTAGTCTAACGACTGGACAACGACATATCTCATGAATACTGAATACTTTCAGTGATTATTTCTATATAGTATCACGAGATGGACGGCTCCTAGACAGCTTGCTCTACTAGTATAGAGCGATAACGTCTTCAGGAACAAACAACGAGTTTCCCCTGACTATATAAAGGATATGACTTACCGAC
Organism: Papaver somniferum; assembly: GCF_003573695.1. Lineage (NCBI taxonomy): Eukaryota > Viridiplantae > Streptophyta > Magnoliopsida > Ranunculales > Papaveraceae > Papaver > Papaver somniferum. The sequence continues at coordinate 62,767,233 of NC_039367.1, forward strand.
AAGCTCATATCGGGATAATTAATGCTCCTAGACAGCTTGCTCTGCTAGTATAGAGCCACAAAGTTAATTATTCCTAATTACAATTGCTTTTATTCTGGTCCCATGGAATGGCAATAACAATTTCTCCTATTCCATGGTCGAATCCACGACTGATCCCATGGAATGGCAATAACAATTGCTCTTATTCAATGGTCGAATCTGCGACTGGTCCCACAGAATGGCAATAAACAATTGTTCTGATTCTATGATCGAATCCACGGCTTGATCTCATAGAATAGCAATAACTATATTAGCTCATTACTCCAATTACATGATCGAATCCACAACTGGTCTCATAAATGGTAATAGATAAATCTTAATTACTCCGATTTTATGGTCGAATCTACGATCCCAGGGAATGGTAATGCTCACTTTATTATTCGGAATTCGTAGTCGAATCCTCAGCTGATCCTATGAATTAATAATAAACATCTTATTACTCAGTTTTGTGAATTATTCTCCACTGAATTCCACAATTAGTAATAAATAATCAACAACCGGGCGTCTGAGCTACCTCTAAGTAAGCCCGATTCAAATGGTGGAAGTGTATTCAACGACGATACACTAACAGTCACCGTACGAACGAGTATTTCAAAATACAACGAAACGATGAACCTATGCAAAATAGGGAAGAATATAATAAAAAATTAAAAATATTGACCAAGGTGCTGGGAACACGGACACACGACCTACCGACCGTGTCGCGGTCAGTTCCACGCCAGTTTTATATTTTTAATACATTTTTATTATTTTCCATGATTTGATGAAAATTCTCTCATCTGATCAAATCTCCTTCGTCTCGAGGAAGCTCCTCGGTTTCATGGTACTTCCATAAATCCATAACAAATAATATAAAATTAAGGAAAGGAGTGTGAGGCGTGACCATTGGCCAACCGGCCATGCCTTGGTCCCAGCCGGCCCTACACCCCATGGTTTCTTATTATTTTATTCTTATTATTTCTCTAATTTCATGAAAAACTCCTTGATTTCATGGTATTTTTTGCACAAATCATCATATAATAATAAAATAAAATTATGAAAACTTGTGGGACCGGGCCACTAGCCGGCCGGCCATGCCCTAGCCGGTCCCACACGCCCTTTTCTTTATTATTTTATTATTATTTATCCTATTTTTCCTTGAATTCATCAAATTCCTTGATTTTATGGTATTTCTCTCAAATTAGGAAAAATTCCCTCAAATCATCAAAAATACCTAAAAATATTAAAAAATTATGAAAAACTCGTGGGACCGGTCCATAGCCGGCCGACCATGCCTCCATGGTCCCACACTCCCGTGTTTTTATTATTTTAATATTTTGCTTCCATGAACTCATGAAAACTCCTTCAATTCATGGAAACTCCCTAAATTCATCAAATTTCTCAAAATTCATGAATTTTTCATAAAATCATCAAAATATTATAAAATTAAGGAAAAGGCACCACAGGACCGAGGTCACGACCGGAAGACCATGCCTTGACCACGGTGGTCCCACGCCTCCTCATTCCTTATTTTATAATTATTTTTCATCATCTCGTGGTGTTTTCCTCAGTTTCGTCGAAACCCTAATTTTGGCATATTTTCTCGAATGGATGCTCAATTGCACGCCAGAAAATATCAAAATTCTCAGGACTGAGACGCGGATGCCTTGGGGACACGAGAACGCTATCTTGACCGACCAAGATTAGCTATTTGGCTCTCGGAAGCCGGTCCCATCAATTTTCACAGTTTTGACCTAATTTGCACAATTGCTCGTATTAGGTCCAACCTCTTCCAAACACTTTGGATTTTCATGAAGTGATCGTCAGGCGGTCACATGAAAGCCCAGGTCCGGTTTCATGACTCCATGGTCGGTCCCTCGCCTAGTCATAATTAATTAGGTTTTCTCACCTAAGTCTCAGACGAGCATTTTTGAATAAATGATTAAGCCATCATTTAATCATTCTTCCACCAACAAATCGTCAACTCTTCAGGAGTTCTTCGTATTTGCTCACGTGAGCATATGGACACTACATGGTTGATCCACGACCCCATATAGTCGCTCCCTCCTTCTTCCTATGGTTAAACTTCTGACGAACCATGAATTGATCATCAATTGATCAAATTAGGGTTTCTGAATCCAAGGATCATTATTCCAAATTCCAACCTTAATAATTTTACGACGGCCTCGTGGTCATTAATTTTATTACTTATGCTCGGTTCAACTACCAGTATTCTAATTAATATTTTTGGTGCGCTGCCAATAATCCATCAGATGAGCAACACATGCTCAGACGATCAAATATTCAACAATTCATCACATGAGCAACACTTGCTCAGATGATAAATATTTGCTCAAACCAAGGAATATTGGTTCAACAATCAATATTCAACGATCCATCGAATGAGCAATACTTGCTCACTTCATCGTAAGAATTATACCTCTGTCTCATGACACGTTCAATTCATGAGTTTCATAACATCATGTTCGACACTCAGCAACTACATGGACTCATCGTCCCATCAAACCACGAAGTCATCAATTGACTAACAAACCACGAAACGTCAATCGTGTCACTATGGGGGATATCACTTAGGGTTTTGGTCTGGCGGTCTACGACACGTGTGTTCAAACACACGATGGAATGTGAGCAAGTCGTGCAATCAGTTGAAGGAATTCACGAGGTAGTGGGTGGAAAATCGACCAAGTCTCCACACGTTGAGCAACTGGTTTCAAACACGATCTCCACTTCCCCACTCCTTGATTCCATCAACTTTCACACTTCATGGGATCATGGTGTCTAAAATTCCAGCAATATAAATAAGTCTCTGAATCATGATTGAATCATCAACATCAACAGTATCATCAATCTCACGTCTCATCGACAACACGAGATCATCAACTCATCAATTGAGCAACTACTCTCAATTGAGCAATTTCAATCATTCAAAGCTTATCATATTCAGAATTCACAAACCCACAATCTTTGATTACCATTGATTTCACACATTTTCCAGCTTCCCTCCTACAGATCAACTCATCCTCTCTTGTGACCGAATTTACTCTGGAACGGTCATTGTCTTGATTTAGGCCGGAGTACTACAGATTGATCTCTCGAATCTAAAGCACCCCCTTTGCAGCGGTGCATCTGTGTGAGGTTTAACATTTCGCTCGGTTTGAGGAGTCTCCTCCGTACGGTCGTCTCCTCAATTTCTTAAAAACTAGCAAATCGTTTTTCCCCATCTACAGATTGGCGACCACAATGGGATATCATTCTCTCGGTTGTAATCTCACAATTTCACAAGATGGTCGGTCTTAGGTCTGGGTTAGTCACAGGTTCCAATGAAAATGGCGCTAGTACTAGCAACAACAACAACAACGACAGCGAGGATATCCCGGAAACGATTCCGGCCTCTAACACTGACGGTGGTGATGTTACTCCTCCTCACGTCAACGCGTAGGGTCATCCTTTGTTCGACCGACACCCTGAGGAAGTCAGAGGAAATCCACCACCTACCATTGCAGATCTCATCAAAATGCAAGAGACTCTTGCAAAGAATCAAACCGATATGGCTACAGCACAGAAGGAGCTATTTAATCAACTGAAGGCTCTCACTAATACAATGTCAGGGAAGACCCAAGGAAAAGGAAAAGAGAAGGAAAAATCCTTAGACGTTGATCCTGAGGTAATCACGATTCATACAGTGGATGATGATGAAGCCCGCAAAGATGCAGACGGTCCATCAGCGAAGGAGTCATCAAACTTCATCGCTCGGGAAGATTTGTAACGCCTTCTGGAGAACCGTAGAAAAGACAAGACCCCACATGTCCATCGTCACCAGCCTCCATACCATGCTGTTACGCAAAAGATTCCTCTTCCAAAAGGTTATATCTCTCCAACCTTTACTTTGTACGACGGAACCGACAATGCGCGGGAACATGTTTCTCGGTTCCTGGAAGCTTTGGCAGAACATGAGCATAACCATGTTGTTCGCCTCAAAGAATTTTCAAAATCCTTGAAAGGAAGAGCATACACCTGGTACAACAACATCGCACCAGGAACTATCAACAATTGGAGAGAAATAATTAACGCCTTCTACAGGAAGTACTTCTTCGTGTCAGAGCAAGTCAGGGTCAGTGAAAATCCCAATGACTACGTGAAAAGATTCAGAGTTCAAGCCTTGGATTGCCACGACCCAGATGTCACAGAGAAGCAACTTGTAGACTTATGCATCAACAGAATGATCCCTGTCTACATAGTTTTACTGGAAAACCTCCGGTTCCAGACCTTTTCATGAAGCATCTAAGCGATCAGCGACTCTGCACCTTCTTTACTGGAAAGAGCAAAGTCCGCAAGGTCGAGGAATCTTGAAACAGGCGACGCCTATTCAACAATCAGTACAATCTCCAGCCTTCAACAAATGTTGTTGCCGAAAGGAAATCCGAGACACAGCATCAGAACGCTTCTCCAACATCTCAGGCTCCTCTGGAGGCACAAAGAAGATAACCAATCCTGAAATGCACAAACCTTGACCCGACATCAACAAACGGGAAATGGTATGATAGACTCAAATTTCTCTCTTCTCACGAAGGAGTGATCGAGTTGCTGGAAGTCTGGGTTCAAGATGGTACAGTCAAATTGTCGTTCATCAGGAGAGAGCCGACTGAAGAAGAAATGGAGAATCTCAGGTACTGTCACCTTCATAGATTCATCAATCGTCCAACAAGCAACTGCAATATTTTGAAGCACATTTTCAAAGAGAAGGTTGATCCATAATATCTTCAATTGGGGACTGAAGGAGTATACAAGAATCCTCTCCCAGTCAGAACCTTTACACTCTCTGAACAACCTATCAAAATGGCAGTTCAATCCTTGGTCGAACGTGAATTGCGTTATCTGTCGAAGGCACAAAGGATAGACATGCTCACAGTACTGAACCACACCGTGTCAAGAAGTCCATTACGAAAATACTTCTTGAGCCTCCAACCATGGACCAAGAGATGTACGACTGGGGACTGTTTACCACAGTTAATCTCATAAGAAACGAATTTGGAAGAACGTTGATCGATGCTTACACCGCCATCAGCAACATTCCACCGAAAACCATCGGATCCACATGCATCGCTCGACAAGAAGATACTCATGCTCCATCTCAATCAGATACCCTGAAGGAGCGCTCAGAAATACTTATGGCTACATCATTCTCAAAGTGAACATAAGTTCAACCTGGACAGAAACCAAGTTTCACATAATCAGGAAGATCCAGGATATGACAGTCCTTCAGACGAGCGTGGATCCACGCTGAAAAGATGGTTACTTACAAAGCGCCTTTGGTTACACATCTCTCCAACGAAGAAAGTTCTGATCCAGAAGATTTGACGGACATTCCATCATCAGAGTACTTTGAGGAATTTCGACGAGGTTGAAGCAAGAACCTGCAAAATATGCATAGACATTCATCAAGAGGTTCCGCGCTCAGGCAAGTCTCATTCTATGTCTATGTCATTTATTTACCCACATGCTATCCTAGCATGGGGAATTAATTATGCTAGCAACTCTACAAGACGTTATGAATGGTAGCTTCGCCGCATTAGTATTTTACCAAGTGGTTAAATCTGACGTTTCTCCGAATCAAGCACTGAAATATTCATTACTGACGTCCAAACATGGCAAAGAACACTTTGGGTGTTTCCCTGCTAGTCCATGTGTTCCACAAAATCAGAAAGCTCTAATGTCTGCACAAGTGTCGAATGTCACTACTGCAACGAAAGGGATGTTGAATCAACAGAAGATACTCCAGGGCCGAGACGATCAAACCCCTAAGATATTCGATGCTTAAGGAATATACACTTCAACACTCAAGCATCTAAAAAAGCTATCAAATTGTACTCCCAATCAAAGAGTACAACTTCAGCACAAATATCTCGATGATGACACATTGATTCAACACCAGCATGATCAAATTGTAACTAAACAATAAGTCTTCATTATCCCATGATAAGACTTCTGAAGCATATGCAACATCATTCATACATGGATGGCACTAACTCCTTCAATATATACTGGGAAACCTGAGGTGATTCCATTAAACTTCATCAACGGGTTTTCTCTACATCACAAGCCCCTGCATGATTGAGGAACTTTCTCTCTTCACCAATCACATCCAGTATGAAAACTGCTGATGCTATCTACCGCAACAATGTTGACTCACTGACAAAGCCAGATCGTGGTAAAGTTATGCTTTCAGGAGCATTCAGGTTGAACTCTCAGTACACCTTCATCTTACGGACGCTCAACTCATCAACTAGTTCATGAATGTAAAAGGCTGACTGGATGAAGGAGCAAAGTTTATATCTATAATCATGGTTCTAGCCTTTTTGATCTTTGGAGCAACTTCAACCATGGTATCAACATCAACAATAATCTCTAAAGGAACACCATCCATGATCTCAGAATCAACAAGGATCTCTGGAGCGTAATCATTCATGGTTACAACACCAACAATGGTCTCAGGAGCAACATCCTCAGGGCTTCATCAACTAATCATTCTCTGAAGTGTTACACATGAAGCGGACTTCTCTAATACCAATGATTCATATAAAGATGTGCAGACCTGATAACATGCTCAAATGAAAGTCTTCCCAAAGCTGGCACGACTGGTGGGCATAATCCAAAGTCTTCTACAAGATGTTCTCATCACCTCTATAAATGAGATGCAACACACTCCAGGCCATGGGTTTGCAAAAACGTACTAATGTGTGAGGAATGGGACAATGCTTCCTCAACTAAATATGTTCGTCTATGTCTCTTCTACAACATACGAAAAGGGCGCATCAATCGGATATACGAACTGAAAGATACGGCATTTACTGTCAGGTCTATGAAATCTGAAAATTTGCACGGGATTAAAAGTTATGAAAGTGCATACTTTATTGATTTCCCTAGACATCTCCAAACTTAAGCATTCTGGTTACATATGATTCCTCCGTCCTTAGCTTCGAAAGTTGGAGGTTAATCGTCAGATTCTGACGTCGTCTGAGGTTCCTACAGCTTCCTAAGCGTACAACATGCAAACTACAATTTTTAGACGGGATTCATAACTTCCACAGTCGATCGGTGTCCACCAGGTCCTTACGCTAATTCCTTCATCAAGGTACCTCCAACTTCGACCACCTAGGTCTTTACATCAATTTTTCTACCTGGGTCCTCTATCTAGGTCTCACCAGAAGAAGGGAAAACGAAAGGGAGAGACTTAGCAAAATACTGGGGACTGACGGTCCACTTTTCAAGACGATCAATTTCACAATCCAAAACCGATCAAGAAATCAAGACCAGAATAAAACCTCACATCTCTCAGAAGTCCAAGGTTCAAGATATCATGGAAAGAAAACTAAAGAAAGTCAGCAAAATAAGATTTCTGCTTTTCTTCATCCATCTTCTTCAACACGGCATCACTGGTGGTGAAAGAAGTGTCACCTTCCACCGCTTTCCTTATAGCATCAATCTTTTGACGAAGCCACTTCAGATTGAAGCCAAGTTCTTCAGCTTTCTTCAAGTTGTACTCCCAATCAAAGAGTACATCCCGGGTTACAGTATTTCCAGTTGTGATGCGGATATCATTTATAACACGCAATATGTCTTCTACTTGCCTCGTCAAGAAATAATTATGCTTCGGATCCTTGGTAACGACGACGTGTCCATACATCTTCCACAGTTTCTCGTGCAAGCCTGCATATCCAATGGGAACGCTGAATCCACCAACTAGTTCATGATACGGGAGTGAAGCATCGAATGGAGGATCAAAAGTAACTCCTGCACTTGTATATTCATGCACCACTATACGGTTCTCAATTACCGGAGCAGCCTCCAGGGCAACAGTTTCTTCAGTATTCTCTACTGGTGTTTCGGTTTTTTCTATCACTGAAGCAGCAACAATCTGAGTTTCCAAGACTTCAATGACAACCTTCTCATGGCCTTGAAGTGCAGAGATGGTTGTATCTTCATCAATAACTCCATGGCAGTTTGAGTTATCCTCATTGGTTTCAATATCCTCAACTTCGGTATTTGGCACCTAATACGAAGATTACATGAGGTTAGAGTCATTTAAGATTTAAACCAAATGAGATCATAAAATACATGATACAAGCAATACAACATTATCAATATTAATCATTATACACTCAAGGCACGAGCAAATAGCATGAAATTCATGAAAATACGTTTTACGGTAACCTCGTCTGAAGAAACTGTACTCTTTCCTGTACTAAAAGACGATCTGGGAGAAACCTACGAGGAATCTGAATATATACCATTATCTTTGTATGGATGTCCTCTACAACGTCTCCAAATTTCATGACAATCCGATGAACGAGCAAAGAGATGTGGCTAAAACATGGAGCAACATGCCATCTGAAAAAGTTCTGAAGGTCTCCTGGAAGTTCACTATTTCGCCTTTTTCAGAACTTAAACATGCTCAAACTTCAAAGATCTTCTTTGATAAAGCTTGGAAATTTCCTGGGCTTGAAGATACATATGCAAACCTCGAAAATCCGACTTCGGACGAAGATTCTACAGCGTTTCTAGTAAAATCTGAAGTCTGAAATTTTCAGGTGACGTATTTCGGCAAAGTTATCCATAAGTTCACATGAATTTTCATTCATTCATTCACGAATCAGAGATATCATACTTCTTTGAAGAAATTACAGGAGATATACTTACTAAGGGAGTCTCTAAATCATTTGAAGGCTCGACGATGCCAGAATCTCCGTTGACAACACCGCTATCTCCATTCGGTTCGGGATTTCGGGAATTCTCCATATTCCCATCTCCCAAAGAAGAGTGCGCTTCATCAACATGATTCTTATCTACAATGATTTCTTCCTGAATTCATCAACAAAAATTATTATTATTTCATTCAAGGAGATGCCGCGATCACCTGCACGAAAGAGATATTTACATCGACTTCTTCATCAGTACTGGATTCCTGAATTGTTCGCCTGGGAACAAGTTGAAGACCGTCAATCGATGGAGAAAAGGTCTGAAAAGAAATAACAAAACCTTGGTCTCGTGATCCTAATTGCACGGGCAGTAAAAAGTCATGACACAAGGAGCGCTAACAACTCACCAAAGAAACGGTTGGGGACTGCACGTCATTTGCTAACATCCTGTAGTCCTTACTTCTGGGTGCTCCGCCCCGAAGACTTTCTTCCATTTCCGAGGAGTCTACATTGATCTGAAACCTCACTACATTATCATCCTGTGGTATAGTTGATGAAATAACCAGGAGTACAACTCAGTATGAAGGATCTCTCACCATCACTCAGAGGTCCCAGAAGTACCATTTCTTGAAGTTACACCCGCGGAGATGTCATCCCTGGAAACATCGTCTTTGAAAGTGTCATCATGGGAGTCAGTCATTCTTGCAAAGTGGCTGTGACAGATGCATAACATTCAGCGCATCATTTATACAAAGCGCAGGATTCAGCAAAACAACGAATCATGAAATAAAGATGCTCGCATCAGCGTCTGCAGAAATGGTAACTTTCAACTCTTACCTGTTTACGATTCCACTAACAGTACATGAGTTAATACTTCAAATCTTGCTCGTTCCTTAAACTTTCTAAGACGAGCAAAATTCTGACATGATTTTCACAAAACCGTAAGCAACCCACGTAAATTTTACAATGTGAACATTCACTGGTTTCTCAAAATCTAGACAGACGTCCATTCTACGATTGTGAAAACTCACATATAGACATTCTTTCACCATGTATGGTTGTCTACTTTCAAAAATTGTTCAAAATCAAAACATTGATTTTACAAAATATATTTTAACGTGAAACTCACGTGAATTTGAAAAATATATATATTTTGCTCCTTCATGCGAGCATCCACCTTTGAAACGAGAGTTTATTCCACTTTGTGAGATTTCACATATTTTAAAAATAAAATTTTGTTTTTCGTGAAAGCTCATAGACAAAATTTTTATCATTAGACTCAGGTCTATTTTGTTGTTTCTTAAACTAACGAACGAGCGTCTGCGCTAAAACGGATTCCTTTCTTGGACCCGGCCCGCGAATCCTAAACGACCAAGGTCCCATCGTCCAAACCAGCGGTTCAACACCAATTTATGCTCATCAAACGATGATCCAATCATGACATTGAAGCCTTCATCAAGTCGTGGTTTGCTCATGCTCTCTAAATCCGGTAACATCTCAACTTACGACTAAGTTCAATTACTGGTATTATTATTTATGGTCGGAAAATCACCATTTAATGCCGACTGAGGAACACAGCTTTCCTCAGTAAGCAGGGGACTTAATGTAGATGGTGGATTTTCGACAAGGGCTAAAATCGTAAACTCATAATTATATGAAGCTCTGATCCAGCAATCAGACGTGAGTATCGAGACACGGGTCTCTCATCGAATTCTCAACGGAGAGTACTTTCTCTCAGAGTACATGTAGATATATAGTCTCACGACTGGACAACGTCATATCTCATGAATACTGAATACTTTCAGTGATTATTTCTATATAGTATCACGAGATGGACGGCTCCTAGACAGCTTGCTCTGCTAGTATAGAGCGATAACGTCTTCAGGAACAAACAACGAGTTTACCCTGACTATATAAAGGATATGACATACCGACAAGCTCATATCGGGATAATTAATGCTCCTAGACAGCTTTCTCTGCTAGTATAGAGCCACAAAGTTAATTATTCCTAATTACAATTGCTCCTATTCCATGGTCGAATCCACAACTGGTCCCATGGAATGGCAATAACAATTGCTCCTATTCCATGGTCGAATCCACGACTGGTCCCATGGAATGGCAATAACAATTTCTCCTATTCCATGGTCGAATCTGCGACTGGTCCCACGGAATGGCAATAAACAATTGTTCTGATTCTATGATCGAATCCACGGCTTGATCTCATAGAATATCAATAACTATATTATCTCATTACTCCAATTTCATGATCGAATCCACAACTGGTCTCATAAATGGTAATAGATAAATCTTAATTACTCCGATTCTATGGTCGAATCTACGATCCCATGGAATGGTAATGCTCACTTTATTATTTTGAATTCGTAGTCGAATCATCAGCTGATCCTATGAATTAATAATAAACATCTTATTACTCAGTTTTGTGAATTATTCTCCACTGAATTCCACAATTAGTAATAAATAATCAACAACCGGGCGTCTGAGCTACCTCTAAGTAAGCCCCGATTCAAATGGTGAAAGTGTATTCAACGACGATACACTCACAGTCAACCGCACGAACGAGTATTTCAAAATACAACGAAACGATGAACCTATGAAAAATAGGGAAGAATATAATAAATAATTAAAAATATTGACCAAGGTGCTGGGAACACGGACATACTACCTATCGACCGTGCCGTGGTCAGTTCCACGCCAGTTTTATATTTTTAACACATTTTTATTATTTTCCATGATTTGATGAAAATTCTCTCATCTGATCAAATCTCCTTCGTCTCGAGGAAGCTCCTCGGTTTCATAGTACTTCCATAAATCCATAACAAATAATATAAAATTAAGGAAAGGAGTGTGGGGCGTGACCATTGGCCAACCGGCCATGCCTTGGTCCCAGCCGGCCCCACACCCCATGGTTTTTTATTATTATTTTATTATTATTATTATTTCTCTAATTTCATGAAAAAACTCATTGATTTCATGATATTTTTTGCACAAATCATCATATAATAATAAAATAAAATTATGAAAACTTGTGGGACCGGGCCACTAGCCGTCCGGCCATGCCCTAGCCGGTCCCACACGCCCTTTGCTTTATTATTTTATTATTATTTATCCTATTTTTCCTTGAATTCATCAAATTCCTTGATTTTATGGTATTTCTCTCAAATTAGGAAAAATTACCTCAAATCATCAAAAATACCTAAAAATATTAAAAAATTATGAAAACTTGTGGGACCGGTCCATAGCCGGCCGGCCATGCCTCCATGGTCCCACACGCCCGTGTTTTTATTATTTTAATATTTTGCTTCCATGAACTCATGAAAACTCCTTCAATTCATGAAAACTCCCTAAATTCATCAAATTTCTCAAAATTCATGAATTTTTCATAAAATCATCAAAATATTATAAAATTAAGGAAAAGGCACCACGGGACCGTGGTCACGACCGGCCGACCATGCCTTGACCACGGCGGTCCTACGCCTCCTCATTCCTTATTTTATAATTATTTTTCATCATCTCATGGTGTTTTCCTCAGTTTCGTCGAAACCCTAATTTTGGCATATTTTCTCGAATGGATGCTCAATTGCACGCCAGAAAATATCAAAATTCTCAGGACTGAGACGCGGACGCCTTGGGGACACGAGCACGCTATCTTGACCGACCAAGATTAGCTCTTTGGATCACGGAAGCCGGTCCCATCAATTTTCACAGTTTTGACCTAATTTGCACAATTGCTCGTATGATGTCCAAAACTTTTCCAAACACTTTGGATTTTCATGAAGTGATCGTCAGGCGGTCACGTGACAACCTAGGGCCGGTTTCATGACTCCATAGTCGGTCCCTCACCTCGTCATAATTAATTAGGTTTTCTCACCTAAGGCTCAGACGAGCATTTTTGAATAAATGATTAAGCCAGCATTTAATCATTCTTCCACCAACAAATCGTCAACTCTTCAGGAGTTCTTCGTATTTGCTCACGTGAGCATATGGACACTACATGGTTGATCCATGGTCCCATATAGTCACTCCCTCCTTCTTCCTATGGTTAAACTTCTGACGAACCATGAATTGATCATCAATTGATCAAATTAGGGTTTCTGAATCCAAGGATCATCATTCCAGATTCCAACCTTAATAATTATACGACGGCCTCGTGGTCATTAATTTTATTAATTATGCTCGGTTCAACGACCAGTATTCTAATTAATATTTTTGGTGCGCTGCCAATAATCCATCAGATGAGCAACACATGCTCAGACGATCAAATATTCAACAATTCATCACATGAGCAACACTTGCTCAGATGATAAATATTTGCTCAAACCAAGGAATATTGGTTCAACAATCAATATTCAACGATCCATCGAATGAGCAATACTTGCTCACTTCATCGTAAGAATTATACCTCTGTCTCATGACATGTTCAATTCATGAGTTTCAGAACATCATGTTCGACACTCAGCAACTACATGGACTCATCGTCCCATCAAACCACGAAGTCATCAATTGACTAACAAACCACGAGACGTCAATCGTGTCACTTGGGGGGATATCACTTAGGGTTTTGATCTGTCGATCTACGACACGTATGTTCAAACACACATGGAATGTGAGCAAGTCGTGCAATCAGTTGAAGGAATTCACGAGGTAGTGGGTGGAAAATCGACCAAGTCTCCACACGTTGAGCAACTGGTTTCAAACACGATCTCCACTTCCCCACTCCTTGATTCCATCAACTGTCACACTTCATGGGATCATGGTGTCTAAAATTCTAGCAATATGAATAAGTCTCTGAATCATGATTGAATCATCAGCATCAACAGTATCATCAATCTCACGTCTCATCGACAACACGAGATCATCAACTCATCAATTGAGCAACTACTCTCAATTGAGCAATTTCAATCATTTAGAGCTTATCATATTCAGATTCACAAACCCACAATCTTTGATTACCATTGATTCCACACATTTCCCAGCTTCCCTCCTACAGATCAACCCATCCTCTCTTGTGACCGAATTTACTGTGGAACGGTCATTGTCTTGATTTAGGCCGGAGTACTACAGATTGATCTCTCGAATCTAAAGCACCCCCTTTGCAGCGGTGCATCTGTGTGAGGTTTAACATTTCGCTCGGTTCGAGGAGTCTCCTCCGTACGGTCGTGTACTCAATTTTTTAAAAACCAGCAAATCGTTTTTCCCCATCTACACCTGTTAATAGGAGGGAAAAATGGATTTGAGGATGGAAGGATTGAGAGGAGGGAAGTATTGAGCAGGAGGAGGGATTGACTTTTTTTACAAAATACTGAAATATCTATTCTATCCTTGAATCTAGCGCAAATAAAATCTAAAATTGACCGAACCATTTCGGGTTTCTTCTTATGAACCCTAATTTTCTTTTACCTTCTTAGCAAATAAAAAGAACCAAATCGCGTATCCGATCGACTTCCAAACCTTGAACTCTTTATTTTGACCGTAAAAGCTTATTATAATTGAACTGAAATGATAATGGGGAAGAATAATCTATGACAGAGAGATTAACTAAACCTCCAAACACTAACATGGTATGTAATAAATCCAACTGTTGAATTGTTAGAACTCACAGTATAATATCAATTCCAAATAGTTAAGAATGTTGTTTCCGTTTGATTATGTGCATTGAACAATCAGGCAAGACTTGTAGCTAAGGGATACGTTCAAGAATCAGGTATAGACTTTGATGAAGTTTTCGCACCAGTTGCTAGACTAGAGACAATTCGTCTCTTAATAGCAGAAGCAGCATCAAACTCATGGGAAATTCACCACTTAGACGTTAAGACAACATTCTTACATGGTGAATTGCGAGAAGATGTGTATGTTGAACAACCAGAAGGTTTTCAAGTAAAAGGATAAGAGCATAAGGTTTATAAGTTATCAAAAGCTCTATATGGTCTAAGACAAGCTCCTCGAGCCTGAAATACAAAGTTAGATCAAATATTAAGGGAAATCAGATTTGTTAAGTGCTCTAAAGAAACATCAGTATACAGAAGAGAAGAAAGGGAACGCTTCTTGTGATTGCAGTCTATGTAGATGATCTATTTTTGACTGGAAACTCCCTTAAGGTGATCAATGAGTTCAAGAGAGAAATGTCATCAAAGTTTGAGATGTCAGACCTCGGAAAACTCACTTATTACCTTGGCATAGAAGTCCATCAAGGAGTAGATGGGATTCAGATTAAACAAGAAGCTTATGCAAGGAGAATTCTGAAAGAAGCAGGACTTGAAACTTGTAATCCAACTAAGATACCAATGGAGTTTGGACTTAAAGTTTCAAAGGCACAAGAAGAAGCTGAGTTTGATCCAACGAGTTATAGAAGAAATGTTGGATGCCTTAGATACTTGTTACACACAAGACCAGACTTGGCTTTCTCTGTGGGAGTAGCAAGCCGTTATATGCAGAGTCCACGCAAGTCTCATGGTGATGTAATAAAGCAGATATTGAGATATCTAAGAGGAAAAATCAGCTGTGGATTGAAGTATGGTCGAGGAGGATCAAAAGGAATTGTTGGGTATAGTGACAGCAGTCATAATATTGACCAAGATGATGGAAAAAGTACAACCGGTCATATATATTATCTAGGAGAAGCACCTATTACATGGTGTTCACAGAAGCAAGACATTGTAGCCCTCTCATCCTATGAAGCTGAGTTTATGGCTGCAACAGAAGCAGCTAAACAATCAATATGGCTTCAAGAACTGTTGGGTGAAATCAAAGGAAGAGAACCTGAAAAAGTTCTCATTAAGATTGATAATAAGTCTGCAATTGCACTCACTAAAAATCCAGTGTTTCATGGGAAGACGAAACACATTCACAAAAGGTATCATTTCATACGAGAATGCATCTATAAGGAGGTCATTAACGTAGAACACATACCTGGAACTGAGCAGAAAGCAGATATATTGACAAAGGCATTAGCTCGGATCAAGTTTGAAGAAATGAGACAATTGATTGGAGTACAAGATATGTCACGGGTAAGTTTGAAGCTTAACGGGGAGAATGTTGGTTAAACTTCAACATAGAAGTCACTAACAAGCTGGTTAGGACAAGATTAGGAAATTGATGTAATCCTAAGGGAATTAGAAGTCATCTAGTTCTAAGAAAAGGAAAGACATGTAATAAGGTAATAGGACTAGGAAAAGGAATTCATAGTTCTATATATATATGATCACCAAAGTTGTGGTTGATCATATGAGCAAGATTAGAGCTTGTGTTTAGTTTTGAGAGATTTTCTAAACATCAATAAAGAGAGTTGTATTTATATAAGCTAAGTTTCATCTTGCAGTTGCCATTAATTGGTATCAGAGCTTGTTTCTGAGCCATGGAAAACGAAACCACCATTGTGGGTGCAAAACAGTTCACGCCACCATCAATACAAGTTCCAATCCTCAACGCCACAAACTACACAGTATGGGCCATGAGAATGAAGGTACTGATGAAAATCTACAAAGTTTGGGAAACAATTGATCCTGGTACATTGGACCCAGACAAAAACAATGTTGCCATTGGATTACTCTTTCAAGCAATACCAGAATGTCTTGTTCTACAAGTTGGTGAACAGGAAACTTCAAAGAAAATTTGGGATGCAATAAAGGCACGTAATCTCGGAGCTGATCGAGTTAAAGAAGCCCGTCTGCATACCTTAATGTCTGAATTTGAAAGAGTGAAGATGAAAGACACTGATACTATTGATAGCTTTGCAGGAAAGCTATCAGAGATAGCCTCAAAAGCTGCGTCACTTGGACAATCCATTGATGAAGATAAACTGGTAAAGAAGTTTCTCAATAGTTTACCAAGATCCAAGTATATTCATATCATAGCTTTTCTCGAACAAGTCTTAGATTTAAAGAAGACTAGCTATGAAGATATAATTGGAATATTGAAAGCATATGAAGAAAGAATCCTTGATGAAGAAAACAATGGAGAAACTCAAGGAAAACTCTTGTACACAAACTCTTACCAACAAAACTCTGCGACAAGAGGAAGAGGTCGTGGAAGAGGTGGTAGAGGAAACAGAGGTCGAGGAAGGGGAGGAAGGTTTAACTTACAAGATAGAACAACAAGTCAGAATGATCAAAACCAAGGGAAAGAAAAGAAGGATAGATCAAATATTATTTGTTACAGATGTGATAAACCAGGACACTTCTCCTCTGTATGCCCTGAAAGAATACAAAAGATGGAAGAAGCAAACAAGAATGAAACAAGGGAAGCAGATACAACTCTTTTCATGCACGAAGTTGTATTCTTAAACGAAGGGAAACTAATACCAAAGAACTACGAATCAAAGGATGGAGAAGAAGGAATCTGGTATTTAGATAATGGATCCAGCAATCACATGACTGGTAAGAGACACTACTTTTCTGAACTCAATGAGAAAATCAAAGGACAAGTGAAGTTTGGGGATGGATCTTCTGTAGAAATTGAAGGGAAATGATCAATTCTATTTCAGAGCAAGACCGGAGAACAGAAGCTTGTCACAAACATCTACTTCATCCCAAACTTACAAAGCAACATTCTAAGTTTAGGACATGCTACAGAAGTTGGATGTGATGTTAGAATGCGACAAGATTATCTAACAGTTCATGACCCAAGTGGAAGACTTTTAGTTAGAGTCTCACGCTCACAGAATATACTCTACAATATAAGTCTCATGATTGTAAGGTCATTGTGTCTGAATATGAGACTGGAAGATCAGACATGGAAGTGGCACGCAAGGTTAGGACACATAAGTTTCAGAACCTTAAAGGCAATGTCTCAGAACAAGATGGTTCGAGGACTACCACAGATAAATGATGAAGCAAAAATCTGTGAATCATGTTTAGTTGGGAAACAAACTCGTCAAGGTTTCCCAAAAAGCAACAACATTCAGAGCCTCAAAGCCATTAGAGCTTCTTCATGCTGATTTATGTGGTCCTATTACATCACAAACTCTTGCAAATAACAAATACATATTTGTTATTATAGATGACTTCTCAAGATATATGTGGTCTATTCTTATGAAAGAAAAGAGTGAAGCATTTGACAGATTCAAAGCTTACAGATTATTCAATCCAACAACGAAAAGAGTGATAGTGAGTCGAGATGTGGTATTCGATGAAAAAGCAAACTGGAACTGGAAAGAAACTAATGATGGACCAAGTAGGGATCCAGGAATGTTTCACATGAGATAGGGTCAAGTAATTGATGAAGGCGAAGGACCCATAATCATCAATACCAATGGAAACAATGATGTTAATCAAGAAGAAGAAGAGAATAATGAAACCACTGAGAATAACGAAGAAGTAGAAGAAGAAGAAGAAGAAGAAGAAGAAGAAGAAGAAGAAGAGATCGATGAAATAACTCAACCCATTCCACTTCGAAAATCAACAAGACAGATACAAAAGCCACAGTATCTAGAGGATTATGTTCTTCAAGCTGCAGAAGAATGTGAGATTATGCTACTTTCTGTTAATGATGAACCAAGGAATTTTCGGGAAGCAAAGGTCTCGACTAAATGGACACAAGCATGTAGAGAAGAAATTATTTCAATCAACAGAAACAAGACTTGGTTTCTAGTTGATAAGCCAGGTGGGGTAAAAGTGATTGGTCTTAAGTGGATCTTCAAAATAAAACGGAATGTTGATGGTACTGTCAACAAATATAAGGCAAGACTTGTAGCTAAGGGATACGTTCAAGAATCAGGTATAGACTTTGATGAAGTTTTCGCACCAGTTGCTAGACTAGAGACAATTCGTCTCTTAATAGCATAAGCATCATCAAACTCATGGGAAATTCACCACTTAGACGTTAAGACAACATTCTTACATGGTGAATTGCGAGAAGATGTGTATGTTGAACAACCAGAAGGTTTTGAAGTAAAAGGACAAGAGCATAAGGTTTATAAGTTATCAAAAGCTCTATATGGTCTAAGACAAGCTCCTCGAGCCTGAAATACAAAGTTAGATCAAATCTTAAGGGAAATCAGATTTGTTAAGTGCTCTAAAGAAACATCAGTATACAGAAGAGAAGAAAGGGAACGCTTCTTGTGATTGCAGTCTATGTAGATGATCTATTTTTGACTGGAAACTCCCTTAAGGTGATCAATGAGTTCAAGAGAGAAATGTCATCAAAGTTTGAGATGTCAGACCTCGGAAAACTCACTTATTACCTTGGCATAGAAGTCCATCAAGGAGTAGATGGGATTCAGATTAAACAAGAAGCTTATGCAAGGAGAATTCTGAAAGAAGCAGGACTTGAAACTTGTAATCCAACTAAGATACCAATGGAGTTTGGACTTAAAGTTTCAAAGGCACAAGAAGAAGCTGAGATTGATCCAACGAGTTATAGAAGAAATGTTGGATGCCTTAGATACTTGTTACACACAAGACCATACTTGGCTTTCTCTGTGGGAGTAGCAAGCCGTTATATGCAGAGTCCACGCAAGTCTCATGGTGATGTAATAAAGCAGATATTGAGATATCTAAGAGGAACAATCAGCTGTGGATTGAAGTATGGTCGAGGAGGATCAAAAGGAATTGTTGGGTATAGTGACAGCAGTCATAATATTGACCAAGATGATGGAAAAAGTACAACCGGTCATATATATTATCTAGGAGAAGCACCTATTACATGGTGTTCACAGAAGCAAGACACTGTAGCCCTCTCATCCTGTGAAGCTGAGTTTATGGCTGCAACAGAAGCAGCTAAACAATCAATATGGCTTCAAGAACTGTTGGGTGAAATCAAAGGAAGAGAACCTGAAAAAGTTCTCATTAAGATTGATAATAAGTCTGCAATTGCACTCACTAAAAATCCAGTGTTTCATGGGAAGACGAAACACATTCACAAAAGGTATCATTTCATACGAGAATGCATCCATAAGGAGGTCATTAACGTAGAACACATACCTGGAACTGAGCAGAAAGCAGATATATTGACAAAGGCATTAGCTCGGATCAAGTTTGAAGAAATGAGACAATTGATTGGAGTACAAGATATGTCACGGGTAAGGTTGAAGCTTAACGGGGAGAATGTTGGTTAAACTTCAACATAGAAGTCACTAACAAGCTGGTTAGGACAAGATTAGGAAATTGATGTAATCCTAAGGGAATTAGAAGTCATCTAGTTCTAAGAAAAGGAAAGACATGTAATAAGGTAATAGGACTAGGAAAAGGAATTCATAGTTCTATATATATATGATCACCAAAGTTGTGGTTGATCATATGAGCAAGATTAGAGCTTGTGTTTAGTTTTGAGAGATTTTCTAAACATCAATAAAGAGAGTTGTCTTTATATAAGCTAAGTTTCATCTTGCAGTTGCCATTATATATTTGATCGATGTGTTCTTTTTTCACTCGTGAAGATAGTTTCAATTTCCTTTGATTTCTTCAAGTTGGTGTTTATTGAGATAAAAAATCTAAACTAAGGTGGACCTGTTGAAGAAGAACAAGTCTGGTTTTGATGAAACCTTTCAATTATAATCTGCTTCGATAATGTGTGTGATGCTCTACGCAGTAACCCTGAACTGAACAGATTACGACATCTCCTTTCAATTAGACAAAGTTCTTTTGTATTTGCTTAATTTCCCTTCAATGAATTTGGTTATCAGAAGAAAAAAAAATAGATTACAAGACAAAAAAGTAACTGTAAACTAAGGACTCACACTGTAAGATCGTATGACAAGAAAAAGAAAGACTGCACGCCTAAGCTTCAGAGAGATCAACATTTTCATCCACAGGAGCCACTGATTCGCGAGACACGTCTTGCATTTCATCTGAATCAGAAGGTTGAGATTCATGTTTTGCAGCAGCTTGTAAAACTCTGTCTTGTACAGCTGAAGATGAAGGTGAAGTCGGCAATCCAACCCGACTCGGCTCTAATTTCTTGGCAGCCCATGAAAAAGCATCTGTCCCCAGTGTAACAGGAACTAGCAACAATCTTAAGAGAAAAATGGTAACAGCAACAAAACCAGGATCAGTTGCAGAAAGCATCATCAGTTAAACTTTGAATGCCCCATTAAAAGTATTTGGAGAGAAAAAACAAACCAACAAACGAAAAATCAAGGAGGGAGTTTGATCTTCTCCTCAACCAGAACTAGAACTTGTTAAGCACTTAAAATGATCAATTATATACCTCAAGTCTTGTCTAAAATCTTCAGAGTTTTCGTATGAAGAAACCCGTGAATAAATAGTCTGTTCAAAAACAAAACGAACTGATCAATACACTAGCGGGTAAAAGAGATTTACAAATATTACAAAAATGAGAACCTGTTGAGACCAATATCACCCTGAAGTATATCAAGAATAAAGTCAGATTGACAGTTAAATCCAAATCATTTAGCAGATACGGAGGGGCGAAACTCATGGCAGTTTCATGACACAAAATCGAGAGCGAAAACTGAATTACCTTTGCAATAGCAACAACGCCTATAAGTTGCAGTGTCTTCTCCCATTCTGCAACCAACAAACCAGCTTAATAGAAGATAATGTTTCAAGAAGAATTAAAGTTAATTAATGAAAACTTTGAACCGCGGAAGAGATAAAAAATCCCAGAAGGATCACTAATCAACTCCAACTTCGTCAAGGTAAGTCTCAGGCAAAATAGATTATGGTCATCTTTCTTAAAGACCAGATCCTTTTCCTCGGTTGTTTTCCATAACTATGATTTAAAGTCTAACGATGCTCACCCGACAAAGCATAGATAGCTGCAGCCGTACCCTGTCAAAAACCAAAAACAATTAGTGGGATATGCATTTAAAATGTGATACACATTCACGAAAGAAAAAGAATTCAGCAAAAAAAAAACTTGTTACATTTTTTATTTTTGTATTAAAAAAGTATGACATGTATCAGTGACTGAATATCTAACAGTATCATAACAGATACAGAAGTCTTACCGCCGCATAGCTAAATGTTTTTAAAGGAGTAGGTTTGATTTCCTCAAGGATTGCCTCAGCTTCCTGCAAATCATCCGAAACTAGATGCGTCAACCATATTTCTTAGGGGTGAAACCACACCATTACCCAAGGTATACCATTGAGTCCAATTACAGAGAACGGTATGAATCATTTAATAGGAAAATAAGATACTTCTTGCAAATTGCAACTCATGAATACGTATTCCTACTTCCACAAGATTACCTCATTAAGTATAGTAAGTGTTGTCTCAGGTCTGAGTTGTTTAATGCGTAGCCCATTTTTCACCCACGATCGAAACCCACCGTGAAGAAGGTATGGTCTCTGTAACAGTAAAGAGAAAAGTATATAATCACAGGTTTCTTAAATCTAAAAGGCCAAATGACCAATTCCTAAGTCCACCAACAGGTTTAAGATTTTTTTATCACAAATGATGAAGCTTCGGGAACAAAAGAATGCATACCTTGACTCCAAGCTTCTTCAAGGATCTCGCAATGCTTTTGGAGCGAGTACCATCGGCATCCATTACTATAACCTTGGATCTGTCCTATAAGTGACAGAAAACATGATCCTGAGACATTAATTTGCAAAGTTGAATCTAGATATACATGACTTGAAAGTATTTGTCCACATGTGAGAATAATTCTACTTACTCGAACAATTTTCAAGTTCCGAATGACAGCTGCAGTTAAGTCATCATCTAGGTCTTTCCCTCTCACGACTAGCTTCCGTACAGAACCATCAATCTGAGGATTTTTGTAACGCTCTAACAATTAAAACTGGACATAATGACAGTAGTATCTAGTGCTATTTATATCAGACCAAATTTCACTGAAAGAGATGCACAATGAAAACAAAACCAACCTCGGGTAGGGTAACACTTGCATATCTAAATCGAGCCCCTCGGCGAAGATCGGGAACACCATCTTTTTCCCTTGAAGCCTACAAATAACCATCAACAGAAACCAAACGCAAATTAATATATTAGACCAATGACATGCCCCAAACATATAAACAATAGCATTCTCAATGCAGAGACCCCAGCAGACATCATTAAAAGCAAGATAAAAGGGGACAAAATTTAATAAAGAAAGACAATGACAGGAAAAACATCAAGTAGTTGACGATTTTGAATTTTTGACAGGTGTAAGGATTAAAATCACTACAAGAAAGAAAAGGCTAGTGAAATTTACAGTCTCTTGCCTCAGGCCTGACGTCTATAAGCACGACATCATCTTCCCTTGTTAGCAGCTCCAAAGTTGAGTTTGGAGACAAATCTCCAGAATAACCACCATATGTCAGTATCCGATAAGTAATCCTGCATGAGTCTGATCAACAATATATATTTGCAGAAAACAAGATGGTGACTTGCATATGAAAAAAAGACATGAATTATTATTTTTTTGGCACCCATACCCTAAAGTGGCCGAAGTGCCAAGCAAAAGGACAAATGGAATGATTTGATCATTGGGATCCAAGCCAAGGTATGCCACCAACCCCTCGATACCAAAGTAAACCTGCAGCCCACGATCCATAACCAGTAAGCTCACTCTGTGAAACATATATTGCAAGAATAGTACATTAGGATCCCCTGGACACCAGTGCAGTTGAATTTTCTAAGAATTCCTTTGTGTGAAAAACTATCACCGGATGATGCTAAACAGGATAAAGGGTTAATTTCAGGACCCAATTAAAGTATCCTGCTAATTTTGGTTTAGGGATGGATTACGCCAGACAGTAACGGTACACCAAGTTTATAATTGAAGTACCTGTTTTAAAGCAGTCTTAACAGGCGTCAAGAATCCTACAGCTTTGGTTTCAGTTTCGTTGAGTACATTCCGAGCCTCTGGAGGAAGTAACTCTTTTGCATAGCTATAAGAGTAAACGGCATAACTTGTACCACCTGCTAAAAGATCCTCTGCCCCGACAATTGTCTTCCTTAAAACATTAAAAGCAACAGTACTTGCATTTCCTGTAGCTTCCTTGAAGTCACCGGAGAACCCTGTTGCTCCACTACCAGCTACTTTTTCTGCTTTATTAACAGAACTACCAATTGCCTCATTTATGCTCTTAGTAGTGTCTGTTAACGATGCAGAAATTGAATCTAATGTACTCTGTAGAGCACTTTCTCCCTTACCAACTGAAGCATTTATGGATGCATTAACACTTGATACAAATTCCTCAATAGTGGATTTTAACTTAGTTATTGCGTCATCAACCATAACAAGAGGATTCTCTGAAACACCCATGGCATCATCCCAAGGCACCGTGGGTTGTGAAGCAGCACTTTTTGATAATTCATTTGTATCATAACTAAGCTGATCAGTAAGGGTTGACATACTTGCATCTTCAGCAAAATTCAGTTCTCCTCCACTACCAAGAGGAATGGATCCAACATCTGCTCCAACTGAATCATTCAGGTTATTTGAGAATTCTGGCTCCAAATTATTTAATTCATTGAGATAGGAAGAACTATTGGTTATGTCCGACGAGCCTGATACTTCAGGCCCTTCAACTACACTAGTATATATAAATTTTGTCGCCTGTGTTTTGAGTGAAACTTCACGAGCACTTATTGCACCAGGGACACCTAAAAAACCCCGTCCTTTCAAAATATATCTGATGTTTATATCCTTCCCAAAATAAGTAAGTGGTCTTGACCCATAGCCAAAAAAGATCTGCATTAACCATACACAATTTCTTTCACTCAGTTACCAGAAGAAAAAAAAAAGGACTCAAACAAAAATACATTTTGCATTATTTAGAAATCCATTCATGGGGAAGTCTTAAATCAATAAGGCAGATCAAATGTAATAGGAAAACAGTTCACCGCCTAACAAACAGTAGCTCATCGTGACAGTGAAGTGTGGTTTCAGTTGCTTGGGTGGCCTCATTTGCAGTCCAAGTAGCATGCTCATAATTAGCCTTTGTTCTATCCTTGAGCTCCTTTGAGGTATAAGATTTCCGTAAATTTGACTCTCAAGTCATGAATTCATCACTAAATGTTATGTTTTGTGTTTCGAGTGTTTTGGTTTTTTGTTCCAGTTGTACTACTGATCAATCATACCATAAAAATTTCTGCGGATATAATCTTAGCGAACTAGAGAATGTACCACCCTTATTTACAGATTTATATTAGAGGAAAATTGAAAGACATTTAAATGAAGTGAAGTGAAGTGTTTAATTACCTGAGATTGGGAAGAACAAGATGATGGGTTCGACAAACAGATTGGCAACATTGTCAGAGAGCTAACTAAAATCAGCTATACAGCATAATCTGTAATCTTCTCGGAATAACGAAAACCCAGACAATTTAGACCGAAACTGAAACGAAAGTAGAGAGTGAGAGAATCGTGTGGCTCCTCTGCAAGTGTTAGTCTAACTAGATCTGTTCTGGTAATTTGGGTCCTCTTCTTCTTCTCGCCTCTCGTTTATATTTTTATTTTGCTTTTTTCTGTCTGTTGAAATCCTTTTTTTGTTTATTTTATCTGTTTCATATTCTGTGCGAGTGTGGGCATCATTCGGCTTCAGTTTGTAGGGACAGCAAGGAGGTCAATCTTCGGATGATTAAACAACTGGATGACTCACCTTTAGTAGAACGCCAGTGATTGGTTACGGTGTCCTCTCCTCCCACGTTGAAAAGGGCATTTTGCTAATATCTTCATTTTTTAGGTAATATAAATCTCTTTTTTGTTTTTTAATAAGAGAAGAGTTCACTACCAGAACGTAGAAACTCAACCGATACGAGTAAGATCTGCTACAAAGATGCAGTCTTTAATTCTTCTTGCTTTTACACAAATTCGTGTATAAGACGTGACAATGAAAACAAAGTTAGTATAGAATGTGGTACCAGCGTGTCCTTCCATGTTAGGATAGCTCATGTAGATTATGTTGATAATTAATGATACCAAATTTCACCCTATGTTAATTAGTAATTATATGTTATCTTGATTAGATCTCTGGTAATACATATTGTTGAGAATATGGCTTTGGTTGTGCATCACTCTATTGATTAAAAAAATGTTTATAGCTATTTGCCCCTGATTAATTTATGTTAATAATTCAGTTAATTAGTTTTTTAATTATGTTAGGTGTGAAATCACCGGAAAAAGATTGATCAAAAACTTATCAGAACTCTTCCAAATCCTGGAATTCTTCTCTCTATCTTTATGGAATGAAAAGATGAGTTCAACATAACATTATGAGATTAATTATTCTGACACGGGATGAAGAAGTTACTGCAAGACGGTCTAAGAAAATTCCAAGGTTTACAATCAGTGGATGCGTGGTGAGTTACATCAACCTGTTGTGAACATTTTTTGGTACAAAAAAACTCTTGATGAGTTTTTTATAATGCACATGTGAATAATCCTATTATACGTTCATGAACATATTTTTTATACAAAAAAAATATTGTTTTTGAGCCTTTACAATCTACACTCGGAGAGGATTGTCTATAATCAATCGACTATAAGAAATTGAGAAATATGAGGATTGTGTTTTGATGTTCTTCATGGATGAATAACTTCAAGAAAATCAAGAGCAACCATGAACCACCTATCATATCAGGATTATATATGTCGATTGTAATCAATCGGCCATAAAACCGAAGAACATATGTCAATTTTGGGTATGATTTTCTGAAATTTTTATGACCTAGAATCGGTTAGGTATACTTCATTTCACATGCCGACTGTAATCAATTGTCCATAAAAATGAAGAACATATATATGTTAATCCTATGTATCATGTTCTTCGGTAAGGAAATTCAAAAGCCAAGTCATGTGAACTATATCATTACATGTGTTTAAGCTTTATTCAAGATCCATGTTTAACCAATTCTCATTTTTTTTAACCTATGAACTTTGCGTAAATTCGAATAAGTGAAAACATCCAATAATCGTTTTTTTTGGAAACTTTTTGACTTTCTTTTGACATAACTTCTACATCGTTTGGATTCAAACAACCCCAAATTTAAGTTGGGATGGAAAAAGCATTATTGTTGTGTTTGATATGTTTAAGGATGTAAATAATAGTCACTTAATTTATTTATTTTCAAAATATTAGGTTATATTTCATATATCTTATATTCAACTTGTTGATTTATTACAAATCATAAACTATTTTATACATTTTGGAACAAATATATCTTTCAGAAAAATGAAAATGAATTTCTTCGGTGAGAGAAGATATAATTTATTAGCCTTATAGGTTCGCAAGCTCAAACACAAACAAAGTTACCGGAGAAAACAAAACTTGTTAGGTTCGCGAACTCAAATGCAAATAAGTCTCAAATTCTTTATTTGTTAGGTTCACGAACTCAATATATTAAGTGTGCAAACTCACATTCTTTGTATGTCTTATGAGTTTTATCTTGGAATAGGTTCACGAATTCACCGTATAGGTTCGCGAACTCAAATACATTAAAAGCTTGGGAGAAGTTTTTTCTATAGGTTCACAAACTTACCGTAATATGTCAGCAAACTCAAAAGACAAAAGTTCTCGGATAAATTCTTTACAATAGGTTTGTGAACTCACCATAATAGGATCATGAACTCAAAGATCTTATTTTCCTTGAGTATTGAGTTCAATAAGCTTTGAGTTCACAAAATCAATTTTTAAGATTTGTGAACTCAAGTGAATGAAAATCATTAGTAGTAAATAAAACCTTCCAAACTCAAGAATGAATTCGAAAACCTTACAAATTTCAATAACACATGTGCTCTTTTTTCAAAATTAGTATCGAGTTCTAGACAAGCAAGTGCTTGGAAGTCAAAAAATCACTAGACTTAACAAGAATCTTATATGTGGTATGATATTCTTTGAGTTATGATCAATTGTAAAGTCCCCGACTTTTTCTACGATTAGTATATAGACATATGGAAATGAAATCAATAGGAAAATATTGGTTCTTCGTTACTTACCTCGATAAAGATTCTTCAAATTGATGTTTTCGTGTGATCTTTAATTCTTCATCCGCCTTGAGTAACTTGGAAAATCCTAAAACTATGTACTACCTATATAGTCTTGCATATATACTTCTCGTCATGAGTTGTGAGGTTGGCAAATGCATCTATTAACTCTTGAATCAAACGACAAAGTTCTTCAGTGCATCTGAAAGCATTTAATAATTTTGATGATAATGTGACTCAACATAACGAAGTTTTTCAGTGTACTCTGGATCTGCCTTAGTAAGTTCTTCTAGATATCTCGAACGAATCTTTCGATGAACATAAGACTTCCATACTACTTTGTTTTCCTATTGGTTGAAAGATGAATTCAACACAAAAAGAAGAATAATAAAAAATGATTATTCTGACACGGGATGAAGATGTTATTCCAAAACAGTCTAAGAAAATGCCAAGGTTTACAATATACGGATGTGTGGTGGAGTTATATCAACCCATTGCAAATATTTTTTGGTACAAAAAAAATACTTGAAGAGTCTTATATACACATGGACAATTTGTTTTACGGAAATGCTTCTTCAACGTCTGCTGGTAAAGCTTGTTGAAAGACATAAACCTCCTGAGAAGTACACTAGGCAGACGATCGTTTGGACCGGGAACACGGACAACATCAGCTATCAAGTTTCGCAACGACCTGGCTATTTGAGCTCGAGGGACTTCAATATTATTTTCTAATGTTAAACTTTCATATCCCTGAATGGCAAAGAACATCTTGTTATGCATGGTGACATTTGCCAGCGGCAAACCGTCACAGTAGTTGCACGCATCAATGATTCTGTCACTGAGTTCATCCATCTACAAGAACAAAGATACAACCATTATCAAGAATACAACTACTTCAAACACTGTTGAGAAAGTATACCAACAACATGAAACGGAAGCATAAATAACCATGAAAACAACTTATGCCCACTGGAAACTTTGTTTTAAAACAATAAGATATATAACTAGTGTTGAATCACAACTACTTCCATTTTAATTAGCATATATTTTTTTATAATACACATGGACATATTTTTTGGTATCCGCGAATATGGACGTATTTTTTATACAAAAAAATCTTGTTTTTGAGCCTTTACAATCAACACTAGTGGAGGATTGTCTCCGTCGATTGTGATCAATCGACTATAAAATGAAGTACACATGAGGATTGTATTTCCATGTTCTTCATGGATGAATAACTTCAATAACATCGAAAACAATCGTTTATCGTATAAGTGTCACATCGTTTTATTGTTTTTGGATACGTGGAGAATTGTATCCGTCAATTGAAATAAATCGGCCAAAAAAATGAAAAATATATGCTAATTATGGTATGATTTCGAATACTTTATGACCTGGAATCGGTAGGTATACCTCATTCATCTGCGATTATGATCAATTTGCCATAAAAATGAAAAACATATGTTAATAGTAAGTATGTTGTTCCTCGGTTTGGAAATTCAGAATAAAGTCATCTAAACTATATCACTACATAAGTTTAAGCTTTATTCAGGATCCGCATTTGAAAAATTCTCACTTTTTTTAATCTATGAACTTTGCATAAATTCTTTATAATCGTTTTATTACTTGTCATTTATGGTTATTGGTAACCTTTGGACTTTCTTTCCATATAACTTCTATATCGATTGGGTTTAAAGAACCCAGATTTAAGTTGGGACGGAAAAAGCAGTATTGTTGTGTTTGATATATTTAAGGATGAAAATTATTTTTAATTACTTTATTTATTTTCTAAACATAAGTTTATTTTTCAATATATCTTATACTAACTTGTTGATTTATTCTAAATTATCAAATTATTTATAAATTTTGGAACAAATATGTCCTTCAGAAAAAATGAAAACCAAATTCTTAGGTGAGACAAAATATAATTATTAGCCTTATAGGTTCGCAAACTCAAACACAAATAAAGTTATAGGAGAAAACAAAACTTGTTGGGTTCGCAAACTCAAATGCAAATAAGTTTCTAGAGAATTGTTTATGTTAGAGCATTGCTCGGTTGAACCCACAAGTTTTTTTTATCTCAAACTTGTTGTCAATATTAGATGATCAAAACTATATCTTGATTTCTAGTCTATTAAGTCAAGTCTCGGATTAGGTTATAACTGTTATTGAGTATGAGATATCACCCTTCAAGACCGAAGATCGACGAAGACATTTGGAGAACTTCTGTGACAGGTATGTGAAAACTGAATCATTCTATTTTACTCATTATACCATATTTTATCTGTTGAGACTATGTCGTATGACTTATAGTAGAACTACAAAGAAGAAGTTTCGAGTCAAGCTTGTCTTGTGAAAAATATCGAAATATGATTTAGCAATTAGATGTTCAATGGTCCTTTAACAATATTAGTTCTATGAATTAATTTGTGGATCAATTGAAAATCACCCATGCAAATGATTTGTCATGTGGGAATGTTTCAAACATCATAAGAGAGAGATATGAACTTACTGATATTTCTACTCATGGTAGGTTAGCGAACCAGTTCGCAAACCATAGATATCTGAGTTACAAAAATAAAGGGAATTTCAGTCGGGTGTAGTTCACGAACCTGGTTGGCAAACCATGGTGAACTAAATTTTAAGTTGGATACAAACTGGCTAGCAATTGGAGAACCCAGATAACAAACTGTGGTCAACTGAGTTACGGAGTCTAGTAGGGTTGGCAAACTTGGTTCACGAACCGTTGCACCCTGACTTGCGAACAAGCCCTACAGTTCACAAACTGTTGTACTAACTGTCCTGACATGTCAGATGCTTAAAGACTTATTATTTTAATATGTTTAGCATTGTTATAACTCTCTTAAACACTTCTAAGAGTTCATTGATCAGTTAAACACTTATGTGTGTGTGTGTCATAATTTAATTCTTAGGTGTTTGTGAAAATGCGGGGGTATAACAACCACACCCAATATTTCAATTAACAATCTGTATGGACTAACTCCAATATACTTTCTAGAGAATTAACTAGACAGTTAGACTCAATCTAGGTAAAAGTATATCAAGGAGTTAATATCTCTTCTCTTCTCTTGATTTGATCTTTACTCAAGCAAATAGAAATCTGCGAGTCTTTATCAAATACAAGGAATAAACTTGGATGGTACCAAAGACCAATATCCAAGGATCAATCAATTTCCAATCAATAACCGAAGGTTGGATTTCACAATTGATCGATACAACGCACAACCTGTATTATTTCAATTATATAACAAAATATAATGCGGAATGAAAATAACACAGACACCAGAAATTTTGTTAACGAGGAAACCGCAAATGCAGAAAGACCCCGGGACCTAGTCCAGATTGAACACCACATTTTATTAAGCCGCTACAGACACTAGCCTACTACAAACTAACTTCGGTCTGGACAGTTGAACCCTAATCAATCTCACACTGATTCAAGGTACAGTTGCGCTCCTTACGTCTCTGATCCCAGCAGGATACTACGCACTTGATTCCCTTAACTGATCTCACCCACAACCAAGAATTGCTACGACCCAAAGTCGAACACTTTAGTAAACAAATATGTATCACACAGAAAAGTATACAAGGATAGATAAATCTGTCTCCCACAGATAAACCTAAAAGTTTTGTTCTGTCTTTTGATAAAAATCAAGGTGAACAAGAACTAATTGATAAACCGGGCTTATATTCCCGAAGAACAACCTATTATTATCAAGCACCTCACAATAATCTAAATCATATGGTAGTGAAACTAGATATTGCGGAATCACAAACGATGAGACGAAGATGTTTGTGATTTCTTTTTATCTTGCCCTATCGGAGATATAATCTCAAGTCAATTATTCGATTGAACTCGTACAATAGAAAATGGCAAGTTCAGATCGCTCAACTGCAAGAGAAGCAGTTTCGTCTGGCTTCACAATTCCAATGAAGTCTTTAAGTCGTTAATCGACAGGGTCTCGAGAAGAAACATACGATTAAAGGAGAATCGACTCTAGCAAACCAACTAGTATCACACAGGAGGTGTGGGGATTAGTTTTGCACAGTTGCTAGACGTCTCCTTATATAGTTTTCAAATTAGGGTTTGCAATCTAGGTTACCTTGGTAACAAAGCATTCAATAATCACCGTTAGATGAAAAACCTGATTTATCCAAGCTAATATCTTTCAACCGTTAGATCGAAACTTAGCTTGTCACACACAAATGAAATGTATTCATTTAGGTTTGAGTAACCATACCTAAACGTGTACATTGGATGGTTCATAATGGTTGACCAATGGTTAGCCATATGAGTGCTTTCATATTAACCGTACTCACCTTTCTCATAACTAGTTCAAATGACTCATAAGAACTAGTTCAAGAGTTGTTCAATTGCTTAGGTCTTTATACATAGACACAATTGATACAAAATCGGTTTGATTCATTCGAATCAATTCATGAACAATATACCCACGGTTTGCAAATATTGCATTCCTTATAAATTATTGTTTTAAGTCCATGAACTACCGGTTTGAGAAATAACTAGCTTGGGTACGCGTACGGGTATGCATACCTTAGCTACCGGATTTTGAGTTGGTTTTAGTTTCCAAACTCAGCAGACTTTTTCGGGTGAAAAAGTTCCGCCAGTACGCGTACCTAAGGTGACTGGTTTTTGAGTTCGTAAACTTCAAACTCAGCAGAATTTCACGGACATGAATTTCCGCCAGTACGCGTACCCAACCTGTCTCCTTCACCAATACCGCATGCACACATATGCACGCACTTGGTTTCTGGCACATGGATTTATACACTAATGTGCGAACATACTATATGCTTACATCCATAGGTGGTTACATATTCTCAATTCTACATTTCAATCATTGAAACATTCTTCTATAATGTTATAACAGTCGTTAGACATAAAGAATCGACTATCGTCATCAAAGCTATTTTAAAGATTGAAACGTCATCATGACTTTCGTCACGGGTAAAGATGAAGATGGTTAAAGAAAAATCTTTCCAACACGTATTTCGAGAAAAAGATAGGCGAGTAAACTCGGCTCGAAATATCAAATGTGTATGTATGAAAACTATCATACTTATACGACTTTTGTCTCAAGAGTAGGAGATAGAGTAGATAGACTTTTGAGTGACAAAATGAGTTAAAGTCTCCACATACATTTTGGTCGGATAAAGTTTCACTGGTTCTTTGAGTAGTTCTTCGCCTTTGCAAGATAATCGACATGGAGTCTGGAGCTCAACTATTCCTAACTATCACAGACTGAGACTTAGTCATAAGTATACTAGAAATCAAGACATATAGTTTTGATCACAAATATTGACAAACATGCTTGAGATAGCAACGCATGCGAGTTAGACCGAGCAATGCTCTAACATTTTGAATGAACATCATATAGCTTTTAGTTCTTTGGCTAACTTTCCAAACCAAATAGTCATTATACACGGTTCTATAGCCGAACTTATGTGTATACTCTTCTATTGTATTTTGAAGACCTAAAAGTGTTTGCTTGATTCTCAAGTTATCTTAGCTTTAATTCTAGGATAACCATGGTGTTAGAGCGTTGCTCGGTCGAACTCGCAAGCATTGCTATCTCAAGCTTGTTGTCAAGTTTAGTTTCCAAAACTATAAGTCTTGATTTCTAGTTTACTTATAGCTAAGTCTCGGATTAGGATAGAAATTGTATTTGAGCATTAGACTTCACGGCGTTCATCGATTGAAGACGAAGAATTACTAAGGGGAGCTTGTGGAAATTCATCAACAAAAGGTATGTGGAGACTTGAACTCATCTATCACTCAAAAGTCTATCCATTATATCTCCTATTTGAGACAAAAGTCGTATAGCTATATAGACTTCAATTATACACATTTGATATTTTGAGTTGAGTTTAACTCGCTTACATATTTCCCAAAATATGTGTTGGTAAGCTTTGGCTTTAACCAAGTTCATCTTATATTCTTGACGAAAGTCAAAAGATGATCATGTGAAGATCGCCTGGTAACATCTTACACGATTTGTGTGAGACAGTCATTTGATGTAGACTCAAAATATTTCGTATTGATCATTCGATCACTTGAAAATTGCTTTGAAGCTAATAGTTTGTGTGAGACAGCTACTGTCGTCTTCCAAGAATATTTCAATGGTTGAAATGAGAGGTTAGAACAATTGGATATAAGCATAGTATGCGTGCTTGCATATATGTAATCGAAGTCCGGGAACCATGGTATGCATACCGGTACGCGTACTGGCGTGAGGTTCAGTTCTGGGAATTTATGTTGAGTTTGGAAGGTATGCGTACCATTTCGAGTGAATCAAAATCGATTTTGCTTCAATTGTATCTTGTATACTTCTATGAGAATATAAACAATTGAACAACTCTAGTACTAGTTTCATTTGAGTCATTTGAACTAGTTATGGTTAAGATGAATAAGGTTGATATGAAAGTGTTCATATGACTAACCTTGGTTAACTATTGTTGAGCCAACAAAGGTGCACACGTTTAGGTGCAGTTACTCATATCTAAATGAAGTCACTTTTGATTTGTGTATAACAAGCTAAGTTCGATCTAACGGTTGAAAAATATTAGCTTGACTCTAATCAGGTTTTCATCTAATGGTGAATATTGAATGCTTTGTTACCAAGGTAACATTGAATGCAAACCCTGATTTGAAGATTATATAACTCTATCAACTGGTAAACCTAATCCCCGCACCTTCTGTGTGATACTAGTTGCGACTAGATTCGATTCTCCTTTAACCTTAGGCTTTTCAAGAACCCGACCCGAAAATACGAAATAAGGACCCAACCGTGAGTTTTTGCCTTCCAAGGTATGCATAAGCGTATGCATACTTGAAAACTCGGGGAACTAAGTGTGCGTACCCGTACGCGTACTTCTAAATCCAGCAGAAATTCACGGAACTAAGTATGCGTATCCATAAAGTCTTCGGTATTCGATCAAAAGCTTGTTTTGCCCACAACTTCTTCGCCCGAACTCGGAATGACCTCATTCTTTTTGCATTTTTTTCCTCTTTCAATTATCTTCAAGATGGTGATGAGAACTACTTAATTTGAATGAGTTAAGATTTGTCTTTGGCCCCTCTCTTGATTTTGAGCGTTTTGCTCCTTTCCGTTGCACTTTTTTAACTTCTCTTGGACTTGGGCACTTGGATACTTGGAATACTTCTCTCCTTAGCTCTTTTTAGCACTTTGTAGCTCATTTTTGGATGATTCACCTAATAGAGGCAAATAAGAGAAAACAAGAGTAATAATACGAAAAATATGCAAGAATAATAGCTTAAACAAGTATCGAGTGGATACTAAAATCATTTGAATTATGCACTTATCAAATTCCCCCACACTTAGATTTTGCTAGTCCTCGAGCAAACTAAATAAAACTAATCCTAAATGCAACAACTCCATGTCGTTGAGAAAACGGTTACACTTAGCATGTATAACAAGCCTTTAAACCCCTAGGTGTCCCTAGTGGACGAGTTATAGTCTCGTGAGGGTTTACAAGAGATATACCCACAAAACCTACTCCAATTTCTCGCCTTGGAAGAACCACTAAGGAAAGACACAAAGCAGAAAGCCAAATAATTAGCTTGCTTATGTTCTTTAGCTTCAAACATCCCACATACATTCCAATCATCACACATAAGCAATTACTTACGTGTGACATTAAACCTGATTGCAAAACTCTACTAAGATAGTCATCATACTTGTTGCAACGTTTGCCACAACACTCGCATACTGAAATCACATGGATAAATAAGAAAATGGAAATAGAAAGGTGAACTGTGCAAATGTTGACTTAAGCGAAAGATGTTACCCACAATACTTGTATGAATGTCGTCAAAGGATTCTATTTATAGCGTAAAAGTTGAGAGAAGCATCCATTTAACTCGACCACATGATTAGATACTCTAAGCGCATGTTCCTTTTCAGCACGTATGTGATAGTTACCTTGGATCCTGCGTTCCACGCTTGTTTAGGCGACGGAGACAGGAACAACGTTTTATACATACTGCTATCCAACTGTCGAGAACCTCATCAATAGTCTTTTTGACTTGCTATATATTGATGATATGGTTTTTGTTTTTATCGACTACATGATTACTCCGAAATTCCGGACCTATCATTTATTAATGTCGATAAATGAAGAGGAGCCTTATATATATATATATTCTTTTTCTTCTTTCGGCTGACTCTTTATGAGTGTAAGTCAATTGTCTATGGGGCTTTTATATACTCAACCAATGATTACCTTGCTACAACATCCATGGTAGTATCAGGATCCCACCAAATCACTTAGAGAAACATATAACTGCAAAAAATAAAAAGAAAGTGATTCAGTAATGATTAATTGCGATGATAGATCTTTCAAACGACTACCATGCCATTTCTAGCATCTGAGTTTCACATTCAATTATGAACGTATATATGATTATTGTAGAATGATAAAGTGGAACTCAATCTATAGCCGTAAGAACTGTTTCAACCTTAAAAGGTTTTAGAATGTCATCCTAAATAGCTCAATATTAACTTCAAAAGATGAAGTCTCAAGAATGCAAGAAATCAAAGAGTATTATTTATTTATTTGTTTATTATTTTTATGTGTATATGCAAATAGTATGATACTAAATGCTCCCCCACACTTAAACTCAACATTGTCCTCAATGTTCAAAACCCAAAATTCTGATTTCTGACATAACAGCCCTGAAAAACTCAAACAATGTACCAATGGGTAGGGAACTAGGAAAAACATCCTAAACAAAAGTTGTTCACCTACGTCTTTCCTATAACGTTCTAAAAAAGAACAGTGTTTCGATAAACGGTCTGACTTTTATGGCCTCCGGCCTGACAAACATGCAATCTGAAAAAGTTCTGTAAAAATACTGAAACTCAAATGTCCAGGCCTATCGCTCCATCTTAACAGACTCCTAATTCATATTTTCTTTTTGTAAAAGAAAGGTGATTCTGTCCTCTTTAAAATTTGGTGTCAACCACTCAAATCGGACTCCGTATGAAGTCTAGAGAGCTGTTTTCGTGACAACTGCACAGTCAGAATTTTCTGACGAGAATTCGTCAAAACTTTCATTATAGATATAGGACTTGTAAAATCTAAGACGGGAATGCAATATATGATATGCAAAACTAAGAAAACTAAAAACAAAAGGGATATAGATACAAAAACTATGGGTTGCCTCCCATGTGGCACTTTGTTTAATGTCCTCAGCCTGACTTGGCATTCCTTCAATTATGCTACTCCTCCAGAGGGAGTGAATCCTGAAGTTCAATTACGTCTACATTCTCGGTAGGAAAATTTTCTTAATATGGCTTCAATCTATGGCCATTGACTTTAAAATTTGTACCTGTAGTGAGACTAGTAACCTCAACTGCACTATAACGGAAAATCCATCCTCGCATTGTCATAATCCATATTGCACATCTTTATCGCCCAATATGCCTTGTGTTCAAGTTCAACCGGAAAGATGACAAGCTTTGCCATAGACCAACCGATATAGAGACATACTAATCGATGTTTTGTACGTCGTTCTATATGCGCAAAGCGCATCATTAAGCCTATAACTCCAATCTGTGTAGTGTTAACTGTTTTCTCAAGAATGGATTTAATCTCACGGTTCGAGATTTCGGCTTGCCCACTAGTTTGTGGGTGATACGACGTACCAACCTTGTGTGTTATGTTGTACTTATTGAGTAAAGCATGAAAGGATCTCTTAAAATGTGAGCCTAAGTCACTGATAACCACTCTTGGTGTACCATGTCTAGAAAAAATATATTCCTTCACAAACTCACAAACAACTTGAGAATCATTAGTAGGGGTGGATTTAGCTTCCACCCATTTCGAAACATAACCCACATCAAGAAGTATATAAAATTTCCATTAGAATTGACAAAAGGACCCATAAAATCAATTTCCACACATCAAATACTTCAACATCAAGAATTGGTGTGGGTGGCATTTGATTTCGAGCACCTAGATTGTCCGTTCTTTTACATCTATCACAAGATTTGCAAAAAATATATGCATCCTCGAATAGGGTAGGCCAATAAAATCCACTTTCAAATACTTTGAAAGCGTTACGTTTAAAACCAAAGTGACCACCACATGCATAAGTATGACAAAAAGTAAGAATAGATTGAAATTCAGAATTAGGTATGCACCTGCGAATGATTTGAACAGAACTGTATTTCCACAAGTAGGGCTCATCCCACACATACTGCTTGGTTATTTTCTTAAGCTTAAGCTTTTGAAAATTAGACATTGTACTAGGTACTTGTCTGGTAACCAAGTAGTTCACTATATCCGCATACCAAGGTGTTGAATCTTCAATTGAGAAAAGTTGTTCGTCTGGAAAACGATCTTGTAAAGGAAGTTCTTCTTCGGAAACAACAAGTCTACTAAGATGATTAGCAACAGTATTCTCAACACCTCTTTTATCCTTTATTTCATAATCAAATTCTTGCAATAGTAGAATCCACCGTATAAGTTTCGGCTTAGCTTCTTTCTTCTTTAGTAGGTACCTAAGTGTTTCATGATCAGAATACACAACGACTTTTGAACCCACCAAATAGGATCTAAATTTTTCTAGTGCAAACACTATAGCCAAAAATTCTTTCTCGGTGGTAGAATAGTTGATTTGTGCATCGATTAGGGTTCTAGATGCATAATAAATCACATGAGACAACTTGTCTACTCTTTGACCCAAAACGGCTCCAACTGCATAGTCACTTGCATCACACATTAATTCAAATGGCAAACTCCAGTCTGGTGACTTGATAATTGGTGCAGTTGTCAACAACTCTTTTAATCTATCAAAGGCATCCTTGCACTCCTTGTTGAAGTCAAAAATAACCTTTTTTTGCAATAATTTGCACATCGACATTGAGATTTTGGAGAAATCCTTCATAAAACGCCTGTAAAACCTGGATGACCAAGAAAATAACGAATTTCCCTCACCGAAGTGGGATATTGTAAGTTTCTTATTAAATCTATCTTTGCTTTGTTAACTTCGAGCCCTCGAGAGGACACAATGTGACCGAGCACTATTCCATGGTTTACCATTAAGTGACATTTCTCCCAATTTAAAACAAGATTAGTGTCTATGCATATTTTAAGCACAAGTTCAAGATTTTGTAAACAAATATCAAGTGAATCACCATAAACACTAAAATCATCCATAAGTACCTCAATGATGTGTTCCACATAATCAGAAAATATACTAACCATACACCTCTGAAAAGTGGAAGGCGCATTGCAAAGATCAAACGGCATCCGTCTATAGGTAAACATACTAAAAGGACAAGTGAAAGTAGTCTTCTCTTGATCCTCCGGTGCAATAACAATCTGATTGTAGCCCGAATAACCGTCCAAAAAGCAATAATGTGAATGTATCACTAACCTCTCTAACATCTGATCAATGAAAGGTAAAGGAAAGTGATCCTTTCGGGTTGCGATATTAAGCTTTTTGCAGTCTATGCACACTCTCCATTATGTTTGAACTCTTGTAGGAACAAGTTCATCATCATGATTTCTAACAACAGTGACACATGATTTCTTAGGCACCACCTGAACCGGGCTAACCCATTTTCTGTCAGAAATTGGGTAAATCAGCCCCACGCTTAGCAATTTGAGGATCTCTTTCTTCACGACCTCCATCATTGGGGGGTTAAGCTTACGCCGAGCATCACGTACAAGCTTAAAATCATCTTCTATTAGGATTCTATGCATGCACATGGATGGACTAATGCCTTTGATATCAGCAATTGTCCAACCAATATCCGTTTTGTGCTTTTTCAGAACCCTAAGTAGACGTTCTTCTTGTATTGGGGTGAGGTTCTTTGCAATAATCACCGGAAGTTCTTCTTTATCACCCAAGTACGTGTACTTTAAGTGATCCGGAAGCGACTTCAATTCTAGTTTCGGTGCCTGCATAATAGAAGGTAATAGAACCTCATTAGTTATGGGTAAAGAAATATAAGAAATACCACCCGTTTTTGCTTCTTGTAGTGCCGTTAAAGAACCACAAATCTCCACCATTTCTTTGTCTAATTCAACGTCCAGGTTCGACTGTCCGTGAACGTCCAAAGAAATGTTGTTTCGTAACACAACTCCAAGTTCATCTTTGTTGCTTAAATCAAACATTTGTTGTGCTAAAGAACCAATAACATCAATGGAGAAAGCCGAGTGAACATCACTAGGATAGCGCATGGTTTCAAAGATATTTAACCGTATGATCTCCTTATCAAATTCCATAGTGAGTGAACCACTATCGACATCAATCTTCGTCTTTGCAGTCTTCATGAACGGTCTCCCAAGAAGTAACGAAGTAGATGAACAATTATCTCCGTTTTGCATATCTACAATATAAAAGTCAACCGGAAAGATCAATTGATTCACTTGAACTAACACGTCGTCCACGACTCCCTTAGGATATAAATTGGACTTGTTTGCCAATTGAATAGTGATCTTAGCCTCTTTTAAGGTCTGAGATTCAAAGAATCATAAACATCGGCTAACATAACACTTATGGAAGCTCCCAAATCAAGCAAAGCACGCTCGAATCGTCGGTTACCAATGGTAACGGGTACCATGAAACCGCCAGGATCTTCACACTTTGTAGGCATCTTATTTAGTAACATAGCTGTGGCACTTTCACCCACCTCAGTAATCTCATTAGCAATCATCTTATCCTTCCTTGTACACAAATCCTTCAAAACCTCGGCATACCTGGGTACGGTTTTGATGGCCTCAATGAATGGAATGTTGATGTGTATCTTGCTGAAAATGTCCATGATCTCCTTGTCTTGAGCTTGATCCTTCAACTTGGCAAAAAAACTAGGGAAAGGAGGTGGTATGGTAGAGGTGGGAACCGTGTTCTTAGGCTGGCCGTTTGATGTTGGATTTTCCTTTGGGGCGGTGTCCTTCTCTACTTCCTTTTCGATGTCGTTACTAATCTCTTTTTGTTGATGTGGCTCTTCAGTTTGTATCCCACTTCTTAGAGTTACAACATTAACGTGTTCTCTTGGTTCACAAAAGGTTGTGATGGCAACTTTGTAGAGGCTTGTGCTTTCATTTGATTCATATCTGTCGCCATCTGCCCCATCTGATTTTGTAAATCTCTAATAGCGTTATCAGTTTTCAACTGATTTTGATCAGACTTCTGTTGACTTTTTGGAACATGGAGATGAGCATGTCAAACTTATATTCTTCAGTTGGAGGTTTTTGTTGTGGTTGAAATTGTTGTTGGAAACCACCTTGTCTCGCATATGGATTAGGAGCTGCAGCTTGCTTATTTGCATAACTAAAATTTGGGTGATCTTTCCAACCAGGATTATAAGTATTTGAGTATGGATCATACATTTTCCTTTGATTAGGAAATATAGCATTCACCTCAGCATCATCTTCATATATAGGAATAACTGCAGAAGCTATCCGTTGAACCATCTTTTCTACATTACCAATTTGTTGCTCAATATGCGACGAATCTCCAATTTCACTAAATTTTCTAACCACCGATGAATCTCTAGTATAAAATTGTTGCGTATTTGCAGCCACGCTCTCGATCAAACTAGTAGACCCTCGATGGTTTTATTAGCCAATGCACCACTACTAGCCGCATCAAGCAAATGCCTCTCGTGCGGTAGTAACCCCTCATAGAAGTGTGTGATGATAAGTTGTGGTGGTATATGATGGTGTGGACAACTTTCCAACAATATCTTGTACCTCTCCCAATAGTCGTACAAAGATTCTCCAGAGATTTGTATAATGCCACTGATTTCCCTGCGAATAGATGCAGCTTTGGAAGCAGGAAAATATTTCTCTAAAAACAGCTTTTTCATTCCGGTCCATGCAGTAATACTTCCGGAAGGGAGATAATATAACCATGATTCTGCTTGGTCCGTTAATGAAAACGGAAAAGCTTGTAAAAATGTTGTATCATCATTATCATCGCTCTTTTTCATACTCCTTACT
The DNA here is from genome assembly GCF_003573695.1 of Papaver somniferum. Taxonomy (NCBI): domain Eukaryota; kingdom Viridiplantae; phylum Streptophyta; class Magnoliopsida; order Ranunculales; family Papaveraceae; genus Papaver; species Papaver somniferum. The sequence goes on from NC_039367.1 coordinate 62,808,842, forward strand.
GTATTCTGAAACTGCTGCAGGTATCGATTAGGATCTTCACACGGTAGTCCCTTGAACTTCGGAATCCAATGAAGAAGATTTGACTTAAGTTTCACTGTGTCATTCAGAGTAATACACAGTGGTTGAGAATCCAAACATGAGGATGTTAGATCTCTCAACTTCCTCCTCGGTGGAGGTGGATTTGCGCCTTCTACCATCTCCTCTAAAGGAGGTTCTTGTTGCAACTGCTGACGTGCTTGAAGTACCATTCCTTTACGGGTTTGAATTCTGCACCTCTGGTAATCCCAATCTTCCGGTGCCAGAGTCTAAGTACCTGAAACCAAAACCTAGAAAACAAAAGTTAAAAACTAAAAAGAAATAGCTAAAAACAAAAATAACAACTAAAAAAAATAACAACTAAAGCTACGGACTGCTCCCCGGCAGCGGCGCCAAAATTTGATGGGTGTCGCAGGCTCAAAAAATTAATAATCTTATTTCCACACAATTAACTGGTAATATAATGAAAGCAAGGATCGTTCCCACGAAGAGCAGTGAGTATTAGTTGTCAAAGTGTCACAAAGGGGGGTTTGTTTTAGATTTGAATAAAGTAAATAAAAGCAATTGAAAATATTAAATTGTAAGCAATAGGGAGAGATATGATCGAGGAATCCTTCTTCGTTAATAAACCGTCAATGAGGTAATATATTCATCTATTCGTCATTAATCATAGATTATCACCAACCGTAGAAAAGCATCTAGAGCAGTGCTATTCTCTAAACTCCTTTGGTCACTGGGTACTGAATCGCTCCAATACCAGATTATATTCGTCCAAACCACCAAGTGGTAGCGCACTCAAGGTGTAGCTTGGCCGAATGCTTTATGTTTTGTGACTTAGGTTAATCCTAGTAGTTAGACTCTTAGCGCAAGGTCTACTTTCGAGTGTTGTTTCTACACATGATTGCTCCACAGAATCCCTCTGCAAGGTTTCATGTTTTCTACTTGTGTAGGGGTTATTCAACAATTACACGGATATCCTAACCCTTTACTAGCTTTAGATTAATCAATAAACTGATTTAGTTGGCCACCTAGGACAATCAATCAATCAATCATAATATTTACTCATAGTAGAAACAAACAATAATCATATGAAGAAATCAAAATAGATTCATATATTAAATCAAATCAAGTTTACAACTTAGAATTCATCCTCAATCAGTAGGTGTTTAGCTACTCATGGATGTAAAAGCATCCATGATATACATATAAGAAAAGTTTAGAGATATCGTTACGATTGAAGAACCGCTCTGAAACCCTAGCTTTCGATCTGTGTTTAGTTTCTTCTCCCAAAACATTACAATTTCGTGACCTCTTTATGATGTTTCATTCATGACTTAATACCTCTTATTATAGGTTTACATTGCTTGGCCTTCAAGTATTTAGTTCGGTTCAAGAACCCGACCCGAAAATACGAAATAAGGACCCAACCGTGAGTTTTTGCCTTCCAAGGTATGCATACGCGTATGCATACTTGAAAACTCAAAGAACTAAGTATGCGTACCCGTACGCGTACTTCAAAATCCAGGAGAAATTCACGAAACTAAGTATGCGTACCCGTAAATTCTTCGGTATTCGATCAAGAGCTTGTTTTTCCCACAACTTCTTCTTCCGAACTCCGAATAACCTCATTATTTTTGCATTCTTTTCCTCTTTCAATTCTCTTCAATATGGTGATGAGAAATCCTTAATTTGAATGAGTTAAGCTTGGTATTATGCCCATCTCTTGATTTTGAGCGTTTTACTCCTTTCCGTCGCACTTCTTCAACTTTTCTTGGACTTGGGCATTTGGATACTTGGAATACTTATCTCCTTAGATCTTTCTAGAAATTTTAGATCCTTTTTGGATGATTCACCTAATATAGGCAAATAAGATAAAACAAGAGTACTAATACGAAAGTACGCAAGAATAATATCTTAAACAACTATGGAATGAACACTAAAATCATATGAATTATGCACTTATCCAACAACCACACCCAATATTTCTCTTAGAAATTTGTATGGACAACTCCAATATAATTCCAAGAGAATCAACTAGACAGTCAGACTCAATCAATGAAAATATATCCAAGAGTTTTATCTCTGTTTCACAATGTAATCAGCAAACCAAACAGATAGAATTCCACGAGCTTGATTATTATGTGAAACAACTTGAAAGGTACCAAAGACTAATGTTCAGGTGTCGATCAATTTATATCAACAACCAAAGGTTGGATTGTCTAATTGATTGAACTACGCACAACCTGTGATATTTCAATTATGTAAACAAATATAATATGGAAAAGAAATAACACAGACACCAGAAATTTTGTTAACGAGGAAACCGCAAATGCATAAAAACCCTGGGACCTAGTGCAGATTTAAACACCACATTGTATTAAGACGCTACAGACACTAGCCTAATCCAAGATAACTTCAGACTGGAATGTAGTTGAGCCCTAACCAATCTCACATTGATCAAGGTACAGTTGCGCTCCTTACGTCTCTGAATCCCAGCAGGACTCTACGCACTTGATTCCCTTAGTTGATCTCACCCACAAATAATAGTTGCTACGACCCAAATTCGAAGACTTGATAAACAAATCTGTGTCACACAGAAAAGTCTATTGAATAAATAAATCTGTCTCCCACAGATAAACCTATGAGTTTTGTTCCGTCTGATAAATCAAGGTGAATAGGAACCAATTAATATATCAGACTTATATTCCGAAAGAACAACCTAGAAATATCAATCACCTCACAATTATCTTAATCGGATAGTAGAGAAATAAGATATTGTGGAATCATTAACGATGAGACGAAGATGTTTGTGACTACTTTTTATCTAGCCTATCTGAGATTAAATCTCGAGCAAATCTTAGAGCAGATAGTACTCAATCACGATAGAAAACAAGTACTAAGTCATGAATGAAACATCATCAAGAGGTCACGAAATTGTAAGGTTTGGGGAGAAGAAACTAAACACGGATCGAAAGCTAGGGTTTCAGAGCGGTTCTTCAATCGTAACGATATCTCTAAAATTTTCTTATATGTATATCATGGATGCTTCTACATCCATGAGTATCTAAACACCTATTGATTGTGGATGAATTCTAAGTTGTAAACTTGATTTGATTTGATATGTGAATCTATTTTGATTTCTTCATATGATTATCGTTTGTTTCTACTATGAGTAAATATTATGATTGATTGATTGATTGTTCTAGGTGGCCAACTAAATCAGTTTATTGATTAATCTAAAGCTATTAAAGGGTTGGGATATCTGTGTAATTGTTGAATAACCCCTACACAAGTAGAAAACATGAAACCTTGCAGAGGGATTATGTGGAGCAATCACGTGTAGAAACAACACTAGAAAGTGAACCTTGCGCTAAGAGTCTAACTATTAGGATTAACCTAAGTCACAAAACATAAAGCATTCGACCAAGCTACACCTTGAGTGCGCTACTACTTGGTGGTTTGGACGAATAAAATCTGGTATTCGAGCGCTTCCGTACCCAGTGACCAAAGGACTTTAGAGAATAACATTGTTCTAGCTGCTTTTCTGCGGTTGGTGATAATCTATGATTAATGACGAATAAATGAATATATTAACTCATTGACGGTTTATTAACGAAGAAGGATTCCTCGATCATATCTCTCCCTATTGCGTACAATTTAATATTTTCAATAGCTTTTATTTATCTTAATCAAGTCTAAAACAAACCCCCCTTTGTGACACTTTGACAACTAAAACTCACTGCTCTTCTTGGGAACGATCCTTGCTTCCATTATATTACCAGTTAACTGTGTGGAAATAAGATTGTTAACTTGTTGAGCCTACGACACCCATCATTGTTATACCCCTGCTTTTTTACATGGTCTTTGAAAACTATAAATAAAGAAGCTATTTCAACTAGGAAATTCAATCCATGACACTTTGTGTCGTAGTTGATTATAGAGTCATCCTGTATTGACCTAGGTTTCCTCGGAGAAACATAATTATGTTTACGACTGAAAGACTTCGCTTTGGGGATTCGTGAAGCCAGGTCCGACTATCTTTACCTTGATAGTTCGTGTATTCTGATCTTTTTTTACTGCTATCGAGGTTCTCGTAATTTCTTTTAGGAAAGATAGATAGAAATCGCAAAGTTCTCTTCGTCTCAGACTTTATGGTTCCTCAAGATAGATATCTAAAGGTTGATCTTAATTAATATTTCGACGATTGTTCTTGAGAGGTGGTAAGAGATCCAGACTTCTCATCTAAGTGAGTGTAAGTTGTTAGAGCATAGCTCGGTCGACCTCGCATGTGTTGCTATATCAGGCATGTTTGTCAATGTTAGTGATCAAAACTATGAGTCTTGATTTCTAGTCTATTATAGCTAAGTCTCGGACTAGGATAGAAAAGTGTAGTTGAGCTCAAGGACTTCATGGCGATTCATCATACAACGACGAAGATCTACACAAGGAACCGTGGAACTTCATCAACAAAAAGGTATGTGGAGAGTTGAACTTATCTGTCACTCAAAAGTCTATCTATTCTATCTCCTACTTCTTATGAGACAAAAAGTCGTATGCGATATAGACTGGATCATACACATTTTACATTTCGAGCTGAGTATTCACTACTTATCTTTTTCTCGAAAGCGTGTGTTGGTAAAGCGTTTTGCTTTGATCAAATTTATCTTCACCTAATGACGAAAGTCATGAAAAGTTCCAATTACTTTGAGAATTGCTCTGACGTGAAACAGTCTGTGAATAACAGCTATATAACGTCCTCTGAGAATGTCTCAATGATTGGAATGAGAGTTTATATTACATAACCATGTATTCCTTAATCCGAAGTTTTCGAACTTTGTTGATTGAGAGAAACCGGAGGAATTGGCTTTGCCAAGTCCTCAAACTCAGTCCGCGAACTGACGGAAGTTCTCTTACCGAGAATTTCGGCTGGGATTTTTCAAAAACTCGTTTGCGTGTTTAGTCCGCGAACTAGCGGAAGTCTCTTTGCCGAGATTTTCTGCTGAGTTTGGAAAACTCTGCCGGTTTCCTTAAGTCCGCGAACTTGTTTGTGAGCTTAAGTGGTTATGATCTAAAGATGTGCTCTGAACATGAAACTTAAATTACTAAGGAATGTTTTATGAAAACCGTGGCTATAAAGTTCATAAGCCGATTCATAGAACCGAATCATCTTTGTTTCAATTGTGTCTTGTGTAGTTACATAAGATCTCATAGCAATTGAACAACTCTCTAACTAGTTCATTGTCAATTGAACTAGTTATGGTGAAGAAGAACTAGGTTAATATGAAATGCTCATATGGTTAACCTTTTGGATTATTATGTTGAACCAACATACACGTACACGTTTGGGCATGGTTTTCACAAACCCAGTAAACGTCTACCCAAGTGTGTGTGACAAGCTAAGTTTTCGATCTAACGGTTGAGAAATATTAGCTTGAATCTAAATCACGTTTTCATCTAACGGTGAATATGGATTGCTTTGTAACTAAGGCAAAACCCTGATTTGAAGACTATATAAAAGAGACATCTAGCATTGTGCAAAACTAATCCCCACACGTCTGTGTGATACTAGTGCGCTCGCTAGAGTCGATTCTCCTTTAACCTTTGGTTTTCTTCTCTAAAACTAGGTTAACGACTTAAGAACTTCATTGGGATTGTGAATCCAGACCGATACTACTTTTATCAAAGTTGTGTGATCTGATCTTGCATCTTCTATCGTACGAGTACAATCTTTGATTGGATTGAGATATTGAGAGTTCTCCGATAGGCAAGATAAAGAAGTCACAAACATCTTCGTCTCAATTGTTTGTGATTCCTCGACAAACCGCTTGTATAGTCAAGAAGGATTGTTGAGAGGTGATTGATTAATCTAGGTTGTTCTACGGGAATATAAGACCAGATTATCAATTGGTTCCTGTTCACCTTGATTTTATATCTTAAGACGGAACAAAACCTAGGGTTTTTCTGTGGGAGACATATTTATCCTTTGATAGACTTTTCTGTGTGAGACAGATTTATTTATTATCAAGTCTGCGATTTTGGGTTGCAGCAACTCTTAGTCGTGGGTGAGATTAGCTAAGAGAATCAAGTGTGCAGTGTCCTGATGGGATCAGAGGCGTAGGAGTACGACTGTATCTTGGATCGGTGGGAGAATGATTGGGATTCAACTATAGTCCGGTCCGAAGTTAGCTTGGAGTAGGCTAGTGTCTGTAGCGGCTTAATACAGTGTGTATTCAATCTGAACTAGGTCCCGTGGTTTTTCTGCATTTGCGGTTTCCTCGTTAACAAAACTTCTGGTGTCTGTGTTATTTCTTTTCCGCATTATATTTTTTATATAATTGAAATAATACAGGTTGTGCGTTAAAGATCATCGATTGGAAATCCAACCTTTGGTTGTTGATTGATATTGATTGATCCTTGGATATTGGTCTTTGGTACCGTTCAAATTATCTCTCTTTCATAAAGACTCGCAGATTTCCATTTGCTTGAGTAAAGATCAAATCGAGAGATTGAGATATAAACTCTTTGATATATCTTTTTGTTGATTGAGTCTAACTGTCTAGTTGATTCTCATAAAAAGTATATTGGAGTTTGTCCATACGGATTGCTAAGCGAAATATTGGGTGGTGTTGTTAGACCCCCGCTTTTTCAATTGGTATCATAGCAGGCAAACACATTAAAGACCTTATAAGTCTGTGTTTGTAAGCGATCCGACTCTATGGACAGTAGTGCTATCTCAATGAATGCACCACCAGATCCAGGAATTTCAGAATTCTCTTCCATGAATGATTTAATTAAATCTGTAAAAGAAATTCTATCTAAACCTCCACCAGGTTTAAAATCCCTTGAAGTGCTTTCAGGGCTTGAAAAGAAGCTTGAGAGCTTATCTCTTGATGTTGTGTTATACCTCCAGAAAGAGCAAGAATATCTTGACAGGCTAAATCAAGTTATGATGAATAATATTTATGTTGAAGTTGATATTGATTTACTAGTCAGTGAGAGCAATGCTCCTCCTCTGCGTAATCCAATTAGTTGTAACAAACTAAACGAATTACAAGAGGAGTTTAAATCTCAGTCATCTGACTGTATCACCTCAAAGCATGAATTGATCCGTTGCTTAATTCCTGATACTTCATATCAAGATAGTAGTATTGCCTTCTTTTATGAAGAAGCTAGGATGTCTCTGTTTATCAAAAGAGTTTCCCCTCGCAGTACTAAAAACTATTTGCAGAAACTGTTTTTTATAAGTTGGAAAACAAGAAATCAGAAACACAAATCCTTTTGGGTTCTCTTGAAGTTCTTTGCTAGACTTATAAAAACAGTTCCTTGGGTGTTTCTCAACACTACAAGATGTAAGAGTTGCTGGAAAGAAACTCTCTCTTGATGCCATGGTGAGCAAGACAATGTTCATCTCAACACAACTTGTTTGTGTTGAAAGTGCATCCTCACCAAGGAATGCCCTGTTACGGTAAAGGAAGCACGAGAACTGGGGCACACAGATTGTGTTCAGTAAGGCTGTAGAATTCGATTGAATTCTTATAAAAAGGTATGTCTATAAACTTGAGCAATATTTGTGTTTTTACTTGATTAAGTACTTATTATGATCCATGTACCTTGCTTATCGTTCATTTCTACCTAACTTGATCCGTGTTTAAGGTTCTTATATGTTTAGGTTTGAAAATAGTTGTTTGGAATTCATGGTACACATTCCAGGGATGCATACCATCATTTAAAATCAAAATCCAGGGGTTTAAGTTCGTAAACCCAGTCTGAAAACTTTTTTTGTCATTAAAATTCGTTTGCAAACCCGTATGCATACTTGACGTCGATATTCGGTAAACTTGTCTTGGCCGTAACTTCTTCGTCCGAACTCGGAATGAACTCACTCTTTTTGCATTCTCTTCCTCTTTGAATTCTCTTCAAAATGGAGATGAGAATTATTGATTTTGGATGAGTTAAGATTGTTCTTTGTCCTGTCTCTTGTTTTTTAGTATTTGCTCCATTTCGTTGCACTTGTTCCATTCTCTTGGACTTGGGCACTGGGATTCTTGGAGAAATCCTATTCTAAGCTATTTTGTGGCTGTTACAAGAGTAATGTTGGTGAATCACAAAGAAGGAAGTTCGAGAATGGGTAGTAGTTCACATTTCTATATATTCTTGAGTGTTCACAATCATCTCATGTGAACTATGGTGCATAGTCGTCAATGAATTTGTATGTTCTTCTTTGTTAAGGAAATCTTTTTATACGCTTTTGGTAACCACTCTTGGTATAAATCCGTGCGAAAAAGATTGATTCTACCTTCAAAGGGCAAAGATTGTTATCGCAGTATTAATCTTTATGATTTTGTGATATTGCAATTGTTTATGGGATATGTATTGTTTGCGTCCGTGAACTTGAAGGTCCCATATGTTGTCAAAAGTAAAGTCGTTCATAAATTGATATTCGTATTGATGAAAGGACGAATGGACTTTTGACAAATACAAAAGTTATGCCTATGCAGTCATTTATTTGATGGAAAATAGGATAAAATCTTTTGTGTGACAAGGATAAAGTCTATTATGTCATTATGCATATAGTGATGGAAAGATAGAATAGATCCTTGTATGTATTCCGCGGTATTAATCTTCTTTGATCCATTCTTTTTGTATTATCGTGAAGGCTCCATTGTGTATCTTACGTTGAGCACGATACAACTAAGTCGATTATTCTTATTGGCTTTGTTGGTTGTTCCATAAGATGTTATATGTTGAGCATTATGAATTAAATTAATCATCTTGGTTGGTTATTTAGTTATTTGCTCCGAAAGTCTTCTTTTGTCGAGCAAAACTTTTGACAATTAAATTGATTACTTTCGTGATTAGTTTGGTTGTTTGTATTCCAATTAGATTAATTATGGGTTCTCTTGTAATTAGTCTAGTTGAGTTTTCATATATTCCACAAGTTCTTGTGTTGATTATATGAACGGCTATACTAACTATGTTTTATTGGTTGATGTAGTCGTATATTCCATAAGGTTTTCCTTATCTTGAGTATGTGAACGATTAAGTTAGTCATCTCCGTATGATTACCTTAGTCGTAGCTCCGTAAGTTTACTTATGTTGAGCACAATCAATTAAATTGATCACTTTTGTGGTTTAATTTAGTTGCGTATTCCAATTAAATTAATCATGGTTTACTTGTGATTAATTTGATTGAGTTTTGGATATAGAAAGTCATTTTCCTATGGTTTTTGGTGTCCAATTAAAAATCCTTCTTTTCCTTCGAAATTAAGGTCGCTCTTGTTGTTCTTTCGGGAATTACATCTAATGGGGGAGAGTTCTTTTGAACTTGTGCTTAATGGTAATATCTTGCGGGGTGTGCGGCTGTGGAATTTTATAGGGGGTATCTTGTATCTTAAAACTCCTTGATGAATGCATTTAGCTTCGGATTTATGCTTGCATCTAAATTAAGTTGGCATGTATTTTTCTTTTAGTCTATGAAATGTCTCTTGTGGAAATTTCATTATGATCCCGTTCTTTTACCTTTGCCAATTTTATTGACAAAAAGAGGGAGAAATAATGTAGTTCACACATATGGTTTTCGGATCATTGTGTAAGGGGGAGTGGTTTCCATGATCGAGATGGAGTATTGACTAAGGGAGAGTGATATATATCATCATAGTATTGTTGTTAAAGTCGTGATGCAATTGGACTTTGATGTTACATAATGATACTATGACACTGTATAATAATGATCGAGAATCTCGATTTCTCTCATTGTTATAGCTACGGATCTTCAACAACAGTGGTGCTAAACTTACAACCTTTGGGATCATTGGAGTACTTGGAAAGACGAAGATTTCAAGGAACGTTTAAGATTAGACTATGGAATAGGAGCCGTTAAAGTTTATCTTTTTGTATTCAATATGTATTAATAGTTTTGTTACTAAAATTGAAAAAGGGGGAGATTGTTAGAGCATAGCTCGGTCGACCTCGCATGCGTTGATATATCCAGCATGTTTGTCAATGTTAGTGATCAAAACTATGAGTCTTGATTTCTAGTCTATTATAGCTAAGTCTCGGACTAGGATAGAAAAGTGTAGTTGAGCTCAAGGACTTCATGGCGATTCATCATACAACGACGAAGATCTACACAAGGAACCGTGGAACTTCATCAACAAAAAGGTATGTGGAGACTTGAACTTATCTATCACTGAAAAGTCTATCTATTTTATCTCCTACATCTTATGAGACAAAAAGTCGTATGCTATATAGACTGGAACATACACATTTGACATTTCGAGCTGAGTATTCACTACTTATCTTTTTCTCGAAATTGTGTGTTGGTAAAGCATTTCGCTTTGATCAAGTTTATCTTCACCTAGTGACGAAAGTCATGAAAAGTTTCAATCACTTTGAAAATTGCTCTGACGTGAAACATTCTGTGAATAACGGCTATATAACATCCTCTGAGAATGTCTCAATGATTGGAATGAGAGTTTAGATTACATAACCATGTATTCCTTAATCCGAAGTTTTCGAACTTTGTTGATTGAGAGAAACCCGAGGAATTGGCTTTGCCAAGTCCGCAAACCCAGTCCGCGAACTGACGGAAGTTCTCTTACCGAGAATTTCTGCTGGGATTTTTCAAAAACTTATTTGCGTGTTTAGTCCGCGAACCTAGTCCGCGAACTGGCGGAAGTCTCTTTGCCGAGATTTTCTGCTGAGTTTGGAAAACTCTGCCGGTTTCCTTAAGTCCGCGAACTTGTTTGTGAGCTTAAGTGGTTATGATCTAAAGATGTGCTCTGAACATGAAATTTAAATTACTAAGGAATGCTTTATGCAAACCGTGGCTATAAAGTTCATGAGCCGATTCATCGAATCGAATCATCTTTGTTTCAATTGTGTCTTGTGTAGTTACATAAGATCTCATAGCAATTGAACAACTCTCTAACTAGTTCATTGTCAATTGAACTAGTTATGGTGAAGAAGAACTAGGTTAATATGAAATGCTCATATGGTTAACCTTTTGGGTTACTATGTTGAACCAACATACACGTACACGTTTGGGCATGGTTTTCACAAACCCAGTAAACGTCTACCCAAGTGTGTGTGACAAGCTAAGTTTTCGATCTAACGGTTGAGAAATATTAGCTTGAATCTAAATCACGTTTTCATCTAACGGTGAATATGGATTGCTTTGTAACTAAGGCAAAACCATGATTTGAAGACTATATAAAGGAGACATCTAGCATTGTGCAAAACTAATCCCCACACGTCTGTGTGATACTAGTGCGCTCAGGTTAACGACTTAAAGACTTCATTGGGATTGTGAATACATACCGATACTACTTTTATCGTAGTTGTGTGATATGATCTTGCATCTTCTATCGTACGAGTACAATCTTTGATTGGCTTGAGATCGTGAGAGTTCTCTGATAAGCAAGATAAATAAGTCGCAAACATCTTCGTCTCACTGTTTGTGATTCCTCGACAAACCGCTTGTGTAGTCAAGAAGGATTGTTGAGAGGTGATTGATTAATCTAGGTTGTTCTTCGGGAATATAAGACCGGATTATCAATTGGTTCCTGTTCACCTTGATTTTATATCTTAATACGGAACAAAACCTAGGGTTTTTCTGTGGGAGACAGATTTATCCTTTGATAGACTTTTCTGTGTGAGACAGATTTGTTTATTATCAAGTCTGCGATTTTGGGTTGCAGCAACTCTTAGTTGTGGGTGAGATCAGCTAAGGGAATCAAGTGCGCAGTGCCCTGCTGGGATCAGGGGCGTAAAAGTACAACTGTATCTTGGATCGGTGGGAGACTGATTGGGGTTCAACTATAGTCCAGTCCAAAGTTAACATGGAGTAAGCTAGTGTCTGTAGCGGCTTGATACAGTGTGTATTCAATATGGACTAGGTCCCAGGGTTTTTCTGTATTTGCGGTTTCCTCGTTAACAAAACTTCTGGTGTCTGTGTTATTTCTTTTATGCGTTATATTTTTAATATAATTGAAATAATACAGGCTGTGCGTTAAAGATCATCGATTGGAAATGCAACCTTTGGTTGTTGATTGATATTGATTGATCCTTGGACATTGATCTTTGGTACCGTCCAAGTTATCTCTCTTTGATAAAGACTCGCAGATTTCCATTTGCTTGAGTAAAGATAAAATCGAGAGATTGAGATATAAACTATTTGATATATCTTTTTATTGATTGAGTCTAACTGTCTAGTTGATTCTCATAAAAAGTATATTGGAGTTTGTCCATACATATTGCTAAGCGAAATATTTGGTGGTGTTGTTAGACCCCCGCTTTTTCATAAGTGTTTGGATTGTGAGGTTTGCTAGCTTTGTCTACTGCAAACAAATTTCCACACACCTTGATCTTCTTGATCTAAACGGAAATCAAATTGGCTTATTTTTTAGAGGCATATTGGTATTAAAAGTCTTCACTGTGTCTGAAGCAACTCTTAGGCTATAAAGGACTTCAGGCGTCAGCTAAGGGAGTCAAGTGCATAGGACCTTGCGAAGTTCAAGAGACGTAACGAGTGCGACTGTAACTGAATTGCTTGGAGGATGGATTCGGTCTCAACCACATTCCAGTTCGAAGTCTGATAGTAGGCTAGTGTCTGTAGCGGCTTAACACAGTGTGGTATTCAATCTGGACGAGGTCTTGGGGTTTTTCTGCTATTATGGTTTCCTCATTAAAAAAAATTCTGGTGTCTTGTGTTTTTCCTTTTTTGCATTATATTGTTTATCTTTATAATTGGATTTACACAGGTTTGTACGCATTCAAATTAAGTAGATATGTTTGTTGATACATGAAAAATAGTTTCCCTTAACTAGGATGGGGTGCCCCAAAGAAGGGAAAGGTCACGCAGAACATGGGGACTGAGGCCCAAGTTCACCAAGGGAGTATCCATAAGCTGGAAGGGGCAATGAAGGGATTAACAAGAAAGAAGAAGGTCATATTAGAGAAGGGATGGCATTAATAGTAATTAAGGAGGTTTAGGACATATGGCAAGAGGTCATAAAAAGAAGGGGCTTTTGGAAAGTCTATATAAGAAAGGACAAGGTACAATGGAAAAACAACTCTATCTCATACTATTCTAACATTTGACGGGTAGGACCTAGCGAGAATTCCGGTATTAACATTTGGCGACCACACCCGGAGGCTCGTGCCTAGTTCATCATGATGCAGCCGAGTGGTACCATCCCGGATGCGACCGACGGTCAATCGAATAACCCGCCTCCTAACCTAGAAGGGGAGCGGATAGGGATAGTAACAGACCCAATCACGCAAGCAAGAAGACTTGAAGCGACGCAAGAAAAAGATAAGCAACTAGAAGGCGGAAGCACGTCACTCACGCAACCCACCTTGGAGGAAATGCAGAAAGAGTTGTGGGAGCACGTACGCAGGGAGAAAGAGCTGAGAAGATTGCTGAAAGAGGCCAACCAAGAGAAAAACGTCAAGGGAACCTTATAGAACAGGGAGAACGGAGGAGAGGATCATGGCGTGATGACACAGGAGGCGATGGATAAGTTTTTCGAAATGAACTACAAAGTGGTAAAGCAGAATAATTACGACTTCCTGGCAAGCCCGTACACCTCTGAAGTCTTGAACTACCAATATCCCGAGGATTATACTTCACCAAAATTCAAAGCGTATGATGGACAAGGGAATGCGCGAGAGCATCTTAGCCGGTTTATTGCTTCTATGAACGACCGAGCCACTGATGGGAAGTTATGCCTAAGGGAGTTCCCGGAATCGTTGACTGAGACAATCATCACTTGGTATGATAACCTAAAACCGGGAAGCATCAGCTCATTGGTGTACCTGTCCACACTCTTCCTCAGAAAGTTTTACTCCGCAAAAAGGAAGGTCACGACCATCGACTTGAGTAAATGTAACCAGCGACTAGGGGAAGACATATGAAAGTATATCATGCGATTTCTCCACTTCGCACTGAACTTCCACGAGGACATTAAAGAAGATGCACTAGTGGAAATCTGCGTGCCCGGAATGATACCGTGCTTCATGAAAATCTTGGCAAACTTTCGGTTCCCAACCTTCGTCGAGCTAGAAGAAGCTGCAGCAAGAATCGCTAATTGCATTGAAGAGAGAAATTCGTATTACATCTGGCGCAACACAATCAACACTGTCTCAATTACGCCAAGAAACACCCGCGCAAACAACAAACAGGAAGGCTGGGGAGCGCAGACGAGTCAGTCGTACATGGATCAACCGCTCCCTCCCCCATTGCCTTGTAACAAAGAGCAGATCGTCGGGCTACTAGAACAATGGGTGGCAAACAAAGAAATTCAGTTGCCACCAACAATAGCAGACCCCAGCGATATCCACAAAAGCGATGCCAGGTACTGTCATTTCCATCGCAGAGTACATCAACCCACGGTCGACTGCTACAACCTAAGGAGAATGTTCCATAAGAAGTTGGAAGTAGGCGAGATTCAAATGGGAGACTCCGGGGGTGGAAAGGCGACCCAAAATCAGGTTATGATGCTCTCCCACGATCCCAGTGGAGACGAATGGAAACCGTGGGAAGAGAAGGATGAAGTATGTGAGATTATAGCGGAGGACCGTGCGTTTACAAACACGGATGGGTTGGCTAGCAAATTCGCGTGTACAATATTGGCTCAACAGTTTTTCGACTCGTTAGGCTTTAGCGAGGATCAAAGTAGGGAGGCGGCCAAGGCCATAACAACAATTTCCGCGGGAAATCCCTACGATTCCCTCCCAAGAGAAGCCATCGTATTCACAGACGAGGATATCTGCTACCCGGAAGAGCACCTCAGACCCCTGTATTTGACCATGTATATAAATAAGGTTCCTTTGAAGAGGGCCTTCGTGGATGGGGGTGCATCTCTAAATTTGATTTCTACATATACGATGGACCTTCTTGGAGTACAGCAGTCAGCGATCAAAATGCGAACCACGACGGTGAAAGGATTTGGAGGGCATACTCAGACGACTATCGAGATTGTCCACTTGGCTATGAAAATTGGTCTCATTCACGGGCTTACCCCTTTTTATGTTCTAGAAGACGACATAACGTTCCAGGTATTACTAGGACGAGGGTGGTTACTCCATCATAAAGTGGTAGCGTCAACGTACCATCGGTGTGTCAAGACTAATATAAAGGGGAGAAAATTTCGGATACCAGCCACGAGCCACCCCTTTGACCCGGAAGAAGCTTACATGGCAGATGCATTTTTTTACGATTTGGCAGAGGAATTGGACGAAATCCCTGATGTGAAACTTACTCCGCTACCAAAATGGAGCGAAGAAGAGAAGACGAAGCCGACCAAGTTAGTCTTTAGGCCGTCCAGAATGACGTTCCCAGTGGAGAGAAATAGGAAACACGAAGAACAGCCCAGGTTCCAGCGTTTCTCAAGACCAAATGGGGGGCACGTATACCGCTTATAACAACTAACCGAGGGAGCGTATTGTCATGTAACTAAATGTATCACTAGATGTATAATTCTGTCATGGGCTTGATGGCCTTGTAATCCATTTATCTTTGGCAAAACCCATTTAGCTTAAGTCTATTAGGGCACCTGTTTTGTTATTACCACCCAAGGGGTGTGAGTAGTAGTGTTGTAATCACCCAATGAGTGAACTGTTTTATCTTGCGGCTATTTATTGGTTGTTGGTTCTTGTAAGAAGAACAAGTTGAATTTAATCAAGAAACTGATAAGGCTCTACCTTAAGAAGGAGAGTAGGTTATTGTTGGTAATTGAGTCTGCGAATTTGTTCATGAAAATTGGTATCAGCCATTAACGATCCTGATTACCTTAGTTATGACCGGAGGAGGAGAGAATATTACCAGAGTAAAATAGGCTGCAACTCAGTTGCAAGCTCATTTAGATCGATTAAAAACCTTGGAGGAATCGGTGAAGACCATTGCTTATGAGTTCCGTTCTCTTTATGCAGAGATGACTCCTGTTAAGGATTCACTTTCTACTATCGTTATGTTATGTCAAAGGATGGGTATTCCTACTGATCAAATTTCTGAGACAGGACAAGCTCAAAATGGTGAAGATGCGGTTCCTCCTGAGCTTACTGCTATGATTTCACATTCGGGTAAATTTCTCGTCATCCTAAGGTTGATTTTCCTATATTTGATGGCCACAATCCTCGAGGTTGGATTCGTAAATATGTTCGTTATTTTCAATTGAATATGGTTGGTGATGTTCATAAGGTTGATTTAGCATCTACACATCTTTATGGTAGAGCAGATTCGTGGTTTTTAGACTACCAGGAAGGTAAAACTATAATAGATTGGTCACAATTTGCTTCTGATATTTGTTGTCGTTTTGAAGACATAGCTTCTGATAATTATGTTGGTAGTTTTAATAAATTGTATCAGCTCACAACTGTAGAGGAGTATTATGATAGATATGAGTCCCTGAAGGCTTTAATGAAAGTTCATAATCCAAGTTTGTCAGAGGATTACTTTACAATGAGTTTTATCAGTGGCCTTAAGGATGAAATTCGTCACCCTGTTCAAAAGGTTAAACATCTATAGATACTGATGCTTTTTATTTGGCTAGGATGCAACAAACATCAGTCGACTTTCAGTCTAATCGTTCTAAACCATTTTCTAAGCCATTTCAACCTTATCATACAACTTATTCACCTACTTCCCACTCAAACAGACCAGTTCTGTCTCCTATAACTCCTCATCCAAAACCACCATTCTCTAATTCTAAGCCATTCATTGCTCTACCCACTATACCCACTAAATTGGAACCTTCCCTTCCTCCTATTAAACGACTAACTCCAGCTCAGATGAAGGTTCTTAGAGAAAAGGGATTATGTTACAATTGCGATGAGTTTTATAAACATGGACACATTTGCAAGACAAAACAGTTATTTATGTTGGTATCTTCTGAAGACAATGGTTCACCTTCTTCAGTTGACGAATTATAAGATGATACCTCTTCTCCATCAGCATCATCTTTGGATTCTCCTATGGAGATTTCACTTCATGCTTTGACAGGCTTAGTGACACAGAATACCATTCGAGTTCCTGACCATTTACATTCTCGGGATATATTCATATTAATCGATACTGGTAGTACCCATAGCTTTGTGGATGCTAAGTTGGCTGGGCAACTACAACTCCTAGTTTCTCCTACAATTCACATGCTAGTGACTGTATTTAATGGTGACACTACCATCAGTAAAGGTATTTGTCCTCATCTAACCTGGGATATGCAGGGATACAACTTTGTCAGTGATTTATGCATTTTACCACTTGGAGGTTGCGACATGGTTTTGGGAGTTGATTGGCTGAAAAACTTGATGATGTCATGTTCAACTTGGCTGAGCTCAGGATTTCCTTCTTTTATCAGGGCCAACACATTACTCTTCAGGGAAGATCTTCTATACCCACTTGCAATATGATTAGTGGTAAGAATTTCCTTCAGTTCATTAAAGACAATACCCCTGCATTTATTGGTCAATTTTTTTCTATATCAGCTGTACCATTAGAGCCCCTTCCACCTAGCATTGCTTCCATTATGGAGTCCTTCTCAGATGTTTTTTCTGCACCCACATCATTACCTCCTCAAAGGGCATTGGATCATAAAATACCTTTAAAGCTCAACTCCGAACCTGTATCTCAAAGGCCCTATAAATGTCCTCATTTACAAAAAACCGTGGTGGAGCAGTTGGTACAAGAGCTATTGGATGCTCAATTTATCCAAGAAAGTCACAGCCCTTTTGCATCACCAATTCTATTGATCAAGAAAAAAGATGGCTCTTGGAGATTCCGTGTTGATTACAGAAAATTAAATGACGTGACAGTTAAAGATAAGTTCCATATTCCATTAATTGATGATTTGTTGGATGAACTCAATGGTGCAGTTATTTTTTCTAAGATTGACTTGAAATCTGGTTATTATCAAATTTTGATGGATTTAGCTGACATCCATAAAACTGCTTTTAGAACCCATCAAGGACATTATGAATTCAGGGTTATACCATTTGGTCTAACCAATGCTCCTTCTACTTTTCAGTCCTTGATGAACACTATATTTAAACCATTTTTAAGGAAGTTTATTTTGGTTTTTTTTTTATGATATCTTGATTTATAGCAAATCCATGGAAGAGGATGCTAGTCATCTTTCACAAACACTTGAATTGTTGAGACATCATTCTCTCTTTGCTAACAAGAACAAGTGATGTTTTGCTTAATCAAGACTTTCTTATTTGAGACACTTAATTACTTCTGAGGGTGTTGTTGCTGACCCTGAAAAGATTGAAGCTATGCTGAACTGGCCTCAACCAACTACACTTAAGCAACTCAGGGGTTTCTTGGGATTAACTGGTTACTATAGAAGATTTATTAAGGGCTATGGCAATATCAGCAAACCCTTAACTGATATGCTTAAGAATGACTCTTTTTCTTGGTCTCCCTTAGCACTTCAAGCCTTTGTAGCTCTCAAGTCTGCAATGACCTCTGCTCCAGTCTTGGCTCTACCTGACTTTTTCAATCCTTTTGTGCTAGAAACTGATGCTTGTTCGACAGGTGTGGGAGCAGTCTTGATGCAAGAGGACAAGCCAATTGCCTTCTACAGTAAACCACTGGGTCCTCAAGCCTTGGACTTATCCACTTATGAAAAGGAGTTATTAGCCATTGTGATGGTTGTGCAAAAATGGAAGCACTATTTGTATCAACACCCGTTTATTATTCACACAGACCATCAGAGTCTTAAGTACTTCATGGAGCAAAGAATTACTATTGTATTGCAGCAGAAGTGGCTTATGAAGTTGTTGGGCTTGAACTATGTGATTAAATATAAGAAAGGGTTGGACAATAAAGCAGCAGATGCCTTATCTAGAATGCCTCACTCTGCTCCAGCTTGTAACTCTCTATCAGTGGCTCAACCCCAATGGACTCAACATATTATATTCAGCTACTTTGAAGATTTTCATGCTCAACAGTTGTTGTCACAGCTACTTATTTCTCCATCTGATTCCTTATATACCTTGCACCAGGGCATTCTGAGATATAAGTCAAGATTGTATGTGGGTTCAAGCAAGGATATTAGACACCATATCATGCATTCAGTGCATTCATCAGCTGTGGATGGTCACCCTGGAATGCTGGGGACTTACAACAGAGCAAAAACTTATTTCTATTGGCCAAATATGAAAGAAGCCATCTTCAAGTTTGTTGATGAATGTGATATCTGCTAATGGAACAAGCATGAACTTTCTTCTCTTGCTAGACTATTACAGCCCCTGCCAATTTCAGACACTGCTTGGTGTAGATGGTGGATTTTCGATAAAGGCTAAATTCGGAAACTCATAATTATACGAAACTCTGATTCAGCAATCGGACATGAGTATCGAGACACGAGTCTCTCATCGAATTCTCAACAGATAGTATTTTCTCTCAGAGTACATGTAGATATGAAGTCTCACGACTGGACAACGGCATATCTCATGAATACTGAATACTTTCAGTGATTATTTCTATATAGCATCACGTGATGGACGGCTCCTAGACAGCTTGCTCTGCTAGTATAGAGCGATAACGTCTTCAGGAAAAAACAACGAGTTTACCCTGACTATATAAAAGATATGACTTACCGACAAGCTCATATCGGGATGATTAATGCTCCTAGACAGCTTGCTCTGCTAGTATAGAGCCACAAAGTTAATTATTCCTAATTACAATCGCTCATATTCCATGGTCGAATCCACGACTGGTCCCATGGAATGACAATAACAATTGTTCTGATTCTATGATCGAATCCACAGCTTGATCTCATAGAATAGCAATAACTATTATCTCATTACTCCGATTTCATGATCGAATCCACAACTGGTCTCATAAATGGTAATAGATAAACCTTAGTTACTCTGATTCTATGGTCGAATATACGATCCCATGGAATGGTAATGCTCACTTTATTATTCTGAATTCGTAGTCGAATCCTCAGCTGATCCTATGAATTAATAATAAACATCTTATTACTCAGTTTTGTGAATTATTCTCCACTGAATTCCACAATTAGTAATAAATAATCAACAACCGGGCGTCTGAGCTACCTCTAAGTAAGCCCCGATTCAAATGGTGAAGGTGTATTCAACGATGATACACTAACAGTCACCGCACGAACGAGTATTTCAAAAATACAACGAAACGATGAACCTATGCAAAATAGAGAAGAAAATAATAAATAATTAAAAATATTGACCAGGATGTTGGGATCACGGACACACGACCAACCGACCGTGTCGTGGTCAATCCCATGCCAGTTTTATATTTTTAATGCATTTTTATTATTTTTCATGATTTGATGAAAATTCTCTCATTTTATCAAATTTCCTTCGTCTCGAGGAAACTCCTCGGTTTCATGGTACTTCCATAAATCCATAAAAAATAATATAAAATTAAGGAAAGGAGTGTGGGGCGTGACCATTGGCCAGCCGGCCATGCCTTGGTCCCAACCGGCCCCACACCCATGGTTCCTTATTATTTTATTATTATTATTATTATATTATTTCTCTAATTTCATGAAAAAACTCCTTGATTTCATGGTATTTTTACACAAATCATCAAATAATAACAAAATAATATAAATTATGAAAACTTGTGGGACCGGGCCTTGGCCGGCCGGCCATCCCCTAGCCGGTCCCACACGCCCTTTTATTTTATTATTTTATTATTAGTTTTCCTTGAATTCATCAAATTCCTTGATTTCATGGTATTTCTCTCAAATTAGTAAAAATTCCCTCAAATCATCAAAAATACCTAAAAAAAATATTAAAAAATTGTGAAAACTCGTGGGACCGGGCCCAAGACGGCCGGCCATGCCTCCACGGTCCCACACGCCCTTGTTTTTATTATTTTAATATTTTTTGCTTCCCTAAACTCATGAAAACTCCTTCAGTTCATGGAAACCCCCTAAATTCATCAAATTTCTCAAAATTCATGAATTTTTCATAAAATCATTATAAAAATAGGGAAACTTGTGGGACCGGGCCCTGGCAGGCCAGTCATTCCTTCCACGGTCCCACATGCCCTTGTTTTATTATTTTAATATCTTTTGCTTCCTTGAACTCATGAAAACTCCTTCAATTCATGGAAACTCCCAAAATTCATGAATTTTTCAAAAATCATAAAAATATTATAAAATTAAGGAAAAGCACCATGGGACCGTGGCCACGACCGGCCGACCATGCCTTGACCACGGCGGTCCCACGCCTCCTCATTCCTTATTTTATAATTATTTTTCATCATCTCATGGTGTTTTTCCTCAGTTTCGTCGAAACCCTAATTTTGGCATATTTTCTCGAATGGATGCTCAATTGCACACCAGAAAATATCAAAATTCTCAGGACTGAGATGCGGACGCCTTGGGGATACGAGCATGCTATCTTGACCGACCAAGATTGGCTCTTTGGCTCACGGAAGCTGGTCCCATCACAGTTTTGACCTAATTTGCACAATTGCTCGTATTAGGTCCAAAACTTTCCCAAACACTTTGGATTTTCATGAAGTGATCGTCAGGCGGTCACGGGATAACCCAGGGCCGGTTTCATGACTCCATGGTCGGTCCCTCGCCTCGTCATAATTAATTAGGTTTTCTCACCTAAGGCTCAGACGAGCATTTTTTGAATAAATGATTAAACCAGCATTTAATCATTCTTCCACCAACAAATCGTCAACTCTTCAGGAGTTCTTTGTATTTGCTCACGTGAGCATATGGACACTACATGGTTGATCCACGGTCCCATGTAGTCGCTCCCTCCTTCGTCCCATGGTTGAAATTCTGACAACCATGAATTGATCATGATCAAATTAGGGTTTCTGAATCCAAGGATCATCATTCCAAATTCCAACCTTAATAATTTTACGACGGCCTCATGGTCATTAATTTCATTAATTATGCTGGGTTCAACGACCAGTATTCTAATTAATATTTTCGTACGCTGCCAATAATCCATCAGATGAGCAACACATGCTCAGACGATCAAATATTCAACAATTCATCACATGAGCAACACTTGCTCAGATGAGGAATATTTTCTCAATATTGGTTCAACAATCAATATTCAACGATCCATCGAATGAGAAATACTTGCTCACTTCATCGTAAGAACTATACCTCTGTGTCATGACATGTTCAATTCATGAGTTTCAAAACATTATGTTCGACTTAACAATTACATGGACTCATCGTCCCATCAAACCACGAAGTCATCAATTGACTAACAAACCACGAGACGTCAATCGTGTCACTTGGGGGGATATCACTTAGGGTTTTTGGTCTGGCGGTCTACGACACGTGTGTTCAAACACACGATGGAGTGTGAGAAAGTCGTGCAATTAGTTGAAGGAATTCACGAGGTAGTGGGTGGAAAATCGACCAAGTCTCCACACGTTGAGCAACTGGTTTCAAACACGATCTCCACCTCCCCACTCCTTGATCCCATAAACTGTCACACTTCATGGAATCATGGTGTCTACAATTCCAGCAATATAAATAAGCCTCTGAATCATGATTGAATTATCATCAGTATCATCAATCTCACGTCAAACTGACAACACGAGATCAGCAACTCATCAATTGAGCAACTACTCTCAATTGAGCAATTCCAATCACTCAGAGCTTATCGTATTCAGAATTCACACACCCACAATCTTTGATTACCATTGATTCCGCACATTTCTCAGCTTCCCTCCTACAGATCAACCCATCTCTCTCTTGTGACTGAATTTACTCTGGAACGGTCATTGTCTTGATTTAGCCGGAGTACTACATATTGATCTCTCAAATCTAAAGCACCCCCTTTGCAGCGGTGCATATGTGTGAGGTTTGACATTTCGCTCGGTTTGAGGAGTCTCCTCCGTACGGTCGTCTCCTCAATTCCTTAAAAACCATTAAATCGTTTTTCCCCATCTACAGATTGGTGACCACATTGGGAGATTAATCTCTTGGTTGCAATCTAACAATCTCACAAGATGGTTGGTCTTAGGACTAATTCAACTAATTCAGATCAGAATATTTCAAACGACAACATTCCTCATGTTACACCTGGCGGCATGGAAGGCAGAGGGTTCCCGACTTTGGTAGAGTTGGCTCAAATCCTAGAGGTCCATACTAGGAACATGGACCTGATGAAGGAGACGATAAACCACATCCTCGACTTTCTCATCAAATTAACATCCGAGTTAGGCGGTACCTCCGCTCCAGAAGTCTCAACACCGGGGACTGAAGCGTCCTCGAATCAACAGCGTCACCACATACGAGAAGCTGGTGGAACAAGAGGTCACACATTTGATCGAAAATCTATGTGAACTCCTGCACTTCTCCAGGGATCAGCGCATAGACACATTTTCAGCACTCAACCAGATATCATCCAGCGTGCAAATAACGCCACCAACACCATCAGTTGAAGAAGTTTCCCTAGTGCCTGAGCATTCGATCGACAACATCTCTTTTGGAGAAGAAGATCGCATGACGGATGAAGGACACAATCGAGCATTGTATGTCATTGGTTTCATCAAAGACACCGAATTTAGAAGAGCTCTTGTTGACACCGGTGCTTCTACCAACATTGTCACCATGAAGACTCTCAGGATGGCCAGGTTCCCACAAGGTAAAATCGTTCGCTATCCCATCCTAATGACAGGATTTGAAGGAATTCAAAGCCATACATATGGATATGCATACATAGATTTGAGGGTGGGACCGATTCGATCGAAAGCGAAGTTTCATGTGATCGAGCAAGAACCTGACTACCATATAATATTGGGACGCCCATGGCTCCATGATAATAAGGTGGTTCCTCCAACCTACCATCAATGCATGAAGGCCCTTCTCGACAACAAGATCGTTCGCATTCCGGCTTCATCATCTCCTTATGCTCCCGTCTATGATACTAAGTTCCTTGAATCTCAAAAAGGCATCCCGGAACCTCCAAGCAGGATTCACAGTACTCCACTTCCAAGATGGAAGACTATCGAGAAGGCTGATAACGATCCGTCATCCTCAGCTGCTAAAGTGATCAAGTCACCTACTACACCGACTAAACGCCATAATGATCAAGTCTCAACTCCAGGGACAAAATTCACGACCGATCGAGACGTAGAAGGGAGAGTCATTTATCGCCGACGGAAAGATTAGCAATTAATCGGGGAGAATGATGAAAAGTCTCCCCACCATGAAGAATCGTGTCAGAGTGAGCAATCAATTGAAGAAGTCCAAGATGCCCCACGACAACTACAGGACGGAACTGACTCTACCACTGACGATCTTGAAACAATCAACATTGGGGCTGAAGACGATCCAAGTCCAATCCTGATCAGTTCAGCGCTATCACCAGAGGAGCGGACCGAGCTAGTGAAATTATTAAAAGAATATCAAGATGTCTTCGCCTGGACGTACGAAGAAATGCCGGGTCTGGATGACAAACTCGTCACCCATCACCTGCACATCGTCCCTGGTTCCAAAGCTGTCAAACAATCGCCCAGACAATTTAGACACGAAGTCGAGGAGCAAATCAAGGTCGAAATCCAGAAACTGTTGGTAGCAGGGTTCATCAAACCTATTCTTCATCCAACGTGGCTAGAAAATGTGGTACCTGTTAAGAAGAAAAATGGTCAAATCAGATGTTGTGTCGACTTCAGGAACTTGAATAAATGTTGTCCGAAGGATGATTTTCCTCTACCCAACATTGACATGCTCGTCGATGCAACCAGCGGTCACGGTATGTTCTCATTCATGGACGGCTATAGTGGGTACAACCAGATCAAGATGTATGAACATGACGCCAACAAGACTGCGTTCCGTACTCCCATTGGGAATTTTCACTACACCGTGATTCCCTTTGGATTAAAGAATGCTGGTGCCACCTATCAACGAGCCATGACTGCCATATTCCACGACATGATGTACAAGAAAGTAGAAGACTATGTTGATGATGTAGTGGTAAAATCAAAGACTCGAGCATCTCATCTCGAAGTTCTAAGGCAGGTATTCGAAAGGTGCAGAGAATACAAATTAAAAATGAATCCTTTAAAGTGCGCATTCGGAGTTTCTTCCGGAAAATTCTTAGGATTCCTGGTCACGGCTGAAGGGATCAAAGTCGATCCCGACAAGGCAAAAGCTATTGCCACCATGCCTCCTCCACGTACCGTGAAGGAACTACAGAGCTTTATGGGCAAGGTAAATTATATTCGACGCTTCATTCCTGGATTAGCTCAACTCATTGCTTCGTTCACGCCTCTACTGAAGAAAGGAGCAAGCTTCACCTGGACAACTGTTCAACAAGAAGCTTTTCATAAAATACAACAAATATTATTGTCACCGGCCGTCATGAGGTATCCAGTGCAGGTACGAGCTTTGATTCTTTACACAGCCTCCAGTGACGTCGCCATCGGCGCACTCCTCGCTCAGGAAGATGACGAAGGCGTCGAACGACCGATTTACTACTTCAGCCGCATAATGAGAGATGCTCAACTCCGATACCCAAAGGCCGAAAGGGCATGCCTGGCATTGGTACATGCAATCCAGAAGTTCAGACATTACTTACTATCTAACAGGGTCGTACTCATCTCCAAAGCTGATCCCATAAAGTTCTTGCTATCAAAGCCATCCTTGATAGGAAGACCAGCGAAGTGGCTACTCCAGATGTCATAATTTGACATAGCTTGCACGCCGCCTAAAGCCATCAAAGGTCAAGCGGTCGCAGACTTGCTCGCCGCTTTTCCAGGTGAAGACACAACAACACTACATGAAGAAGTACCCGGCGAATTCCCATACATCTTGGTCATCAAGGAAGAAACATGGCTTCTATACTTTGATGGATCTGCCACCCCTAGTAGTGACACCGGAGGAGCGGGCATAGTGTTGGTGTCTCCATCTGGTGAAGTTTTCTCACATTCGTTCAAGTTGGATTTCCACTGCACCAACAACTCAGCGGAATATGAAGCCTTCCTATTAGGATTATCCTTGGCCAAGCAAGCAGGAGTAATACACCTCGAGATAAGGGGAGATTCAAAATTATTGGTCAACCAGATGAATGGAACGTATTCTCTCAAAGAAATCACACTTGCTCCATTCAGAACCGAAGCTCAGCGACTGTTGACCTATTTTGCTAACGCAACGATCGTCCACACTGTACGGACTAACAACAGGCATGCTGATTGCCTAGAAACTCTCGCCTCCAAGCTGCAATTCGAAGGAGCACAGAAAACGATCACTGTACAGAGACGTACGGTATCATCAACTTGGCTCACTCAGATCGAAGACATTCCAGCGAACGATTGGTGAGCACCCATCATTCATGAATTGAGTAGCTCTATTTAAGAAGGCCAAGTCAGCCTCAAGGAATTGAAAAACTACTTATTGATTCATGGAGGGCTATACTATCGAAACCCTGATGGATCTCTATCACGATGTCTTGGGAGAAATGAAGCGGAAGAACTCTCAAGCGCATACATGAGGAAGTCTGTGGGAAAACGTTAGTGGTAACACTTTACAGAAAGCTTCAAAGAATGGGGTACTACTGGCCATCCATGGAGACTCAATCGAGAGCTTTACAAGGATCTTGCCTTGATTTCCAAACACCTCCTCATCACTTAGAGGTTTTGACGATCCACCACACTGGGGACTGGAGGGAGCCTTACATCAAATACCTCCGGGACAGCGAACTACCACTGGAAAAGAAGCAAGCAGTCAAACTCATTCAGAAATCTAAGAGATTTGTCCATCTCGATGGGATCTTATACCGCAAAAGCTTTGGTGCAAATTTACTAAGGTGCTTAGCCGAACATGAAATCCCTACAATCCTGAAGGAAGTACATGATGGAGAACATCAAGGAAAGAAGAAACTATTTCTTCAAATTCATGAGAAATATTATTGGCCAACCATGGAAGATGATGCAGCCGCACACGTTCAGTGGTGTCACCAATGCTAAACTCATGGTAATCTCATCCACAGTCCTTGTCTCCCATTGAATTCTGTGAATAGTCCGTGGCATTTCTACAACTGGGGACTAGATATCATTGGGAAGATCAATCCAGCATCTTCAAAACAACATGAATACATCATCACTGCGACAGAGTACTTCACCAAGTGGGTAGAAGCTATTCCTCTTTGAAGCACCACTGGAGTTACGATTGCCGCCTTCATCAAAGAGCACATAATATGCAGATTCGGAGTTCCTAAGCATATCATCACAGATAACGAAACTCCTTTGCCAATCAAGATGTTGAGAAGCTGCTCAATAAATATGGGATCAAACAAATCTTCTCCACGCCTTACTATCCACAAGGAAATGGTCAAGCAGAAAGTACCAACAAGACTTTGGTCAGGATTATCAGTCGGACGATTCATGACAATCCTCGATCATGGCATGAGCAATGACCCATGGCTCGATGGGCTTACAGAACTGCACCAAGGAGCTCGATCGGTACTTCGCCATATTCCCTTGTCTATGGAGCCGATGCCATACTTCCAGCAGAAATCAAGGTTCCCTCAGCCAGGATTGCAGCGTCCAGTGGTGTACAATGGGATGAGGCCGAAATCTCCAGATCAAGAATCGCTGAGCTAGATATGCTGGAATCAAGGAGGACCAAGGTGGAAAAATATGTGGAAGCTTACAAACAGAGGATCTCCAGAGCCTACAACAAAATGGTAAGACCTCAAACATTTCAAGTAGGAGATTTGCTATTAAAGACGGCAAAGCACATTCAACAAGACATGTCTGCTCCTAAGTTCTCTCCTAAATGGGAAGGGCCATATGTTGTTATCAAAGCAGTGTCTAGCGGATACTACAAAATTTTAGAAATCAATGGAGGAAAGGAAGGAAACATCATCAATGCAAATGGCTCAAAGTTTATTATGCTTGATCCATGAAACAAACTACCTCTTCATCATTTCAAGCATTTTCAGAAATGTAATTTCATTCCTCCAAAGAGCATACGAATGCTCCTTTGTTCATTAAACATTTTGTAAATGAGCAAAATTTGTTCATACCATGATCAACTGTTTCACCTAACTAGAAACTCAGATTTACTCAAAAAATACAACAACCACAAATGCTCACTCAGAGCAAACCATCTAGCAACGGATAATCCCTGTAAGAAGCCTCGTTAAGCTTCGTATGAAAAATCTTTGTCTTTGCCTTCAAGTCTTCGACTGCTTTCTCAACCCTTGCCGACTCCAGAGCCAGTATCCTCTCCTCATCCAGTAATGCTGCATTCATGGAAATTGCATCAGCAGCCTCTGCTGCCTTATGAACCTTGATTATCTCAAGACGACGACGGGGCCAGCTTACATTGAATCGCAATATCTTACAATTCGAGATCATTTCATCCCATTGGTGCAACTCATGGTTTTTGACGTCTCGCAAGTGCATCTGATTCATTTCCTCGATGATCGGCAATAACCCCGCTACCGTGGTTAAAAGGGTTGGAAGCAAACCTTTCCACACTTCTGTGGTGGCAATGTGACCATACTTCTTCCAGATCTTGGTGTACAGAGATACATGACATTTGGGAACCACGAATCCGCCGACCATTTCATTATCTGGGAAGGTATTAATCAATGGGTCTTCGAATAAAAGTCCAGCGGTTGGGTATTCACGAGCATGGATACCGTCTTCGGTCTCCACGGATCCTACAGAATCTTCACATGCCTGGTTACTGCTTTCCTCAACCTCAACCACGGTCACAGACTTTCCAACCTTTCTTCGTCTAGCATCGACGACGACGCGGACATCCGCCTACGATGAAACGAAGGAGTGTTAATCCAGGGACTCAGTATAATCTCAAGAGTCATAGGTTCACTTACAGACGATCTAGCTTCAGCACGAGCCGATCCATACCGGGCAGGAGCTCTAACAGTTCGCTTAGGACTTGCATTATGAGGAGTAGCATTCTTCTTACAGTCCTACGACAAATCATTCTCTTGTGATCAACAATCTCGATTGAACAGAGACAAGAAATGAGAAGAAGAAGAAGAAGTGCACAACTTACTGAGATAGACGATGCTATTTCACGCTTCGACTGAAGATCATCTTAAGAAGAAATGCTATTGCTCGACATGGCGGCAAGAGGGTAGGATCAAAACTTCTCTGCACGATGAAGCTAACTCAGGAATGGAAGAAATATTTGCGTTGATCATAGATTTGGAGTCTTGAAGATATATATATGAGGCGATAGTCATACAGTCAACTCAATTATGAGTTTCAATGAAACCCTGGGTTTCAAGGATCGATACCAAAGACGCGGAGGAAAATAACACATTGGGGACTGAACATCAAGGTCAAAGGATGGGCCACGCGGCCTTGTACACGTCATGAATTCTCAGCCGTGTTATGTTACTTCTCGTGAAATCAACAAGTCATGATGAATTTGGATATATGGACATTGGTCCATGTCATGGATAAGAGGAAACCGACGATTAGCAAAATGTTCATCATTCAGAAGAAAAGTCTAATTGAAGTAAAGTCTTTAAACAGTCAAAAGAAAGATATCCACTATGAAGACTAAAAAGGGAACGCTCTACCATCTACAAGAAGATGGAAGTAAAACTAATCGTCGGACTCATCCGAATTGTCAGCTTCATCGTCACTTCCCTTCTCGGAATCATCTTCTTCAGAGTCACTATCAGGATCATTGGTGAAGTCCGGTGGACGGAAGATAACATCATCATCTGAATCCGAATTATCTTCTGCTGCAGCTTCAGCTTCAATTTTCTTCATCGTCCTCCGATGCTCTCTTTCATATCGATCAGGCTTAATATAACGCTCGGATGGTTCCCATGCGATCTATCCTTCAATAGCATCAGCATCAGAATCAGAAGGCACCCCGTCCAAGAATTGACGCTTCTCCTCAACCCTCTGTCTCTTACGCCGGGTGCGATCTTTTTCACGTTGACGGGCATCCTCCTTTTTGTCTTCAGCTCTTTTCTTTTCGAGTTCAGCAAAAGAGACTCTTCGCTTAGCCAAAGGAACATTAGGCTTCGCCCCTTTCTGGTAACCATAGCCTTCTATTTCTCTACAGGAGCGTCGGAATCCTCATCAGAAGAGCCAGGGGAAGAAGAGGAATACTAGTAATCGTAATTGCTGTTACTGTTGGTCGACATTTTCTGGAACCGAAAGATCAAAGATTACTACCATGTAAACAAACCAACATCAGCAAAAAATGGTAACTCTTAAATCTTACCTTTTATACTTCCACTAACAATGGTGATAGTAATACTAGAGTTAACACCTCAAAATCGTTCGTCTCTTCGAAAACTGCAAAAAACGAAACTTTATTTAATTTCTGAAACTGATTTTTCATGAAATCACGGACAAAATTTTCATAATGTGAACATTCACACAACTGACTTATGAAGTTTACAATAATAAAATATTTCATCATAAATATATTGTCTATCTTCGAAGGTTCCTCAAAACCCACGTTTCTGATTTTTTCGAAAAAACAACAATTAATGCAACTTGCATATATAAATTCTCAAAGAATTTTATCTAATGAAAAAAAATTCATGCAAATAAAATATACCATCATATTTTACACAATATATGTCACGGCTACATATATATATAAAAAAAATAAAAAAAATCCTTCGTATCATCGTTATTTGTCTTTAAAACGAAGGTTTATTTCAAAAAATATTGTGAAAGCTCACATCTCATACATATAATAAAGTTTTTTATTTACATGAAAGTTCATAAGCAAAATTTTATCACTGGACACAAGTTCATCGTACATATTTTCCTTCGTGTCATCGTTATTTGTCTTTAAAACGAAGGATTATTCCGATTTCATGAAAATTCACTTCTTTTACGATAAAACCGTGGCACACATGAAAGCTCATACACTAAGTTTTATCACTAGACCTAGGTTCATTTTAAAAAAAATCTCTCCTAAATCAGGGATTATAGTTAGTTTTCAAAACTAACGATCGAACGAACATACGTTTTCAAAAACGAGGTTTTTTCATAAAACTCACACTAATATACACACATGACTTCATCATGATCAAAGCATGAACAACTCATGAGGATCATAAACATCAGCAAAAAAAAAAAGTACACGTACCTGGTCGCCCGGAATTTGGCCGGCGGCGAACGGACGGCGACTGGCGGCGGCGGCGCCCGGCGGTCTTCTCCTGCTGCTGGCGTGAAGGCGCTGAGGTGGTGGAGAGATGGTCGTGTGAGGAAAAAAAAAAGAGGATTAATCCCTTTTATATCAATTTTATCTCCAAAACCTAATTTTCTAATAATTTCCTTATTGGGCCCGACCCGCGAATTCTAACCGACCACGGACTCGTCATCCAAACCAGCGGTCCAACACCAATTTATGCTCATCAAACGATGTTCCAATCATGACATTGAAGCCTTCATCAAGTCGTGGTTTGCTCATGCTCTCTAAATCCGGTAACGTCTCAACTTACGACTAAGTTCAATTACTGGTATTATTATTTATGGCCGGAAAATCACCATTTAATGCTGACTGAGGAACACAGCTTTCCTCAGTAAGCAAGGGACTTAATGTAGATGGTGGATTTTCGACAAAGGCTAAATTCGTAAACTCATAATTATACGAAACTCTGATTCAGCAATCGGACGTGAGTATCGACACACGAGTCTCTCATCGAATTCTCAACAGAGAGTACTTTCTCTCAGAGTACATGTAGATATGAAGTCTCACGACTGGACAACGACATATCTCATGAATACTGAATACTTTCAGTGATTATTTCTATATATCATCACGTGATGGATGGCTCCTAGACAGCTTGCTCTGCTAGTATAGAGCGATAACGTCTTCAGGAACAAACAACGAGTTTACCCTGACTATATAAAAGATATGACTTACCGACAAGCTCATATCGGGATGATTAATGCTCCTAGACAGCTTGCTATGCTAGTATAGAGCCATAAAGTTAATTATTCCTAATTACAATCACTCCTATTCCATGGTCGAATCCACGACTGGTCCCATGGAATGACAATAACAATTATTCTGATTCTATGATCGAATCCACAACTTGATCTCATAGAATAGCAATAACTATATTATCTCATTACTCCGATTTCATGATCGAATCCACAACTGGTCTCATAAATGGTAATAGATAAACCTTAATTACTCTGATTCTATGGTCGAATCTACGATCCCATGGAATGGTAATGCTCACTTTATTATTCTGAATTCTTAGTCGAATCCTCAGTTGATCTATGAATTAATAATAAACATCTTATTACTCAGTTTTGTGAATTATTCTCCACTGAATTCCACAATTAGTAATAAATAATCAACAACCGGGAGTCTGAAATACCTCTAAGTAAGCTCTGATTCAAATGGTGAAGGTGTATTCAACGATGATACACTAACAATCACCGCACGAACGAGTATTTCAAAAATACAACGAAACGATGAACCTATGCAAAATAGATAAGAAAATAATAATTAATTAAAAAATTTGACCAGAGTGCTGGGAGCACGGACACACGACCAATCGACCGTGTCGTGGTCAATCCCACGCCAGTTTTATATTTTTAATGCATTTTTATTATTTTTCATGATTTGATGAAAATTCTCTCATTTTATCAAATTTCCTTCGTCTCGAGGAAACTCCTCGGTTTCATGGTACTTCCATAAATCCATAAAAAATAATACAAAATTAAGGAAAGGAGTGTGGGGCTTGACCATTGGCCAACCGGCCATGCCTTGGTCCCAAACGTCCCCACACCCACGATACCTTATTTTATTATTATTATTATATTATTTCTCTAATTTCATGAAAAACTCCTTGATTTCATGGTATTTTTGCACAAATCATCAAATAATAACAAAATGATATAAATTATGAAAACTTGTGGGACCGGGCCTTGGCCGGCCGGCCATGCCCTAGCCGGTCCCACACGCCCTTTTGTTTTATTATTTTATTATTAGTTTTCCTTGAATTCATCAAATTCCTTGATTTCATGATATTTCTCTCAAATTAGGAAAAATTCCCTCAAATCATCAAAAATACCTAAAAAAAAATATTAAAAAATTATGAAAACTCGTGGGACTGGGCCCAAGACGGCCGGCCATGCCTCCACGGTCCTACACGCCCTTGTTTTTATTATTTTAATATTTTTTGCTTCCCTGAACTCATGAAAACTCCTTCAGTTCATGGAAACTCCCTAAATTTATCAAATTTCTCAAAATTCATGAATTTTTTATAAAATCATTATAAAATTAGGGAAACTTGTGGGACCGGGACCTGGCCGGCCAGTCATGCCTTCCACGGTCCCACACACCCTTGTTTTATTATTTTAATATCTTTTGCTTCCTTGAACTCATGAAAACTCCTTCAATTCATGGAAACTCCCAAAATTCATCAAATTTCTCAAAATTCATGAATTTTTCATAAAATCATCAAAATATTATAAAATTAAGGAAAAGCACCACGGGACCGTGGTCACGACCGACCGACCATGACTTGACCACGGCGGTCCCATGCCTCCTCATTCCTTATTTTATAATTATTTTTCATCATCTCATGGTGTTTTTCCTCAGTTTCGTCGAAACCCTAATTTTGGCATATTTTCTCGAATGGATGCTCAATTGCACGCCAGAAAATATCAAAATTCTCAGGACTGAGACGCGGACGCCTTGGGGATACGAGCACGCTATCTTGGCCGACCAAGATTGGCTCTTTGGCTCACGGAAGCTGGTCCCATTATAGTTTTGACCTAATTTGCACAATTGCTCGTATTAGGTCCAAAACTCTCCCAAACACTTTGGATTTTCATGAAGTGATCGTCAGGCGGTCACGGGATAACCCAGGACCGGTTTCATTACTCCATGGTCGGTCCCTCGCCTCGTCATAATTAATTAGGTTTTCTCACCTAAGGCTCAGACGAGCATTTTTTGAATAAATGATTAAACCAGCATTTAATCATTCTTCCATCAACAAATCGTCAACTCTTCAGGAGTTCTTTGTATTTGCTCACGTGAGCATATGGACACTACATGGTTGATCCACGGTCCCATATATTCGCTCCCTCCTTCTTTCCATGGTTGAAATTCTGACAACCATGAATTGATCATGATCAAATTAGGATTTCTGAATCCAAGGATCATCATTCCAAATTCCAACCTTAATAATTTTACGACGGCCTCATGGTCATTAATTTCATTAATTATGCTGGGTTCAACGACCAGTATTCTAATTAATATTTTGGTACGCTGCCAATAATCCATCAGATGAGCAACACATGCTCAGACGATCAAATATTCAACAATTCATCACATGAGCAGCACTTGCTCAGATGAGGAATATTTGCTCAATATTGGTTCAACAATCAATATTCAACGATCCATCAAATGAGCAATACTTGCTCACTTCATCGTAAGAACTATACCTCTGTCTCATGACATGTTCAATTCATGAGTTTCAGAACATCATGTTCGACTCAATAATTACATGGACTCATCATCCCATCAAACCACGAAGTCATCAGTTGACTAACAAACCACGAGACGTCAATCGTGTCACTTGGGGGGATATCACTTAGGGTTTTTGGTCTGGCGGTCTACGGCATGTGTGTTCAAACACACGATGGAATGTGAGAAAGTCGTGTAATCAGTTGAAGGAATTCACGAGGTAGTGGGTGGAAAATCGACCAAGTCTCCACATGTTGAGCAACTGGTTTCAAACACGATCTCCACCTCCCCACTCCTTGATTCCATCAACTGTCACACTTCATAGAATCATGGTGTCTACAATTCCAGCAATATAAATAAGCCTCTGAATCATGATTGAATCATCATCAGTATCATCAATCTCACGTCAAACTGACAACACGAGATCATCAACTCATCAATTGAGCAACTACTCTCAATTGAGAAATTTCAATCACTCAGAGCTTATCGTATTCAGAATTCACACACCCACAATCTTTGATTACCATTGATTCCACATATTTCTCAGCTTTCCTCTAACAGATCAACCCATCTCTCTCTTGTGACCGAATTTACTCTGGAACGGTCATTGTCTTGATTTAGGCCGGAGTACTACAGATTGATCTCTCGAATCTAAAGCACCCCCTTTGCAGCGGTGCATCTGTGTGAGGTTTGACATTTCGCTCGGTTTGAGGAGTCTCCTCCGTACGGTCGTCTCCTCAATTCATTAAAAACCATCAAATCGTTTTTCCCCATCTACACTTGGAAGCATATCTCTATGGACTTCATTGAAGGCCTGCCAATGTCATTTAGGAAGAATGTTATCTTAGTGGTGGTTGATAGACTGACCAAGTACAGTTACTTCATTGCATTGAGCCATCCATTCACTGTCATCTCTGTTTCCAAGGAATTCATGCACCATGTTTTCAAGCTTCATGGCATGCCAGCTTCCATTGTCTCAGATAGAGATAAGGTATTCCTCAGATGTAGGATCAGAATTTCGCGACAACGATACGCTCGCGAAATTCTTAACAACGCATTACAAAAATATCGCAGAGCACTTTGAGAAACGACACAATAGGTGATATTAGCTTAAACATAAGAAAAATATAATAACTTTGCGAAGATTAGAAGATCTGCGAAATTAACATTTGTAAGCTTGCGATATCATCGCAAGCCAGATCCGAAATTAGGGGAAATCTTAGCTGTATCTGAGCTGTCATCCACTAGATAGCATCCTATATAAAGAGAAAGTTAGGAGAGAGAAAAGTAACTTGTATTATTATTATGTTCTTATTCTTCCCCAAAAACCAGAGAGAGAGCTCCAAATACTCATTAATGGAGTCTCAATGTAATTCATATGTAATTCAATGATCATAGTGAAACCTAACCCCGTGGATGTAGATCAAATTGATTGAACCACGTAAATATTGTGTCTTATTTTCTATTTTCATTATCTTTATCTTTATTTTCATATCAAATAAGTTTAGATCTAGAAATCATAGTCATGATAATACAAGGGGTGTGTTGTAGGATTTCCTGCAACTATATTTTGGCGCTAGAAACAGGGAGGAGTAAAGGATTTATCCCTCCTGTAGCTTGTTGGTTCAAGAAGTTTCCATGAAGATTAGCTACTGTTCATATTTTTCTAGATCTACAAAGTTTAAGTTCAAAAATGGAAATTTCATGGAAGAAATCACACTTTCAGGGAGTAAACATCATCAACAATTCAAAGACATGAAAAGAGTGAGAGAAAAAATTAGTTGTTGTGGTGAAATTTAAGGAAAAAATGGAAGTTTCAGTGGAAGATTTTCATGTTCAGAAGAAGAAACAAGGGAAAGACGAAGATAAGATAAGAGGCAGGCGCTGTAATTTATGTCACAAATAGAAATTCGCACAGATGGTTCAAGGCTGAGTGAACAACAAATAGGTCACGGGTTCGAATTCGCAGAGACACATATTTTTCATTTTTTCTCATTTGCATGGGAGAATAAAAGAATAAGGAAAAAAGTTATGCGTTAATTTCGCAAAGAGGTTCTTGCACAATTGGTCCAGAGAGAAGTATGTGTGTTCGTGGTCGCAAGTTCGAATTCGCCTGCGAACATAGTTTTCTTCTTTTTTACAGAGAGCGAAAAAATGAATAATTTCGCAATATTGTTTTATTATTTCGCAAACAAGAGGCAGCACAATTGGTCATCTGCGAAGTTAATGAGTTCATGGTCGTGTGATCAAGTCCCAACACATGCGTATTATTTCGCACAGAAGAGAGTTGATGATAATTTCGCAGAGATATTTCGCAAAGAAGAAGCTTGCACAATTGGTCAAGAGGCATGAATGCAAGCAGCAGGTTGCGGGATCAATTCTTGCTTCTCGCATGTTTATTTTTGTTACGCGAAATTTATACAGAATTGCCTCTCAAACAGTTGGAATTTGATTACTTCACAAGAAATTTGATTATTTCGCAAGAGAGGCTTAGCACAATTGGTATGGTGCAAGAAAATCCAAGAAGCAGGTCGAGGGTTCAATTCTCACTTCTAACACTTTTTTTTGCTGCGCGAAATTCATACATTTCAAGGCATTTATTCACTTATCTGACAACAATAGCGACTCACATGAAAGATAAGTACCACCTCCTTGAACATTTTACTTTATACTAGGAACGAATAAAAAGATTTTTAATTTGATTTACAAAAAGCGATTCAATCGCACGATTACAAATATTTCAAGATTTCAAAGATTATAAAGATTACTAAGATTTCAAGATTACAAAGACTTCAAAATTACAGAGATTTCGAGATTTCAAAATTACAGAAAACTGAGAAAATTCAATTTATATGTTTCTCTAGAATATTTCTTTTGCAGAGAATAAAAGATTTTTGATTTGATTTACAAAACGCGATAGAATCGCAGAATTACAAAGATTTCACAACTACAAAGATTTCAGAGTTACCATGTATTAGAATTTCTCTTGAATATTTATTTTGATTCAAATGATATGATATTATGAGAATGAAAGAATGAATGACAGAGATGACAGAAATGAAAGAATGAATGAAAGAGATGACAGAAATGAAAAGATGAATGAGAGAATAAAGAAACGCGAACATTTCGCAGAAACAAAGAGACGCGAACATTTCGCAGAAACAAAGAGACGCAAAAATTTCGCAGAAATGCGAATAAAATTTCGTAGATAGGGGTGAACCTTTATGGCGTACACCCTAGTTCGCGAATACAATTTCGCAAGAGGAAAATGTAAGACCTAAAGTACGTCATATAAGGGGGTACCTGTTGCATGGCTCAGGGAAAGGCTACACCGCCACCGGAACCTGAGTCATGGATAATTGGGGTCAATAAATCCCATCGGGGAGAGGCACCTTGGATTCTCATCTTAATCTTATGACTTAGGTTGGGCGACTAAGGTAATAAGGACTCTCCCAAGGAGTGCAGAATCTGATCAAGGCGCCGAGGTACATGGTTGAGTCAAGAGTGCCAGAGGCTTCTGGAGCGTACCTTGCCATTCTTGACAAGTCTTGGCTTATACTGCACTCGGCCCGAAGAAAACCCCACTTAGGGTGCGGTCTTGTAACCATAAGCCCTATAGGAAAAAGGCATAAGAGGCTTGGAAAACAACTGGTTGTTGTTAAGACCGGATGGGAGGAGCTAACCTTGTATGGTATAAGTATGCCTCCTTGAAGGGGCAACCATGGGGGAGATAAGGGCGTCACCCTCCATTAGGGAGCTGATAAGTGTCTTAAGACGCAAATGTCATGAGGCTTTTTACTCGCAAGGGTATTAAGGCTTGTCATATTTGTACGACAATCCTGAAGAGGCAATAATACTAGAGAAAAAGATAAGACGAGATCAATGGGTCATTACATGAAAATGTGAAGACGTCTTGCGATTTCGTCGCAAGACGGCAATGTCATGGGGCTTTATTTTCGCAATAATATCTAGGCTTGTGATATTGTCGCAACAATCCTGAAGAGGCAATAATACAAAAGAAAAAGTTAAGGCAAGATCAATGGGATTTTGCATGAAAGTGCAAAGACGTCCTGCGAGTTTGTCTCAATGACAAGAGGTGGCAAAATAATACCTTTAACTAGGAAGGAAAAATAAGACCACATGAGAAAATGAGTAAGCAAGTAAGCTTGCGAGAATGATTATATGTAAGCAAACAAGCTTGCGAATATGTACATGGAAATGAAACTGAGGCAGTGAAAATGCCGCAGACTTGATATTATGATCATACTGTTATGAGATACTAATAGTGCAGGAAAAAGGAAAGATGAAACACAAGTAAGAACTTGTGAGGAACAATAACTACATGAAGATGAATGCATACACTAAAGAAAAAGCCAGAGAAATGGAAAATGGAGGCAATTTAAAACTACATCAATTTTAGCGTGCAAAATGAGCTAAGTAACACAAACATTAGCTATACATTGCAATAGATAATCATTCTCATCATACAAGCATCATACTCGCATCATAAAAGCATTGCATAAGCATTTCATAGCATAAACATCGCATACACATTTCATAACATAATCATCACATAAGCATTATATTCGCACAAGTACTTTACAAAACTGTACGGAATAATATTGTAGAACTTCGCAATAATATCCCAGAATTTAGCATAATTATTCAGGATTATTCAGAATTTCACAGGATTATTTAGAATTTCGCAAGATTATTCAGAACTTCGTAGAATGATTCAGAACTTCGCAGAATGATTTGAAATTTCGTAGAATGTGTCAGAATTTCGCAGAATGTGATTATTTCGAATGATGTGATTATCTCGCTCAATTATTTCGCACAATTATAAGCAACTTGAAAAGATTATACTATCGCATGAGCACAAAACATGAGACAGAGGCAAGATAAGAATGAAGAAACAATTCGCACATTCAACATTTTCTCAAGGATTCTATCCTCATAGATAAAGAACAGAGGCAACTATGGATTACCAAGAAAACATTTTATGTTCTTTATCTTCTCGGCAAGAATCACCAAAAATGGAGTAATAATTTCGCATGAATAGAGGATTGAGGATTGAGTACTTCTTTATCTTCTTATACTTCTCAAAGGATACTTCATACTTCTTATATATTTCGAGGATTGAGTACTTCTTATACTTCTTCAAGGATACTTCATACTTCGCATACTTCAAGGGTTGATACTTCTTATTTACTTCGCAACTCTTCGGAACTTCACAAAAGAATAGAGGTAGGTACGTACTTTTCAAGTCCAGTATTCTTTCGCTCGCTCCTTCATCAACAAAGATCAAAGACTACTCCAACAACACGTATCTCTCTCCAACAACTACAACAATGGATTTTTTCCTCAAGATCGCTCTTCAAGCAATATTCAAGAAAAAAGAGGCAAGATGTAGGATCAGAATTTCGCGACAACGATATGCTCGCGAAATTCTTAACAACGTATTATAAAAATGTCGCAGAGCACTTTGAGAAACGACACAATAGGTGATATTAGCTTAAACATAAAAAAAATGTAATAACTTTGCGAAGATTAGAAAATCTGCGAAATTAACATTTGTAAGCTTGCGATATCATCCAAGCCAGATCCGAAATTAGGGAAAATC
This sequence comes from Papaver somniferum, assembly GCF_003573695.1. Lineage (NCBI taxonomy): Eukaryota > Viridiplantae > Streptophyta > Magnoliopsida > Ranunculales > Papaveraceae > Papaver > Papaver somniferum. The sequence goes on from NC_039367.1 coordinate 62,848,922, forward strand.
TTAGCTATATATGAGTTGTCATCCACTAGGTAGCATCCTATATAAAGAGAAAGGTAGGAGGGAGAAAAATAACTTGTATTATTATTATCTTCTTATTCTTCCCCAAAAACCAGAGAGAGAGAGAGCTCCAAATACTCATTAATGGAGTCTCAATGTAATTCATATGTAATTCAATGATCATAGTGAAACCTAATCCCGTGGATGTAGATCAAATTGATCGAACCACGTAAATCTTGTGTCTTATTTTCTACTTTCATTATCTTTATCTTTATTTTCATATCAAATAAGTTTAGATCTAGAAATCATAGTCATGATAATACAAGGGGTGTGTTGCAGGATTTCCTGCAACTACATCAACACTTTTTGGCAACATTTGTTTAAGTCATTAGGCACTACATTAAACCTCAGTACCTCTTATTATCCTCAAACTGATGGTCAGACTGAGAGAACAAATGCATGTTTAGAAAAATATTTAAGGTGTATGACTAGCTCTTCCCCTAAATCGTGGCTCAATTGGTTGGCCTTGGCTGAGTGGTGGTTTAACACCAACTTTCACACCAGCCTCAAGATGACACCCTTTCAGGCTCTATATGGTTATACTCCACCACATTTGGCATTCCCTGTCCATGCTACTACTTCAGTTGTTGTTGTGCAAGACTATCTGCAAGCCAGAGATCACATGCTTCAAATGTTGAAAAAAGATCTGACAAAGGCTGAACACATGATGAAACAGTTTGTGGATGCTCATACAACTGACAGGTCCTTCTCAGTTGGAGATATGGTGTATTTGAAGTTACATCCCTATAAGCAATCATCTGTGGATTTAAGGACAAATGTTAAGCTTTCTGCAAGATACTTTGGTCCTTTTGAGATTTTGCAGAAACTTGGAGTTGTGGCTTATAAACTTCAACTACCACTGGGTTCTAGAATACATCATGTGTTCCATGTCTCACAGTTGAAGAAGAAGATTGGCCAACATCACATTCCAGCTAGCACTTTGCCCTTGGTGGACTCATCCGATACCTTCATTGTTCTTCCAGGTGCTGTTTTGGATTCCAGGCACATAGTCAGGGGAGATTCCACAGTATTGAGGGTACTTATTCAATGGGCCGGATCTACACCAGAGGATGCCACTTGGGAAGAAGCAAGTCACATACAATCCCACTTCCCAGACTTCATCCTTGAGGAAAAGGATGTGCCAAAGGAGAGGGTATTGTCATGTAACTAAATGGATCACTAGATGTATAATTCTGTCATGGGCTTGATGGACTTGTAATGCATTTATCTTTGGCAAAACCCATTTAGCTTAAGTCTATTAGGGCACCTGTTTTGTTATTACCACCCAATGGGTGTGAGTAGTAGTGTTGTAATCACCCAATAAGTGAACTGTTTTATCTTGCGGCTATTTATTGGTTGTTGGTTCTTATAAGAAGAACAAGTTGAATTTAATCAAGAAATTGATAAGGCTCTACCTTAAGAAGGGGAGTAGGTTATTGTTGGTAATTGAGTCTGCGTATTTGTTCATGACACGTCTACAAGTACGCAAAACTCCGAAACACCCGAAGTAGAGTCCCCCTCGGACGATCAAAACCTAAGCGAGCTACCATATAACAAAATCGACGATGAAGAACTACGGGAACTACTTACCATGAGCACACAATCTGTAGAAGAGAGAGATCTCGGGGACTTCACCATGGATGGCATAGAAGAAATTAACATCGGAACGGAAGAAGATAAGCGACCAATCATGATCAGCAAAAGTTTGGATGCGGAAGAAAGGGAAGCATTGATCGCCCTGCTTAGAGAATACATAGATGTTTTTGCTTATGATTATGACGAGATATCAGGTCTAGATAGCAGCCTCGTAGCCCATAACCTTGGAGTGTCTCCCGAATTCCAACCAGTAAAACAGAGAAGTAGAGAATTCCCGAGAGCCACCACTATCGCGATAAAGGAGGAAGTGGAGCGTTTGTTGAAGGCAAGTTTATCAAACCCATCCAGCACCCGACGTGGCTTGCCAACATCGTACCAGTTGTGAAGAAAAACGAGAAGATCCGATGCTGCGTAGACTATAGGGACCTCAATTGAGATTGTCCCAAAGATGATTTCCCGTTACACAACATCGACTTAACATTGGACGCAACTGGAGGCAAGACGCGTTTCTCCTTCATGGACGGCTTCAACGGATATAACCAAATAAAGATAGCCGAGGCGGACGCAAAGAAGATCGCTTTCCAAACTCCATATGGGAACTTCTACTATGTTGTGATACCCTTCGGGCTAAAAAAACGCCGGCGCCATATACCAGCGCGCCATGGAATCCATATTCACGATCTGATGCATCAGACAGTAAAGGTATACGTTGACGATATCGTCGTTAAAACCTCGGAGACCGAGAACCATGAGTCTCATCTAAAGACAGTCTTCGAAATATGTAGGAAATACAAACTCAAGATGAACCCGCTCAAATGCGCTTTTGGAGTGACATCGGGTGAATTCTTGGGATTTGTCGTAACCAACGAAGGAATTCAGGTGGACCTGAGTAAGGTCAAGGCGATCATGACTATGACACCACCAAATAATACCAAAGAACTCCAGGCATTTATGGGACAGATATCTTACATACGACGCTTTTTACCTGGTCTGGCTCAGCTAATGTCAGCATTTTTCCCCCTACTAAGGAAAGGGACCATCTTCAAATGGGAGGAAACCCAGCAGGGCGCGTTTGAACGACTGAAACAATGCCTCGTAAGCCCCAAAGTCCTCAAACCACCGATAAAAGGAATGCCTCTCTACCTTTACATCGCGTTCACCAGGTCAACCATATGAGCGGTTCTGGCACAAGATATGGGAGGAAACGATTTTTCACCCATCTACTATGTGAGTCTAGTATTGAGAGACGCGGAGCTGAGGTACCCACGAGTGGAACAAGCATGCCTAGCCCTCATTTACGCAACGCAAAAACTAAGACCGTATCTTCTGACGCACAAGACTATCGTTGTGGCTGCGGCGAACCCCATAGGTTACCTCGCCTCTAAGCCTGTCCTGACGGGGAGAACAACCCGATGGTTGTTGCAATTGTCGGATTTTGAACTTGACTATCAGCGGCCAAAAGGAGTCAGGGGTCAAGCGATCGCTGATTTAATGGCTATGTTTCCTGGAGAAGGGAATGATGAGATTCACGATCACGTGCCCGGGGAGGTAGCTGCTGTCGTTGTCAACAAGCCCTGGACTATGTTTTTCGACGGATCATCATATGATACCGTCAGAGGAGCAGGAGTGGTTTTTGAGGCCCCGCAAGGAGATTTGCTCTCATATTCGTTCAAATTAGACTTCCCGTGCAGCAAAAATGTTGCTGAATACGAAGCTTTAATCCTAGGGCTTAAGATGGAAAAGGAACTCGGCCATGGAGGCATATAAATAAAGGGCGATTCGAGGCTTGTAACCAACCAAGTCAATGGGGATTTCCACGTCAAAGAGCCACATTTAGCGTCGTATAGAGCAGAAGCTCAAAACTTGATGAATCATTTGGGGTCGATCCTAGATCATACGGGCAGAGGAAAGAATAAACATGTAGATGCCCTAACAACCCTAACTAGCAAGATACAACTGAATGATAAGGAAGAGGGCACGGTAACTGTTAGAAAAAAAAAGAATTTCCCAACACCTGGAAGGAGGACATGGACTTTGAAGAAGCAGACGATTGGAGGCGGACTTACATCGACGATCTAACCAAAATGGATAAGGACCGCGTGATACTTATCCAAGCTCAGAAATAGTTCGTATTGATTCAAGGAGATATGTACTATCGAGCAGTGGGGGGAGCTCTTTCTAGGTGCGTAAATAAGAGGGAAGCGGAAAAAATACTCCAGGAGATACATGCAACGACGTGTGGACAAACTGCAGTTGTCCATCTCTACAGAAAGCTTCAGAAGAGAGGGGTATATTGGCCAAGTATGTCAGCACAAGCAGCGAACCTTCAAGATGGTTGCGCTGATTGTCGGGCTCCACCGCAACCCGCCGAAGTTTGCACAGTCGAAGGCGTAGATTGCAGACAACCCTATATAGATTTCATCCAAAATGGCAAACTACCCAGTGACAGGCAGGAAGCGCTAAAAATTCAGAAGAAAGGGGCGCGTTTCTTCATCCATGAGGGGATCTTATACCGCAGAAGCTATAACAATGTTGTGTTAAGATGTTTATCAGACCAAGAGGCCACCGAAGTAATGACTCGGTCCCACAACGCAGAACATCAGGGAATGCAGAAGTTATTTCTACAACTCTATGAAGGCGGGTTTTATTGGCCCACTGTGGAGAGCGATACTGCAGAACATGTGAGAAGATGCCTCAACTTCCAGACACACGGAGACTTAATCTGAGCACCCCACACCTTGCTACATAGCGTGGTAACACCCTGGCCGTTTCACAGTTGGGCATTGGACATTATAGGACAGATCAACCCAATGTCCTCGAAAATCCACAAGTACATAATAACCGCCACAGAATACACCACAAAATGGGTTGAGGCGATACTTCTCAAAGACTATGCCGGGGCAACTATTGCAGCATTCATCAAGGAATACATCATCTGCAGATTTGGCGCGCCCATGATCATCAGAGCAGATAATGCAAAATCATTTGTAAACAAAGACATCATAGATTTGTTGCGCCAATATAATGTAAGGCTTCACACGTCCACCCCGTACTACCCTCAGGGAAAAGGGCAGGCAGAGGCAAGCAACAAGACGTTCATCCGGATCCTGAGTAGGACAGTGGAGGACCACCATAGAGAATGGCATGAACAGCTCCCGCTCGCGGTATGGGCATACAGAATCTCGAAACGAAGCTCCACGGGGGCGTCGCCATATTCTCTGGTCTACGGGGAAGATGCGATACTGCCGGCAGAGATTGTCATTCCATCCGCGAGAGTAGCAATGGCTAGTCATATGACACCGGACAAGGTGAGCCGCTTTGCCCATTTAGATACAATAGAAGAAAGGAGAGCACGTGCAGAACGGTTTTCAGAAGCATATAGAAAGCGCACAACAAATTATTATAACCATAGCGTAAAGGAAAAAAAATTCGAAGTGGTCGATTTGGTCCTTAAGATCGCCCCGCATATACAAAGAAACGTCAGTGCAGGGAAATTTGCCGCAAACTGGGAAGGACCTTTCCAAGTATAGAAGGTGTCGGAAAGCGAATATTATAAGCTCAAACGTATGAATGGTACGAAGGTCAAGTCACCGATCAATGGCAAATGGCTAAAGAAATTCTACGCATAAACCGATCAATGTAAAAGCTCTCGTTTCAAATAAAAAGACAACTTTTGATATATGATTCGTAACATCTACAAAGGTCGCGGGAATGCCAATGACGCCCGATCGACTGGCAAAAGGCTGCGGGGACGCCAATGGCACCCGATTGGCTGACAAATTTACTAAAGGTTGCGGGAACGCCAATGCGCCCGATCGACTGACAAAAGGTTACGGGAATGCCAATGGCGCCCGATCGACTGACAAAAGGCTGCGGGATGCCAATGGCATCCGATTGGCTGACAAATTTACTAAAGGTTGCGGGAAAGCCAACGACGCCCGATCGACTGACAAAAGGTTGCGGGAACGCCAATGGCGCCCGATCGACTGACAAAAGGCTGCGGGATGCCAATGGCACCCAATCGGCTGAAAAAATCACTAAAGGTTGCGAGACGCCAATGACGCCCGATCGACTGACAAAAAGTTACGGGAACGCCAATGGCGCCCGATCGACTGACAAAAGGTTACGGAAACACCAATGGCGCCCGATCGACTGACAAAAGGCTGCGGGATGCCAATGGCACCCGATCGGCTGACAAACTTACTAAAAGTTGCGGGATGCCAATGGCACCCGATCAGCCGAAAAATTTACTGAAGGTTGTCAGAATGCCAATGGCGCCCGATCAGATAACAATTCACAACAGATCGCGGGAACGCAAATAGCGCCTGATCGGTTAACACATATATCTCGCCTTCCCGATTCCCATTGAGAAAAGGGGGGGGGGGGTAGGCGCGTTTCACTTATACATCCTGTCCTCCTGATTCCCATGGAAAAAAAACAAGGGGGGAGTAGGCGCGTTTAACTTATACACCCCGCCCTCCTGATTCCCATTGAACAAGGAGGGAGTAGGCGCGTTTAACTTATACATCCCACCCTCTTGATTCCCATCGAGAAAAACAAGGGGGAGTAGGTGCGTTTAACTTATACTCTCCCTCTCGATTCTCATTGAGAAAAACAAGGGGGTAGGCGCGTTTAACACATATAACTCGCCCTCCCAATTCCCATTGAGAAAAACAAAGGGGGAGTAGGCGTGTTTCACTTATACATCCAGCCCTCCCGATTCCCATCGAGAAAAACAAGGGGGGAGTAGGCGCGTTTAACTTATACCCCGCCCTCCCGATTCCCATTGAGAAAAAAAAGGGGAGTATGCGCGTTTAACTTATACACCTCGCCCTCCCGATTCCCATTGAGAAAAACAAGGGGGAGTAGGCGCGTTTAACTTATACATCCCGCCCTCCCGATTCCCATTGAGAAAAACAAGGGGGGAGTAGGTGCGTTTAACTTATACATCCCGCCCTCCCGATTCCCATCGAGAAAACTAGGGGGTAGTAGGCGCGTTTAACACATACATCCCACCCTCCCAACTCCCCCCGAGAAAAACAAAGGGGGAGTAGGCGCGTTTAACATATACCCCGGCTTCCCAATTCCCATCAAGAAAAACAAGGGGGAGTATGCGCGTTTCACTTATACCTCTCGCCCTCCCGATTCCCATTGAAAAAAAAAGGAGGGAGTAGGCGCGTTTAACTTATACATCTCGCTCACCCACCAATTCCAGAAAAAAAGGGGAGGGGAGGGGAGGGGGAGAGTGAGGTAAATATGTTTCCACAAGTTCCTACCCAACGTTCCTGTTAAAGGGGGATGGATTAAGCATGTCCTTAATTAAACCTCACAGAGAGGGAGAGAAGGAAGACAGACGGAGAAAAACACACTACATAGAAAAAAGATTCGAGTACAAAAGGAACAAAAAAAAAACACAAAAAAAAAAGAAGAAGGGAGAAACTAATTAAACCAACGATAACAAGTTGTCTGTCGATTACTCATCATCCGATAGTAACGCACGCAATGAGAAATGTCTGCATCTACAAACTGCATTATTAAGAGCGCTTCTTCGTGTTGATCGATAGCGATAGCCAATGCGTAATCGGCCTCATCAGCCAATTCGGCGAGTCTTTTTATTTCGCCAGGAGCCTTCGATTTGCGAGCGACGGCTAGCATTTCCTCTCGATCATGATAGATCGTGCGCATCTTATCCGCGTGCACTACTCGCAAAGCCAACAACATATCTATCTCCCCCCTCAGAAGGAGCAAACGCCTCAATTCACTGGGAATATCAAAGGAGCGAATAAGCGCGGAAACCGCCGCGAGGGTTAAAGTATACCCGCGTAGGTGAGGAAAGGCTTGCTCAGAGATGGACAGATGACAGTCAGCTACGGCTTGATCTACGCTTGCCATCATAACAATAGATTCCTCGAAGAGCCGATCCGAAGCTTGACGAATCTCAACCGTCTCATCCAATGCGCGTCAAATCTGGACATACACGCGCCCCCTCGCCCGAATCCTTTCGGCCATTTGGTATATGTCATATTGATCAGAAAATTGGGCTCGTTTGGCATCCCGATCGACCTCCCTCCGCGATTTGAGCGCTTCAATCTCCGCTTTTACCAACAATAGCCTCGCGAGTTCCTCCTCCTTGTATCAAAGGTCAACCAGCAAGGGTACTGGCGCTAACGAAAGAACGTAACCATGAAGAAGATATGACATTTATAACGAAAGAAAGAAACAGACAAGTTGGAACCCAAAGAGGCCAAAATTGCATGTATTTATAGAGAAGCACGAAGGTACAAAATGATTACAGCGATCACAGAGACCATGGCTGACACGTGGATATCATTAAAAGGGAACCATATCCCGAGAAACCCTGTCTCCGAAAAATCGGATACCTTCACGATTTCAAACCCTGAAACTTTAAGAGAAATACTAGGAAAAAAAACAGAATTGGAAACAAACAGAATTGTCAGACGAAGAGGGGAACAACGCTCGTTTACAAACAACGAGTGATGCATAGGAAAAATTCAGTCTGGTAACAATGAACGACAACGAGAAATATCCACATCCAGAGCCTCCACCATCAAGCGACTGTCGTTGACTTGCGCGTCGTCCAGGCGTAAGTCTTGATCAGCTTCATGAACTAGTTTAGTAATGGCCTGAATGATCTCATCCCCAGCCCCTCGGGAAAGTGAAAGAGTGTCCTCATGTTCATCATATTCTCGGCGTATTTTGTCCTGATGGAGCAAACAAAGAGTCCATAGCATTCTCACCTCCTCTTTTAGAACTAGCAGGCGAGCCAGTTCGTCCTCAATATAAGGATGTGGTAGAATTAAAGTGGTCGCATCTAAAATTAAGGTATGACCGAGGAGTGGCCGCATCGCTTGGTTGGAAATCCAGGGGCGACAATCCGAAATAGCCCGATCTATAACAGCTACCATCACCAAGGAATCTGCATACAACTGATTAGCCACGCCATGAGCGGTGGTAGCATCGTTGAGGGCGCGTTGAATCTATGACGACACACGACCTGATGTTCCGCCCCTTGAGCAGCCTGGTAAGCTTCATACGCCTCCCTAAATTTAGTATTCGCGTCATTCCTGTTGGTAACTCTTCGCTCCCGTAGCGCCTCGACTTCAGCCTTCACGAGCAACAGACGTTTCAGTTCATCATGTTTGAACATCACAGAGGTTAATGCTGGAATAGGCGCTAGGGCTAGCGCATACCCATGAAGAGAGTCAGCCATGAGAGTCGAGTAACTCACAAGGGGAAAAGGATAAGAAAAGAAAATCCAAGAAACGAAATGAGAAGGCATAAGTGGTACACATATATATACACGGAAGAGGGACACCATTTACGAGGCAGTGACCGATGGTCTTCTCCACGCGTAATGGAACGCGTGTATCGACTCGATTATATAAGTATGACTATAAGGTTATCTTACGATTAACCTCATAGTCAGGGGACTAATATTGATACATGAAAAATAGTTTCCCTTAACTAGGATGGGGTGCCCTAAAGAAGGGAAAGGTCACACAAAACATGGGGACTTGGGGACTGAGGCCCAAGTCCACCAAGGGAGTATCCATAAGATGGAAGGGATAATGAAGGGATTAAAAAGAAAGAAGAAGGTCATCTTAGAGAAGGGATGGCATTAATAGTAATTAAGAAGGTTTAGGACACATGGAAAGATGTCATAAAAAGAAGGGGCTTTTGGAAAGTCTATATAAGAAAGAACAAGGTACAATGGAAAGACAACTCTCTCTCATATTATTCTAAGAAAAGGGAGGTCATCTTGGTGCACTAGGACGGGTAGGACCTAGCGAGAATTCTGGTATTAACAAAGTCCACTTAATTATAATCGATTGTGAGACTAGTCTCTTGTAGAGTTCGTATCTTGAAAGATAGATAACAAGTTTAACTACTTGGCAGAATTCCGATTAGATTATTTGGATGTTGTAATGGTTCAGACGGGGACAAGATTTTTTAATGTTGTTGACGTATGGACGTGCCATTTCATATTGACGAACTAAGGAACTCTATACCGTTAGGGGTGAAAAGAAACTTCGTAACGAACCGTAAGTCCTTTTGGTGTACGGACAACAACGAGAATATCAACCATTAGTCATAGACTCATGGCAGGAGTATCAGTGAAAATTCATATGGGCAATACGATTGGATCATCGGAAATCAATTGCTCCTCCCGTATGAATTGTCGGTCATACTACCGTGTTGAGTTATCGCTCATATCGGTTATTATCGATCGTATGACCTATGATAAGTTTGCGCAGAGTTCATGTAGAGATCGTTGGGGGGTCTGAAGGGTATGCTTGTGTCTATTGTTCTGAGGGGGTCATCCGAATCACCATCATAAACTATCCTGGCCTAATTATCATTCTCACAAAACTACTTCTCCATCCTCGCTATCATATTCCTCAAAATCCTCAGCTTCTTCATACAACCAACGGTCGTTTGGTGTCAACAAGGGAAAGCCTTGTTCCAAAGCTTGATAGAACCCCATCCTACATCAAGCTGTGAAAGAATTTATGTACCCCTAACCTCTATAAGAACAAGAGATGTCTATTGTAATTGATCAAAAAGTCTGTTTGGAAGTAGAAGAAGAACAACACTAGTTATCTTGTAAAAAGCTGGAGCAAGCATCAAGAGATTGGAATTCCTTGCGTTATCCACTCCTGTTCTTAATTGAGAGGTATAACCTATGTAAATCCGGTAAAGGAGCTTGACATAATATAAAGATGCTATTTTGTACGGGTCCTCGAAATTCAAGAGTGGATTGAAGGATGGGGGTTAGTGGTAAAAAAGATTTCGAACAACAAAGTACATGCCTCACCAATCACCATCCGTGAAACAAAAGGCGTTCCATGTTATGGGGAATCTTGTTCAATTATGAATTTCCTTGAAAAAGCCTGTTACGTTATGGGCTTGAACAAATACTATTTGGTTGAGAAGCCTGCTACAAAGATTTTTTTCTATTGCTTCAAGTTGCCCGTTTCTTCTTGAATTAGGGTGAGATTCGTAAAAGGTTTGTACATGGAAGTTTTTGGTGTGATGATTCCAACACGTCACTTCAATCAGAGTCTAGCTATATGTTGACATAGCACGAAATATGTTTCTGTGTTAATCAATAGTTTAAGGAAACACGATACAAACCAACTACAACGAATGTGCGACTAACGAAGTGACGATCTACACAATATATAAAACTGAAAACAAAAACAACGGGAAAAAAAACTACATAGATAACCTAGGGAATGTGTTAGTGGCGTGGACATCAGGAGTACATTTTTCAGACTGTCCAACAAAATTCTTCAACGAGACTGCGCTCCTCATGTGAGGAATAATTCGAACCCATATTTTCCACGGTACTGTCTCCCAAATTTCCGTCCAAGTTCTGGTGAGTGTATTGTAACGCAATAAACGCCTATTCTGCCACAATAGGAGATCGGTGTTATTTCCAAAGGCTATCGGGTTATAAGTCGGCCAATCATCCCCATCCTTTTCCAAGATAATGCTCATCTTGTGATCCCAATTCCATTCCCCGCCAGGTGCCCATGTATGAATATTTTCTTCGGATATGGGTGCCCAGAAATCTATATGTGGCTTATCAACCGCCTCTTGGATGTAGTAAAATAAAACGCGATCTCCGCACATGACTATTCCAAGTAATGGGTAAGAATCAATCCAAAATTGACCCCCAGATATATGATGCGGGAGTGGAGAATGTTCATGGAACGTCTCAGTGTCTAAATTGAAAGATATTATATTGTGCTGAAGACACTCCTTCCAGAAAATACAACCATGTGCGTAGACACCTGAACCCCGAAAAGTATAAGGAGTCTCCCCTATGTTCCTCCATACACTCTCGTCTCCTAGAGTGTATACTTCAACTATACCATCCCTGTCAATGCGAACTACCTTGTACGAATTGGTACGTTGGCAGTAGCCGAAACTCCCAATTACGTTGTACTGTAGATACCATGAAAATATTGGATCTCGTGCAATTGGGATGCTTAGTTGTGGAAGATGGATGTGCTCCCGCGTTGTTGGATTCATAATGTAAACAAGATCTTGTATATCGTGGTGTGAAATGTAAAAACATACCAGACCATTGCAGGATTCAACTATTGGGTGTGAATTAGTCCATTCATAGATTCCTTCATTCGGGACGTGATTATTGTTGGCTGTTACCATCAGGTTGAAATCTTCCTCGTTAATATGTTCTCTATAAAAGAGTTGAGTAACTTTGTCTTTCCCCATTCCGTGTGTGACACCAAAAAGAAGTCCAATTCTTTTGTCCGCAAGGACATTATTCCACTCTTTTCAAACTCTTTTGCTTGCTAAAACGCTTTTTGTAGTTTCGAGGCGTTGTAATATCTCGGTAGTCAATTCCGGCAACATCTCCATCACAATTACTGATGAAATATTATTATCAACAAAAAATAAAAAGTATTAAGGATTTTCTTATTGCAGATTGCTACAAGGAGATACGAGCAAAGCTTATATAGACATTTCCCGCAGATTACACCTGTTGGCCAATGGTCGCGTTCTTAATGAGCAGGCGTTATTTTGAATTTTTTTGTCGGTTATAACTATATGCACCTGTTGGCCAATGGTCGCGTTCTCAATGAGCAGGCGTTATTTTGAAATAGTTGCACGGTTACAACTATATGCACTTGTTGGCCAATGGTCGTGTTGTTGTGTAGCTCTCGTCTGTCGTTGTGAGTATGTTTTACCGACAACCAATAGCCTAATGGAGTGAAACAAACTTGAAATAGAGTGATGAGTACATATTGGCTATTATGTATGCTTACAGAAAATTGAAATAGTAATGAAAGTGGTTATTTTGTTCCAAATGGTCTTCGGAGAGCCTTAGAGAAGCTATAATGGTTACACTCTCAAGAAATCGGACATACTTCAGAGAGAGATTAATTACATTTATCTCCATTGATTGCCCTTGGAAAATGTAAATGCATTCCACGATACGCCGACCTCCTTACAAAAATGGATGCAGATAACGTATGTCAACCGATTTACTTATTTTTTGTCCCTCGAGATAAACTCGTTGTAAACGTGGCAGTCTATTTGCAGGTAGTTGTCGCTACTGATATTATGTAGCATCCACGTGATGAAAATCGCCTGAAATTCTAGGCATATCATAAGTTTACGCCGAGGAAGAGGATCTGAACAACGAAAGTTCACCTCCTGCAAAAGACACCACCAGTACTTCCCAAGACGAGGGGTTGATGAAGACACTCGATACAAGAGCTGCTGGGCTCACTCAACACATGGATGGTATAGATTCCCAAGACGAGGGGTTGAAATCCCCGCATACGTTGAGAAAGGTGATACAAAACTTTTTGAGTTTATACCGCGCTTTTATTTCACTATAGAAAATCTCTCCGCAAGACTCAACCTTACGGTTTTGCTATAACATAGTTATGCAATTTAAAAGTGCGGTGAATCATCAGGGGTTAGCCCAGTTGGCCAAGAGCCTGACTCTCAACTATGTTCCTTAATAGTTAAAGCATCAACATATGGAAAAGTAAGTAAAAAAGTAGGCATCATATGGAGAGAGGCAGAACTTGAACCTTTAACATTTTCATGATATAACACAAAGCATTTGAAACAAGCATGAAATGGCAACTTTTGGTAAAAACACAGACATAGTGTAAGTTCTTCCAGAGGTATTATAAATTACTTTCTTAGCCATAGGGGTTTTTTAAGTCACCATGACTTTAGCTTTATAAAAATTACCCATGGGAGTATCCACAACTTCAACTTTACCAAACTGTCCTAAGATTTCACCTGCTTCTCCTTTGTTAATGAGTGAATTTGGGATAGTAACTTGCACTGGCATGAGAGTTTTTTTCCCAAACCAAATCAAGAACAAAATCTAGTTCTCCTAAAGGTTGAACAACAAAAAAGTTATCCAAACAACAACGAAGGATGAAACTCGGAAACCCAAAAGACAAAAATTCACTCCACAGACCAACATACCATCAGATGAAACCAATCAAAACAGTGTAGTCTAGAGAACAAGGATGACAAAGGTTACAAAATGTCTGATCATAACTTCCCTCAAGAGATAAATAAATTACTAAGATAATAAAAAAATAATTAAGAAATCCAATTCTTAAATCTTCATTATAGTTATCCAACATTAAAATCGCAATATGTAATTTGGAACTCTTAGAATTATTCAGCTAGCTAACTTGAATCAAGGGAAAACCCTATAAAGACTATACAGTAGGTAATCATAAACCTAAATTATATTTATGTAATATCCAGCTTCAGAAACCATACCAGAATTTCGTCTAAATTCAAAGAGATGTAATAAAAACATCAGAATCAAATCCCTACAGACGTAGGATCTCATAATACTAAAAAGCATATCCATGAATTATCTTGAGACAGATCAAACCAAAACCAATAAAGAAACCTTGAAGAAAGAAAAAACTGTACCCGGAAAAAACCTCTAGAAACCCATCAATACATTATCACTCTTCTTAATCTCATGATGGTGAAAATCTGAACCCTATGTTGCCGCCTTCCTCAGTGCATAACCTAATCAGTCTATAACATAAACAGATTAATAAAGAAATAGAAGCTTAAATCAAATCAAAACAATCAAATTTAAAACAAAAAATTATAAGAAAGAGATCATATTGACGAATCGAAAAGACTAGCCCAACTTAAAACTAGGGTTTTGAAAAAATCAGAAAGAAAACACGAATTTAGGAGAGATGTTGAGACAATTAGATCATTAAAAACCTAAGATGTGGATCATCTGATAAAAATTGCAAATATTGGGAAGGAATTTTGATCAGAGGGGGAGAATTGATCAAAGATAGAAGATGGAAATTTAGGGATTATCTCAGTCAATGTCGCCCGACCAATCGCCAGAGCTCATTGATAAAAATAGAAAAGTTACTTGCTAGATAGGAGGCACTTAGTCTCTAATATTCGGGCCTGGTAATATGGCACCTTGTTAACCCTCAGATCAGAATATTTACCTTCCAAAATATACCTAGTGGCAAGCTTAACCCTTGGATCATAACATTTCCATAAGTCAACCTGCAGCAAGAGCAAGTGGCCTCCACAATCAAATTTCATCACCATCTGTATATCGCTTTATTTTTCCATTCCAATATTGTTGGATCTTCAATATTAACTCCACGAAATAGGAGGGGAAAACAACTCTCGAATACTCCCGTAAATATCGCGGAAATTCCAAGTCATTTGGACATCAAAAAGAATTGAATATGTTCGACGAAGATGGCTTCTGTTACTGTATCCTCTCATTAAAGCTTGGGTGTTAGAAAATCAACTCTAGCCAAAGGCCCTGGTAGATACAAATTAATGAAAAATTCCGTTTTTGGAGTAAAAAAAGTAGATAGAACGCCAGACTAACAAATTGCATTTAAACCTTCACTACTGCTTCTTCTCTCCTGTAGTATAGTACATCAATGTTACTCCTTTCTTTTATATATATATATATATCCTGAATTCTATCCTCTTCAGTATCCTTCGCACAAAAATGCTTTTAAGCAAATTGATGATAACAAAAACTCCATTAAAACTAAGTTTAGCAACCTGCGCTTATTTGTTTTTACATCTTTCTTTTTCTTTCTCGGATTAACTTTTATGAACACATAAAAGTCTCCCTATAGATTCACAAAATTTATAACCATAAAACAATTGGAATAAAGAAATGCCACCCTCTATACATAAAAGAAAGCCCCCCTCTAAATTCGTCGGGAATATGTTTAAAAGCATTAACTCCATTAAATAAAATATCAACCATTATTACCAAAAATAAGACCACGTTCTATTCTTCAAATTTCAAAAACAAATTTTAGTCCAGACAACATACGAAAAAAATCAAAGATGATAAATAATATAATTAAAAAGTATATACTATATTGAACACCAAACTACATTAATCTGATCAAAACAAAAACACTACACACGGAATATGTTTGTGGCATGGACATCGTCAGTACATATTTCAGATTGTCCTCTAAAATTCCTCAACGAGACGGCGCTCCTCATGTGAGGAATAACTCTAACCTTTACCGTCCACCTTATCTCTGCAATTTCACAACGGTTGTTTTGCAATAGGATGTCATTGTTATTTCCCAAGGCTATCAACTTATAAGGCGGCCACTATAGATTCGAAGGCTCTTCCAAGACAATGCTCCTCTTAAGTTCCCAATTCCATTCTACACCGGGTGCCCGTGCATGAATATCATTATCGGCAATGAGTGCCCAAAAATCAATTCGTAGATCATAAATATCGTGAATGTTGTAAAATAAAAGGCGAACTCCAGACAAGAACATTCCAAGTCTTGGAGTACTGAAACCACCATTCTCATAAATATGATGCGGGGGTGGCGAATGTGACTGGAATTTATCATTCTCCAAATTGAAAGAGACTATCTGAATATTGTCATAAAAATAATGAGAAGACCCTAAATTCTGTTTTAGCCAACCACGAAGGTTGCTTAATTTTATCAGTATCTTTACTTAATTGTTCTTTACAACTTTGCATTGATTAACTCGTCTTTGTTTTTGGTAGCTCGCAGAAGCTTGCAATCGTTTGCTAGAGGTAGAGAAGCAAGTGGATGAACTCAAGGAGGAGAATGTGAATTTAGATGGTGAACTTGCTGGTATTGAGGCTCGTCATGAGGCGGCGCTAGAGGCTGAGTGTGCTGACTGGACCAAGAGAACTGATGATCTTCATGCTGAATATGGAAAGAAGATAAAAGACGCGTACAAGGCTGGTGTCCGTCGCGAACGTCAAAGAGCTGCCGCTACTACTTCCAATATCGTGACTCCTGCTCAGACCCTTATTGAAGAGCCTGTCCCTGCTGGTGGTCCATCCGAGGGTTTAGAGAAAATCGTTGAACAAGTTTAAGTTTGTTAGTGCCTGCTGGTGGTGGTTTTATTTTCTGTTATTCCTCAGTATTTTGTTGATAGTTTTGGTCACCATTTTAGGAAGTACTCGTGTGTACTCCGCTACGATGTTTAAAGGTTGTGGTCGTCGTTTGTAAGTCCTTGTGTGCTTTTACGAGGCAATGTTTGAAGGTTCGTGTTTTGTTGGATAAGTCATCTTATGTCTGAGTCAGTGTTGAATTTACTTTTTAATCTTCATTAATGAATTTCCTTTAGTAGCAAAAAAAAAAAAATTATTGATTTACTTTTACATAGTTTTATTTTTTTTGAAGCATTTTACATCGCTTTTATTGTTTGGCTAGAATTTGAGTTAGGCGCAACACTATGAAAAATGGAGATCTTCAAAACAGTCATAAGATTCTTAAAACCACAAAACCATTATCAAGAAAAGACATCTCTTAGTAGATATGAGGCTTAGATTATAGAGAGGTGGAGAATAGGGAGCCAAATAGCATTCCGCTATTTAAAGGCTATTTCTAGTTTTTTGAAAAATATGCAGAGTGTTGTAGTAATGTAATCACCATGTGAGTTTTGTGCAATCCACTTGCGCTATTGTTGCAATCCGTTTGCGTAAAAGTGGGCTTGACATCCTTCGTATGGGCTTAGTGGAAACAGGTTACCCGAAGCCTAGATATATCTTTTTGACCTTTCTTCGAAGGAGAAGTTATATTAAAGAAAAAAGGAGAAAACTCCTTCACACATATACAGGAGATTACACGCTCATGAGAGAGGACCAATTTCTCCAAATTAGGTTGGAGTCTACAAATTTGAAAGTATATAGATCAGAGGACCAAAGAACTACTAGCATTTTAACATCTCGGAGGAATATGCACAGTGCATAAACATATGATCGGATGAATAGTATCTCTTGAAAATTGCATAGAGGGCATAAATCACTTTCAATATCTATACATATGTGAAGCAAAATGTCTCTAGTTGGAGGTGAATTATGAAAAGTAGCTCTTGAAAATTGAATACATTGATTATTTTTCCACACACATATCGTGCAGATGATCAGCTATATATATTGATAACAAAGAAGACTCTAGAACTATATTTACTTGATTTCCAAGTCTTGAACTATGTTTAAGTTTCCTTAATACACCCCCTCAAGTTAAGCGGCCATTGGCGGACGGTTAACTTACTCTGGAATCGGTATGACGAGCAGGTCCAAGACTCTTGGTGAAAATGTCAGCGAGCTGATCTTTTGTATTGATAAATCGAACATCAAGTTGACGACGTGTGACCCTTTCTCGAACAAAATGATAATTGATCTCAATGTGCTTAGTGCGCGCATGGAAAACTGGATTAACTGTGAGGTATGTCGCTCGAAGATTGTCGCACCATAGGGTGGGTATGGCTGTAGAGATTCCTAATTCATGCAAAAGATATTGAATCCAAATAAGTTATGCGGTAGTAGTAGCAATGGCTTTATATTCGGCTTCGGTACTGGAACGTGATACCGTAGGTTGTTTGCGAGCACTCTCGATGATGACAGAAGTAGTAATGAAACCATTCAGATACATAAACGATGGGGAGAAATTCCAATACGCAAGAAGCTGAGCAGTAGTATGCAGAGAAACATGGACCAATAATCGTATACCAAGACTAAACGTTACCATGATTTAGTCGAAGAGGTTAGAATTTCCGACCGGTAGATGGCGTTTTTAATCGAACGATGTTACCGTAGAAAATTTTAATGCTCAGCTCCGGAAAACCTAATGTAAAACCTTTAAAATAATAATATATGTTTGTTGTACAGACTGTTGTAAACTTTGTTGTGCTAGTGTAAGAGAGAGCACGTGGACCTAAGACGGGTCGTGCCAACCGGAACTTACAATTCCAGAATATAGACTAAATAGTTGTATATTTGGTTGTGACAATATTGTCCACGATGTGTATACGTCCTATCTGCGGTGTAAGGCATGTTTTCCATGACAGTATGTATTGTAAACGTTGTCATACATCGTAGTGTCCAGGACAGTAAGTATCGTAAACTCTGTCATATACCGTACTGTCCCGTTGTCCAATAAATTAGGATAACGAGTCCAACGAAGAAAAGCAAAGGAAATTTAGGACACGCGTGGTATTTACGATTTTCTCCCGGGACCGTAATGACCGAAGTCCCTTAGTTCAGAATTAATATTTCCGCCCCTTATTTTGTCAATCGCAATATAATTGTACCCCAACACGGTATTGCCCCTATTTGGATACGACTAGATTGATCTTGGATATTGATTTTTTAGATCGTATAAGTACTCTGCTTAATTAACAATTAGGTTCACGGACCTTGTTTCTATATACATACTGATTGAGTAGAGGTTGAGATATAAACTCTATATACACATTGTTGAGGGGCATTCAGTTGGTCTACTTGATACTGTATTAAGTTTTGTCTATACAGGTTGCCGAACTAAAAAGTTGGGTGTATTTGGTATCTCCTCCATTTTCAGTTTATGTGCTATTTTGTGTCTCTGGAAAATCATTTTCAGGTTGATAGACGCATTTATGTGTCTATTTTGTTCTCAATTCTCTGTATTGTTAATACTCATTTTTTTGCTCCCTCCATTTCACAAAGACTGTCCTCTATTCTATTTTCGTCAGTTTCAAAATTGCGTCCAACTTCCGTTTATAGTCATATATTTCCAATGAACTCTCTAATATAACCTTAAAGTTTTTATATTCATAAATTCATTTTTAATAGATCCAATCTAAAATACTAAAGAAATTTGTATTGTTAAGAAAACAAATATATCCTTTATTATTTTTAAAAGACAATATAATTGGCTCCAAAATTAAATTCCTTATAAAGTATATACTCCATAAATTCAATATATTTTTTTTTATTAATTATTTCCTAATTAAAATCCTGGTAACAATTTAAGACCGTTTTTAATACTAGCCTTTTAAAATAGGTAAATAATTAAGGGTAGTTAAGTAAAATGATACGGTCTCCTTAATATTTTGACAAAGTCAAAACGAACAGTCTTTCTGAAACTGAATGAATATTTATTATGGTGTTGATTTCCTATGAGCAATGCATATTCTAGGGGTCAAAAATACGACTTCTATGTCTAAGATAATGTTACAGTAGGTATTGTTAATAGCAATGCCGATTCAGGTTGAATTTGATATTCTTTAAATTAAATTTTCATATGTAAAACTATTTCGGCGAATTCCTCGGTCAAATATCGTCTCACCGAGATTAAGATACTCGTCTCGCCCATTGACCGAAATCGAGATTCTCGGCAGTCTCGGCAGATATTAACTATATTGGTGCATGTTAAGTAGAAGATAAGAGGTTGTAAATACAATGATAATAATTGTATTCTTTATCTTTAATTATGCTAGATAAACTCTTTATCATTTGGTTTTTCAATGTTGGTCTGCCAAGAGTTTCTGATGCTACCTCTTGTACCTGATATATTAACTGTTGCTAACTTTCATAACTCTTTTGAAGTTATTTACAATTCTTAGATTGCAGGTGACAATGATATCGCTAAGTCGGAAGTTTCAGTAGTACGTGAAATGTTGGCATATTCGAAAAAAGAGGTGCATCGGAACCATCCAAAACAAAACTAGGCAATTCAAAAAGACCTGAATAATTAGAACAATAATGATGCTAGAATAATCCAAAATGTTGAAATGGGGGTCAGTATTAATTCTAACCAAAATTGGATAAGCCCAGACATAGACAAACTTAAGCTTAATTTTGATGGTGTTTGGTTTTATGACTCTGAATTTTAAGGTTATGGATTGGTAGTAAAAAACCATACAGGTGCAAGTCGATGAGCTCAATGCGAGATCTTCAAAACAACCTGTCCGAAAAAACAAAGGCTCTAGCAATGTTGCAGGAGCTTAATGGGATAAAGAGCTAAAATTTGAGTAACTTCTGGATTGATTGAAAGTGCTGAAGAATTTTGGAGCGTACTAATGCTATTGAAGGTTTGATGAAATGGGCCAAATGACATAATTAAGTTTTAGTAGAAGAATCAGTGGAAATATCAAGAGGATGTAATCACTCTTGGGGTTATAGGTTCATCCCTAGAACAAGAAATCAAGTAGATGATAAGCTAGTTAAGGAAGCTAAATTTTTATGTATTCATCAAACCTGACTCTCATATATGCCAATTTTTTTGTTACTTTTTTTAGTTGTTGATGCTGCGAAACTTATAACAAATTGTCAGTTTCTAATGTAATTCCATTTCGTGCTTCCTAAGTTGATTCAGTAATGGATGGAGGGTCAAGTTCGGTGTATTTCATACCAGGACAACAATCCCCTTCTCTATGTTTCTCTCGTTTGTATATGTTTATTTACGGTAATAGATAACCAATTCATAAAAACAAACATAAAGCCAACTCTACAAAGAACAATAACATTATTTCATTTTTTTGAAATTGAATAAATTGATTTGATTAAACTTGATTATTTACATGTGATTTGTCCTCTTGTAATTGCATTACAATATCATCAGGAGGATCATATTTGATTAAACATAAAGCCAAACACTACTTAACCTATTAACTCTAGCTAGCTTTGATAAAATGTCTGCAACTTTATTTTTCTATTTTGACACATAACTACATTGCCAAATACTAAAACTTGAAAAGAAACTTCTAATATCAAGGATCATATTCCTAATTATCCAGTCTGAGTTAATGTTGTCTTTATTCACTGCATCCGCTACAAGTTTCGAGCCCAACTCAAATTCCACCATTTCCAGATGTAACTCGCTTGCCCATTGAACTGCTTACCAAATGCTCTACACTCAGCTTACTCTGGAATCAGCGGTTCAACTAGATAGTTCGATCTCTTATGAGAACCTGCAGAATCACGCAATATTAAACCGATGCCACCAACATTATTGAGATAAGAACCATCTGAGTTAATTTTAAAACAATCTCTAATGGGCGGGATCCAATGAGAGTTAATATTACTGCGTCGAGGAGGAACTGTTTGTTTTGATTGTATCTTGGTCTCACATTCTCCCATCTCTTTCCTGCACCTATGAATGATTGTGTCCACTGAATAATTGTTGCCTTTGAAAATTATGTCACATCTGTCTATCCAGATGGACCAAGCCACAATGGTTATTTTGCAAACATCTATCTTTGCTGTCTGGTGGGCTAATAACCTATCAAACCAATCAAAAACTCAGTCAGCTAGTTGACTGTTATCTTGGATAGTAATTCCCAAAATCGCAAACTAAACTCTCATTGACTGATTGCATTCAAGAATGCTGTGAGAAGCAGTTTCAGTGTCTTGAGAGAAAATTGGGCAAGCCAAAGTTTCCGTCTTGTATTACATGGAATAACTTATCCCTAGAGGGCAAGATATCCATGATGCACTTCAATAAAAACTGGTTTATTCTTAGTAGAAGTGGAAGTTTCCACAACCTTTTGAAGATGAACTGCATTCTTATTCCCACTGCGTTGTTTATATTTTTCTCTTCAAACATTTTCTTGTAAGCCGATTTTACTGAAAAAAGCCCATTTCTTCCAAGGGTCTGTACCATTCTATCCTCATGTTGGCAATGAACAGGAATACTAAAAATTAATCTTGTTGTTGCACAGTCAAAAAGACAGAATATAAGGTTTTGATCCCAGTAACCTATGTGCTGATTGAACTGTTAGCGGACATAAGTGAAGTCTTGATGGTACTCCATCTTTAGGAATAGGTGGTGAATCGAGCTCTGCAATCCATCCATGTTTCCATATTAAAATTTTCCTACCATTGCTTAAATTCCAACAACTACTATTGATGCTTCTCCAGGACCACGTGGAATTTCCATTGTGCTCAATATTGAAGACATCTCCGTGTTTGAAGTATTTAGCTTTTAGAGATTTTGTACCGATATAAGAATTATCCATACATAGTTTCCATGCCAACTTGGCCAACAAGGATCTGTTAAATAATTGTAGATCTCTGAACCCCAACCCACCTTATTCCTTTGGTTTATCGACACTTCGCCATGAGATAAAGTGCTTCCCTTTATTTGATTTCTTATTTCTCCAGAACTTTTGCTGAGTAGAGTTCATCTTGTCTATAGCTGCATCTGGAATTTTGAAACTTGACATGTGATGGACTGGAATGGCATTGGTAACATTTCTGATCATGACAGATCTGACTACTTCAGACATGTTAATACAACTCCATCTTGTTATAATCTTAATTTTATTTTATCAATAAGAGTAGCAAAAGGTATCTTCTTATTCCTTCCAACAAAGAATGGTAAACCCAAATATTTTTCATCTTTTATGTCAAGTTGTCTTACCTGAAAAGTGCCACTAATGATTTGACTGTAAATTGGATCAACATTCTTACTAAAAATACAACAGACTTGTTGAAGTTTATCAGTTGGCCAGAGAGCATGAACTCAATTCCTCTATGACTTGAAGAAGTTTATTGACTTGAACCAGATTTTCTTTGCAAAAAAGGAGGCAGTCATCTGCAAATAACAAGTGGTTGATTTTAGGTGCAGATCTTGAAATCTTCATACCTATGAGTTGTCCCTTTTGTTCATAACGATTCAACTGCCGAGAAAAGGCTTCTATTGCAAGAATGAATAGGTAGGGGAAGAGAGGATCCCCCTACCCTATGCCTATTGTTGGTTTGAATGGTTTAGAAGGTGAAACATTAAAATTAATCTCCACCTGAGTTGTGCTAATGCATTGGAAAACCAGATGACATGGCTTCTCGCAGAAACCAAATTTCCTTAAGACTTCAATGAGAAATACCCACTCCAACTTGTCAAAAGCCTTTGACATATCCATCTTTAGTGCTAGGTGACCTGATCTTCCTTTCTTCTTCTTCATAGCGTTAACTAGCTCCTGAACCATGCAAATATTTTCTGAAATTATTCTCCTCGGAACCTATGCAGACTGCATTGGAGAGATTATGAAATTCATGTGCTTCTTCATTCTGAGTGCTATTATCTTCAATTGCAAAGGGCTATAGGACGAAAATCCTCCGGCATGTGAGCTGTGAAGACTTGGGAATTAATGTAACCTCGGTGTTGTTAAGTTTCTTGAGAAGATATCCATAGTTGAAGAAAGATTTGACCGTGTTGGAAATATCTTATTTAACTACATCCCATTGAGACCGATAAAAACCAGGTGGGAATCCATCCGGACCTGGAGCAGTCCAAGGTTCCATAGTCATTTGTGCTGAATGTATCTCTTGATCAGGGGGAATGGCAATCAGTTGCTCATTGTCTTAATGGGAGATGCAAACAGGGATATGTTCCAGAAAACGATAACTGTCAGTGTCAGCTGGTGTCAAAGAACAATAACATTGAACCCGAACTTTTGTATTTTCGCAATTTTCCATAGTTTCATTTTTTTCCAAAACATGACATATATAACTTGGGGGCGTTACGATGATTCGGTATAAAATTATAGTTAAAGTCCAACGAGTCCAAATTTGTGCACCTTTCAAAAATCGGGATGCACAATCCGGCTTCACATATTGATCCAAATTAATCAAGTGGTCATTAGTTTCTTTTGGGTTTTCTACTTCGTTATTTATTTATTTTTTAAATAAAAACTATATTGAAATTGTAGATGAATAAAGAATGCTATAACAACGTTTCCTTATTTTTCTCTACCGTTAACACCTTTTTTTTATTCCTCTTCTCAGTTTTCCATGGTGTATGGAGTTTCAAAAGGCTGAACAAGAGAAAGTGGTAATCGAAGATAGAAAACAAAATTTATGTTTGTGTTTTTCTATTATCTATATGTTGTGATCAAAAAAGAGAAATTATATGTATTGTTATAGCATTGCTTGGTTGAACCCGCCAAGCGTTGGTATGCCAAGGTTGGTTGTCATATTTTAGTTTCAAAACTCAAAGTCGCTTGATTAGATTACTAGAGTCAACTTCGTTAGGTTAAACTAGGAGGTCTAAAAATGTTGAGACATACACGTATTACTCTGAAGAATCTGAAGACGTATCGACATCGATAAACACATCATTCTTCTACTTGAGGTTAGTAATACAAGACTTGACTTGTTTCCATTTTTATTTATGTTACTTTCAAGTCATTCAGATTGAAAACATAACATGTGAAGTTATATATTAGAGACTTATCTTCATATACTCTTGTTGTTAGCGTTTTATCGAAACCATTACATAAATAAACTAGGGGTAAAATAATAAAATTCATGGAAACTCGGAGGTAGCTGTGCGCCACAACCTAGCAAGGTAAAACGGAAAGATTGTTCGACTGAGTAATTTTGTTTTCATCAGTAATTTTCTTTTTCTAATGTTGCAGTAAATTTTTTTTCAGGTGTCAAAGAATTTCAAACTCTGACATCATCGCCCAATGACCTCATCATTCTACTACATTGACATCAGCTCGAGGGACTAACTTAAAGTCTACCATCTGCCTAATAAGAAATAACCACGTCGACCTTGGCCAGTAATGATTGAATGGTGCACCAAGAGTATCACATACTTCGTACTGTAAATATACGCATACAATACGAATACCGCATACGGTGATAGAGTAAAAAATTAAAGTAAGACCCAAAATTGGTTGTGAATCTCATCAAATTTCGAGTAGAAGAAAAAACCGTGGAAGAATGTGGAAGCTAAACTCATACTGGGTCGTCTACTTGTGTTTATCATCATTCTTCTTAGTATCATGTATTGCTTTTCAATCTGATGAACTTCTTCAAGATGATGAAGAATTCGGTTTAGAAGGTGGTTCATCTCATCCTATTCTTGATCTAGACAACAGCAATACCATCAAAAATCCTATTCTATCTCCTCCTATACAAGCGATTAGGAAGTCAATAGATGATTCAGATTCTAAAATTCAGTTTACTTTAGAACACGCTTTTGGTGATTCTGAATTTGTCCCTGCTGGTACTTTTACTGCTCGCCTTAAATCTTGGAGTCATGGTGGTCAGGTTTGTTTTATTTGATCTGTTTTCTTTGTTTGTTTATTTAATTTCTGTTATTAGGGTTTTGAATAATTGTATCATAAATGTGAAACAGTTAGAGATCTAGGGCTTGAACGCTACTTTAGAGAATTAACTTTTGTTTTGCTTAGGGTTTGTTTGGTGAAATTGGTAATTGCATTGTAAGCTCATTGTAAGCTCATTCTAAATTGATGAAAGTCTGAAACTCAAAGCCGTTATTTTAGTGTTTCCAAACGCTGGCTAAGTTTTTTTTTTCCCGGAGTTGACTGGATAATTGTGCAGGATAGAGACAACAAATAGCTTAGGGAACCAACAGGTTATGGGTGTAATACCAATGTCAGGCCACCAATTGAGTATCATTATGTAGAAGTAAATTTCTTTAGCTGAAATGCGAGCAACGAGGAGTGTCAATCTTTGTTAGCTAATTTTATACATTGGTCGTGTTCTCATGTCAGGTGGACAGATAATAACAGTGCCAATATAATTGCTAAGTTTGCAAGGATGTTTAAAATGTCCTTTACGTGATCAGGTGTTGATGAAAACCTTATATGAATCCTAAATTAACTTGCTGATGACACCTATTTCTCTGTTCTAAAAAATAAAAGTCTAAGCAACCGTAGAGAATATATATAACAGTTTGAAACTCAAAGCTTTTCAGGCTATCATTTCCACTATTAGTTCTGTGGAGTTTACTATTAGTGTTGTTTTAGCAAGATCCTCCACAATCTATTACTCGACTGGTTTATAATAGTGTTGATTTGTGCTTGTTTTAGACTCTCACGAAGCTCCGCTTTTCAAGGAATTCCTTTACTGATTCAGAGAAAGAAGATTTTAAGGTAATGTTATGTCAACTAGTTTTTCTCTTATGGTTGCTAAGATTTGATTAAAAGCAGTTGTTTCTTACATTATTTTATCAAATTCCTGCAGCAACTACTTAAGGATGATGAGTTCTACAGGATAAGGCTACCATCCAATGTGTTGAGCCCTCCTGGAAAAGATTATATTGTTTCATCTGTCAAAGCAGTAAGTATTCAGCATCTCTTGGTTATATTTTTTACTTGATAAACTAATATGAAGCTGCCACGTTCTAACATTTAATAAGTTTGATTCTGCATATTGAGATTACATTGAGTGGGACCTCATTTTAGTAAATGAGATCATATGCCGGAAAAATGAACACAAATAAAAGAAAGCTAATCTGCCAAAAATGGAGCTCAGAACAAAATCTTCAGCATATTACACTTCTTTTCTGCTTGAATCTTCCAATTGGGTTTGTTAAAATTTTATTTAGGAAGAAACAAAAGATTATCATAAGCAAAATGAGTAGCGGCAACTTTGAGTTAAGTAAATGTTTCTCGTTATCGGTTCTAATTACATAGAGAATTGTCGAGGCAAGATTTGTTTCCATTTGAACTTTGTTTGTTATGTCCATGAAAAGTCTTCATAATAAGTACCACTGTACCAGATTACTAATGGCACTACCACATGATTGTCTATTACTAATTCACACTTATATATGCTGTGTATTACTCTGACGATTGTTTTTTTCTTCACTGCA
Source organism: Papaver somniferum (assembly GCF_003573695.1). NCBI lineage: Eukaryota > Viridiplantae > Streptophyta > Magnoliopsida > Ranunculales > Papaveraceae > Papaver > Papaver somniferum. Next base: position 62,876,017 of record NC_039367.1, read on the forward strand.
GAGATGCCTTCCAAGGGATGGTCTGGACGAGCATTTTGTCATTCACATGGTAACTTTTTATTTGTAATCTGAAAAAACTGTAAAGCACTGTCATGTTGAAACTCGAGAGATAAAGAAACCTATAATTCATATCCACTCTTTAGCTATCTGGATTACTTGTTAGATGTTTCAGAATTAATGTTCGCTCACATCAATTTTTCAGTTCCTTTCCGCACCTTACATTTTGTGGACTAACAGAAGCGAGTGCTTTATATATAAGCTTAATAATCTATGTAAAGCTAATTGCTTGTTGCGATGTGATTGCACTTTTACTTACAAATTCATGGCATTATCTAATCCTTTCACTTGGTTTTCTCCTAGGAATCTGTGAATATTTTGGCTGTTAACTATGGTTCTCCTGGAGCCTGCCCATATCCAAGGCCATTTAAACTTGTAAGCGAGTTTAACATGTTATTTTATATTTTGTTGTTTTTTTCCCCAACCACATCCTAGAGTTTATTGTTTATGCTGCTTTGTTATGTTTTCTAAGAGACATGTGAAAACATCTTTTCTGGAAGTCACTCTAGAGAACTCAAGAGCCAAGACGGCTTAGAATATTGCAGCTATATCTCTTCCCTCTTCATGCTTAATTGGATAAATGCTTATGAAAAACAATATGAACTTCGTCAACTTTGTAGAAGCTAGTGGTGGGAATTTGCATCATCCTTTGTGTCATTGACCCGTCTCCTGCTACCTACCAAGTGTATGTTCATTTCAATATTTTTCAAGAAACATGTTTGATGACTAGTGAGCATGCATTTCACTACATAGCTACAACTTTAGGGACTGTAGATGTGAAGATAAGTTAAAAGAGGACTGAAGTATACTACATTTCACTGGTAAATGGCGCTTAGCTAACCACCCAACTCTCATCTATAATGCAGCCAACAAAATGGTCTTTTAACTCACACTCGGTCCTGAGAAACAGTGAGCAGGCACCAAGGTAATCTGTACTTTCTTATTGATCTACCTAAAAGTGATGTGATGGAACGAGTCGGCGGGGGCAGCTGAATTGGATTAATCCTCGGTCCATTTCATCACAATTTTTCAAATCTGCATTCGTCGTTATTTAGATACTTAGTCGGCTATTTGCTTTTGCAGAGCTCCAGCATTTGTAGAAGATATTCTTATTGGTGGGGAGAAAACTGCAGAGGGTGAAAATGTTCCACCAGTAGAGAAGACCTTTTGGGCTAAATATGTGAGATTCTTGCAAATACTTTCCAGTTGAAGTGAAAGACAGTCTTTGAAACAATTGTAAAATCTGTAACTATTTTTATGCTTTTCTGTTGCAGTGGATGTATCTAATCCCTTTAGTGCTCATTGTCATGAATGCTGTAACCCAAGCTATGAACATGCCAGAGGAACAAGCTGCTGGTGGCGCCCAAGCAGCACAACGAGCTGCTCCTGCTGCTGTTCGAAGAAGGTAGTAACAAGGTAAGATATTCACCAACTCCCGTGAGATCCCGTGGGTCCTAGAATACCAACCATAGTGCAATAATACATACAATCTGAAATTATTTGATTGTGTATTTAGAGTTTAAGCCTCGTTATTGCAACAAGCCGGTTAATAAAATTTGGCTATTCATATTACAGGCTTCCTTGAGTTTGAAACAATGCAAAGCCGACCCAGAAGAAGAGATAAGAGAAGTAACTGATATGTACTGTCGGCGTTTTTGCTGGAAAGACAACAACCAAACTTGGAAACATAACTTCTGTCTTTTGGTGAAACTCTTGGGGTGTTATTTCCACTCAACCTGTTAATCAACTGCTGAGACAGAACCCTTAAAATTAGTTCCTCAACATTATCCATTCTCATGCATTGCGTGGATATAAATCATTTTGATGTCTGTTAATTGTTAATTCTTGCTTTCTTTCCTAATCCGAATATAGAACTGTAAAGTCATAGCTTGGCAGCAGTTCAGACTTTGAGTTGTTAGTTCACTGTTTTTCTCTAGCTTTTGTATTGTTTTTTTTTTCCTCACCAAAATGGAACCAATTCAAGTATCAAGCACATCTGATTTTTTTCAGCTTTCTAGTTTCCAAAATAAAAAACCTGAACTGTTTTATTCCAATCGTAGATCCGGGGCTAGATTGTGTCTAATTTTGTTCAGCTCTTTGATCTTTTATTCCCAGATTTCACACTCAAGTCCAAATGGGTGCAGCTAAAATAAAAACCCGACTCGCACAACGGAAACGAACCCTAAATTATTGCGTTTGTAATATCTGGAATGAAAGAAGGGTAGGTTAGGAAGTCGGTTAAGACAATCATTCCCAAAATCGAAATAAATCTATGCTTGAAATCCGCTGTCATATAAAGGCAACTAAAAAGCGAGTATTAAGATTAGAGAGAGAGAGTGTGTTTGACAGATAGAGAAAGAGAGAAGTGGCGAGAGGGAAAAGTTTCATTTCTGAGAAAGAAAAAAAGAACTAGGGAAAAAAAAAAAAAGGAAAATAGAATTAGGGTTTGGTTGAGAACTGATTCTTGATATTCGATCCACTAAAACATCAGGTTATTTGTTTATGCTTCTGAAGATTCCTTAAGCTCAAGTAACTACTTCTACTACTACTAAATCACTCACACACTTACTTGATTTGATCCTGGTTTGGTTCATTTTCAGCTTTAATGGTACATATACATGAAAACAACTCTAACACTAGCTTCTCCACTTCTATATCTTTCTACTTGATGTTTTATTTCCTGTTTTAAGGTTTTCATTTCTGATTTTGTTTGATCTATGCTTTATGAAAGGGGAAAATGTTGGGGTAAAAATTAGGGTTTTAATTAGCTTAAATGTGTTGGACGGGGAATCATTGAGATACACTTAATTTTCATGCCTTTGATGTGGTGTATTTCAGTGACTGTATTATGGAAATCTAGATTTTTTGTTTATTTATAAAGCTAGGTGGGCATAGTGTTCTAAGTAGTCAATTTTTGGTTGATCACCTGAGCTCTTTAGTTCGCATACATTGTGGTGTAGCCAGCTTGTTTCTTATGGGATTCTAAGGAGGTAGATGGCTAGTGTTGAAGAGGATGTTACTAGAACACTGGCCTCTATTCTGCGTGGTTCATTTAATCATGGGTTCTAAGTGATGGTGTTTGAAGTTAGGTTAAATAAATGATATTGTTTTAGCAGTTAAAATGAGGTTGAGATATGATGATCCGTACTAGCGTGCTCTGGTGTATAAATATTTATGAAATTTATTTCTACAGATAAAGTTATGACCACCTTCTTTATGTATTTAAAAAGCTGTTTCTTTTGCTTGTCTTTGAAAGCTCATTTTAATGGTGTGAGATTCTTAACCGGTGGTTGCTTTTCTTGCTTTAATACTTCCGTATAATGCTCCAACAAGGGTTGTTTTAACCTTCAATATCTTCTTATAGACTATCATACTCCTCAAAATTTGTCATTTTTTTTCTCCCGAATATATGTTCATCAATACAGAATATAAATACATAATTATTGATTTGCATCGTTTGGTTGTTCTTTCTAACTTTATTTTTTCGTTTTCTTACAAGGCCTTGATTATGAAGTTGGTGCATCCCCAAAGGTGTTACAGCAGGGAACTATGTGCAGTTTATGCATAGAAGTCTGGCATGTATCCTGTCTAAAGATTAAGTGGACCAATGGAGTATTTCTGGGTCTACATTCGTTTTAAAGGTTAGTTCTAGAGAGGTGTGTTAATATACTTGGGGTTACTTGCAGATTCTCTAATTAGTCATCATAATATGACAAAATGATATTAAGATTAGTTTCTTTTATCTGAAAGTCTCATTGTTAAGAGTCATGCTTTCTTTATTTAGTCTGTTGATTTCCTTCGCTATGGACGGCAATTCTTTTTGCAACGTCTAATCGTCTTATGCCTACTTGAAAGTTGAAGTGTATGAAGTGAACTTACTTTCCCATTCAACTAGATAGCCTCTTGACCTAGGAGTTAGGTTTGCGATTTACCATATTTACTTCAATCAACTACAACTCTGATGTAACTTGCTTTTATAAGATTTTAATGTGTAAAATTTGTGCTCGCTTTCTTTACTGCAATAAATGATCGCCTAACATAAAAATAGTTTTTAAGTATTTTTTACACCTACAGAAGAGTATCAGTTAGAATAAAAGCTAGGTAACAGTATCTGTTCTGTCAATAGTATGTCTTCTAAATACCTTCCTGTAATTTTTTGTCATTAATTAGAACTTTTGAGTTACTGAAATATGCTGAATCTCATGTATTTGCAGGTTACTCGTGCAACATGTTCTTAATCTTTGTAATTTGGTTGTCTAGTTTTGAGAATGTAACAGCACTGCGCACTTCAGTTAAAGCCACTTTGGAAATTTCTTCTGCAAATAGTATTCCCGACCCTCCCAGCACTGGAGTCTTTGAACCCATAGAAATATCGCCAGCAGTAATTCCACGTTATCCATTCCCTGGAGAATCTTTGCCACCTATGTACCCTTCCTTTCCAACAACATATGAACCAGTCTTAACTGGGAAATGCCCTGTAAAATTTTCCGACATTTCAGATGTTATGGACAAAACAGCATCGGATTGTTCGGCACCCTTGGCATCAGTGGTGGGGAATGTGATATGTTGTCCCCAGGTTAATAGTTTACTTCATATCTTCCAAGGACACTATAACAGTGACTCTGATCAGCTAGTCCTTCAAAAAGCAGTGGCCGATGAATGTTTCTCAGATATTATTAGTATATTATCTAGCAGAGGAGCAAACAAGACGATACCTGCACTTTGTTCAGTAAAGTCTTCTAACCTTACAGGGGGCTCTTGTCCTGTGAAAGACACGGTCACCTTAGAGAAAATGATAAATACAAGTAAGTTACTGGACGCCTGCAGCTCTGTCGATCCTCTTAAAGAGTGCTGCAGACCTGTATGCCAACCTGCTATTGTGGAGGCTGCAGTCCGAATCTCTTCAACGGTGTCAGACAACCTTGTTAATGCAAACATAGCTGGGGAGCCTGATGAATTAGATGTTCTTGGTGATTGTAAAGGGGTGGTTTCTTCGTGGCTTTCCAGAAAACTCTCAGTAGATGATGCCAACACTGCATTCCGGATACTCTCTGCGTGCAAGGTCAACAAAGGTACGGGGTACACTTAGCTGGTTCTTCATTTTTTGATACAATTTCATAGTCCTTCCAGTAACCTTTTTTTTTTCATTTATGACTGCGTTGCAGCTTGTCCTTTGGATTTCAAGCAACCGTCAGCTGTAATCTCAGCATGCCGTGACTTAGCTGGTCCAAATCCTTCCTGTTGCAGCTCATTGAATACTTACATTGCTGGTATACAGAAGCAGATGCTAATTACAAATAGACAAGCCATACATTGTGCAGCTTCATTTGGGGCTATGTTACAGAAAGGTGGTGTCATGACAAATATCTATGAGCTTTGTGATGTGGACTTAAAAGACTTCAGTCTTCAGGGTACTTCGCTATGTCCGGAACTATTTGCTTTTGCTAAAGTTATTGTTCCATTACTGCTTAATGTAATTCATCTGATTCTTTTTCATCTTTGTTGTATTTTTGCATCTATACCTTGGTGATGGAGCAGCTTATGGGCAAGAAGGTTTGTCACTGTATCCTGATTTTTTTTCCTCTCTTCCCGGACCATATGTTAAGTGTCACAGAATGCAATCAAGACAGCCCTTATAAATCGTTGCACCCTATCTTACCCAGATACATAATTATATTGCATATGGCCCGTGTCTGGAATTTCTTGGGAATGGTGTATCCTACATGAATATGGAGACTGTGTATATACCTTGTTTAGTCAAAATAACCTGTTGGACCCTCGGGTAAACCTTTTGATTGCTGTGGTCGATCTCCTGATGCTTTAATCAAGAGTCAATGATGTTTTGTATTTGTTACTGCTTAATTTTTTATTGTTTTTAATTTAAACTCATTAATGGTTCTGTTGTAACTAACATTAAAGTTGATCTCTTCATTGTTATGTAGGTTGTCTGCTTCGAAGTTTGCCTGCAGATGTTGTATTTGACAATTCGTCCGGCTTCAGTTTCACATGTGATTTGAGTGATAATATTGCTGCACCATGGCCTTCATCCTCCTCAATTTCATCACTGTCCCTGTGTGCCCCAGGTAAGCTAAAGTGCTATTATGACTTGTCAGTTTGTTGATGTGAAACAATCAATATTGTTGATTTAACCTGACAATCTATCTGGGTGCTATTATCACATCAAAAAAAGTGTTCTAGTAAATTTAGTTGTGATAGGTTCTGCAAGTGCAAGATATTTCACCTTTTGCAGATTTCTAGCCTTGTTTTCTCTTTTACTACTTGCCAACTTATGATGAAACTGATTGCTCTTCAAATTTCACAGAGATGTCATTGCCTGCTCTTCCATCACTGCACAAATCTGGAAATGCTGGTATGGCTCATACCCCGTGCAATTGATTACTGTAAAATGTTTTCACTTGCCATATGTCATATAAAAATTCTCCACTATCTTAACCTGTTTATATAGGTTATACTTACACTTTCATGGTGCATTGCAGGCTACTATATCGGCGAAGGAATCAGGATACTTGTACCAGTTTTTTCTGTATTAGTTTTATTTAGTAGTGTAGTGTAGTGTAGCGAGAGGAGTAGATGAGTGTTCGGCGGGCCTTTGCCCTTTGAGCTGGATTACATGTATATCTGAATTCTCATGTATAGTAGCTTTTGTTGAGGTTTTTTTTCTTCTCAATGTCCTGCTCTTTTTTTCTTTATATTAGATATCGAGGCCGCGTTCTCTGAACACAGGTTAGAATGATCAAATTGAGTCAAGTTCGACTCCTGCAAATTAGATTTATTTTATGTGGCCAATTTTATGAAGCTCCAGAAGAGAACGACTCCTCCTCTGAACTCTAAAGAGGCAAACGAACAAAAGTGGATTGGCTGCTTCTCAATATTCACTGTATTAGTATTATCTGATGTTACATGCAGTCTAAGGTATCTTACACATAAATGGTACTCAGTGGATTTACCCACGATACTTGAGGGTATCCAATAGTCTGATTTTGAAATGCACATAATATTTAATGTAGTTTTTGGACATTGACTACTAGAAGGTGATAGAAACATAAAATGTATCCGTAGTTTTAAAGTTTCCAATGTAAGCTATCTTGGAAAGGATGATCTGATTCTTTTGGTTTTGATGGGAGAGTAGTAAGCCGAGAGCACCAGTTGCAACACTTGAGGAAGAGCCACTTCATCCTGCAACACTCGAGGAAGAGCCACTTTATCCTACATTTTTGTGAAACTTAGAACAGTAAGAAAACTTGTGATTTCATTTATTTTTTGACATAAAAAAGCCAATACCCTAATATGAACCAAGAAGCTCTCTGTTTTCTTTTAAATTTTGCAAGCTTCAACATGAGGTACTCATCAATGGGCATCTTTGTGTTTGTCATTCTCAGGTTTTATTTTATTTGACAGCATAACATCCTACTAAATCATTACTTGAGTTGCCCGAAATTTTCATTCCCAAAATTCCAAGAACATTAGAGAATAGAATTCTTAATTAGATCAGTAAAATTCGGATGTAGAGCAAGGGACAGCTTTGGTAGAAAGTGCAACTCAGAAATCATGTGCAAGTTCGTGAAAAATATACGGATCAACATTTTACTAATGAATTAGAAATGCACAATGAGTCTGGTTATGGAGATGATGGCACGACGCAAGTTACGTTTGAAGAGTTATACTCACAAGTTCTTCAAACACGAACTTTCCTTGTAGACTGTATTGTCCTTGTGCGGCTCTTGATCTAGAGAAAAGGCTGATGGTTGTCTAAGATTATCCCAGCCCAATGTCATGGTCGAATGTCTGTAGGCATTGAACTGTCGAGACTGTCGAAACAAAGGACTGACTTCAGGCGATGAACAGTGCTTGTTAGAGAGAGGCGAAAAAGGCGGAGATGGAGGAGAAGAAATCAGATGAAGAATGAGACAAATAGTACCTCTCTTGTCCTACATCTACACTGACTGGAAGCGGAGATGAAGGTGTCGGTGGTGAAGAACAAGGAGAAGCAAAATCATAATTCATCTCTCTTCCTTTCACTGCCTCCTATACCGTAACAAATTTCAATATGCAAAAACCTCTTAGTGTTTGAGAACTTTGGGTGGAAAACCCCCGGGAGTTTGTTTTGAATTATAGGTTTCACCAAACGGTCACATAAGGACTCACGTGCTTTAACTAACAATTTCCTTCCTAATACCATGATCCAAACAGACCCATCACCTACGGTCTTGAGGCAACTGATACTACCAACCATCATGCCTGGATTACAATTTTAGAGACGAAAATGTTGATGAGACATGGTGTTACGTCTCATCGTATCATATCAACAGAGAGGTTGCAAACGTAAATCAAGTACAGTATCTAAAGAGAATGCTAACTAGGTTGATGGCTAGTGTAGCAGTGAGAAGCTTACAAAACCTTTTAACTTGTAATTGAGCCATGGTTAACCATAGATCCCACTGCAAGAGTTCAAGTTTGTATTCGGTTTCAAGTTCCTTTTCACAAAATTTTGATCATCACAAAAAAAGAATATAGACGAACAAAAAAAAAACAATTCACTGGGAAGGTCACCAGATGTATAATCACGACTATAACAAATTCCAAAAACTTAAAAGCCAGGAGTGATAATTCTTTTAGCAAAAACTTCAGCAGATCATGTTAAAATGCTCACGATATTGCAAAAAAACACTTCCAATCTTTTTAAGTTGTACACAATCTTACAGAAATACTTCTTTCTAAAATTTCAACCCAGTCGTAGTATGAAAATCATGTTAAAACAGGGTATAATTTACACTGATTAAGAGAACAAAGGGGAACCAGCAAGGCCTAAGGGTATTCCCTACCAGGCTCAGACACTACATAACGCCATCTTAATGCAGTCCCAACGCATTCACGGAAACGGTGGTTGTCACTGTCAGATCACTAGTCTCGATCACGCCGCCCACTGTCCATGGCATTAGAAACAGAAGCAAATTAGCGAAACCAATAATAAATTCTGCATGGTGCAGAGATCTTTTAGGCATCATATATTAGCAAGATATATATACCTGGGGAGATCATAATCCCTGCTGGAGCGGTCCCTAGACCGTGAACGTGACCTTCTGCTACTCCTTGATTCATAAGTTCGAGGGCGATCTGAGTCCCTCTCTCGGTCACGGCTACGAGTCCTGTCATGCGACCTATCACGGTCTCTGCTCTTGCGACCGTGATCCCTTTCCCGATCTCTGCTACCACCTCGACCATCCCTGTCAGGATCTCTGCTTGATGGCCCGTCACGGTCTCGGCTTCTTTCTTTTGACCTGAAAGTGCCAAATCATTTCAAAAGAGAGAAAACCAAGACTTCTTAGCTGCATAATGACTAAATAAAGCTTAATATAATGTTGCAAACAAGTACCTTCTGTCATCTTCAGATCGACGATCAACCTTTCGCCTCTTATTTCTCTCTTCCTGACAAAATTCAATTACCATGAGATCAAAGCACTTATATACTAATTCCCTCAAACGGCCACAGGCAACAATAAATGAGGGTGGTAGGAAGTTTAACATAAAGCAAACATAACATACATCCAATATGTGGAGAGAGCATAACTTCATTTGATATTGTGTAGCCATGCAAGCTGTTCAGTATATGCCACCAAAAAAGGAAAAAAGAATGTAACTTATACATAATTTCAAACAAAGACAACGGTACACTTTTTCACAGGAAAGAAAATAACTCACAGAGGGAATCCTAATTAACACTCTCTACAAAAGACCGCGAGCCATTTTACCAGTACCTGAGTGAAAAAAGTTTTAACTTAAAAGAGAACCAAATGCATAACATATATGGTAAAACAAATGAAGCCTAGGTGTGATTAACTTTGGTACTGCAGCAATAATGTAACAGCTAAACTCCTCGCCAGAATTCAGTAAACTTCCATTACAGTTCAGATCAAATGACTATTTACGTTCACCAGTATCTCCTATTGAGTGCTCAGTGTATTTCAATTTTTCATTCCATTTCTTTATATGCCATCTTCCAAAAGAAAACAGTTCAGCATACCAACAATCTTACCTGGAGGTCGACCAACTTCTCACGAATTATCATATAGCCTAAGTGAAGCTTTCCACCAAAATGATCAGCAAGGCGACGGTCACTGGACCACATGCAGAATAAAAGAACATAATTAGAGCAATGCAAGATTGTTTTAACCAATTATAGGTTTCAAAATATACATTGTCGCCCGAAAGTTTATTACAATTGTACATTCTACTAGCAAAATAACAATGAAATAACACGCACATCCTTTAGCTGCAAAAGTAATCCTCGTAAAACTGGGCCCAAAAGCCTGCTGGTGACAAATACCACCTTGTCAATCGATAAAGTACTGGAAACCCCAAATAACACTCTTAGCTCCCCTCACATGAATCATGATAGTGATTATTGCTAAAAAAAAGGACAGATGTTTACCTATCATATACGCTCAGAAATGCCCCACAAATGTCACAAACGCGTAGCGTTTGGTCAGTCTGCACCAGATCAGTTAAAAAAATAGACAACCAACATGTACGAAAACCTCGTATCCGTATCTTTAGCAGATCTCATATGATGTACATTACCAACTTCCATATAACTTGACTGTATTTTAACAATTCACATTAATGCTCCAAACTATGGGAAACGTATATTTCAAAACCAAGAAACTCCTACAATTTCTGCCGGCATGATGTGGGAAAAAAAAATTTAAATGAGGAAGATTAACTCACAATGCGTACATCTGCAGCAATATACTTGGTAGAATCCAAACCTGGGTCCAGCCTAGCAGCCAACTAAAAGAAAGAGAGAAAAACCAGTAAGATGTACTATCATTTATGAATAGCTCTAAGAGAAAATCAAATTTCAGGAACTATAAGAGCAAATAAAATCTTTAGAGAGTGAAAGGAAATATAGTCATCGACAAAGAATTAGGCACAAATAATCACTATAGAACTCATGAAGAATAAACCTTCTTTAGAGCCTCAGCTTCCTCAAGTGCTTTCTGTGCTTCATCTACCATTCCTTGCTCACCTGTAGATCATACGGGAAAACAGAATGGTGGAAAAGAAATCAGACTCCTGCGACTTCAAACCCGAATTAAAGAAATAACACAAGTACAATCCAGTTCAATTATGAAGATTTGATTCATCATTTACCAAGATCTTCTGCCTTTTTCAGCCTTTCATTGATCATTTCTTGGGTGCGAGCATCAGGTGGCAAGAGCGTAGGCAAAGGAGCCAGTGCTGGAGCGTTTGTCTGTGGTTGTGGTAAGGAAGCTCTGTCCTTATTGAAGGCATCAAGAAGAAGCATCGCCTGTAAACAGGGATAATAACTTATTAGAAAGCTGTTGCAATTCAAATGATATACAAGAGCAGAATATAAAAACTAAAAAGAAAAAAGTCCAAGATGAATATAAACATATATGACGTTACAAGAAGAAAAAAACCTTGAACAAGCCAATCAACAATGAAAAAAGAAGAGAAGATCACCTGTTTCTCTGCTCTCTTGGTTCTTAGTTCTTCCACCGCTTCCAATGCACGAATCTTACTATCAGCTTTACCTTCGTAATCTGCAATTTATATCTCAATTTAGTATAACTAATATCAGTGCAGTGAGGATAAAGGTATATCAAAATTTAACAAAAGCAAAGAATCATCCTACTATCTCATGAGAGCAACTTACCAAGTTTATCAACCTCTTTTAATTTCTCCTTTATTTGCTTAGATAACTCGAGTATCTCTGGGGTCTGTACAACCAAAAGTAATCACAAATTATTAGTAATATAGACAATAAAACCAAGTTAATCAAAACCAAAGTATGAGCAACACCATATACCTGGGTAACCTCAGATACAGATATAGCAATAGCAGCTTTAGCATCATCTTCTTCCAAACGCTTAAGAGCTCTGGAAATTTTCCTATCACATTCAACAATTAACCTATCAATGACATCTTCCAAGTCCCTATCATAGTTATCAATCCCCTTTGCTTTCGCTTCTTCGTACTCTTTCCTCAATTGCAACGAATGCACCTTGGAACAATGCCCCATATCCATTTTCTGAGATCACAAAATATCAATCATTAAAGCTATACAGAGAAAAAAATCTAGGGTTTATGGATTGAAAAAGAGAGAAGTATTGTTATATACCGTTAATTGGAAAAGTTCATGAGGACAAAGTCCAACAAGGTAAAGACGACAGACATCACGATCATAATACTTTCCATTAACCTCTCTTACATCACCATTCCTGTTAGCTCCCATCAAGACATCCAGTTGTTTTCTAATTGCATCCATTGTGGTTCTAGGGTTTTTTTGTTTTTTGTGTCAAATTCTAGGGGTTTTGAAGGTTTTGATATCACACTTTCTCTTTAGACGAGCTGGGAATATCACTTACTAGATCAGATTCGCGGAGCTGGTACGAACTTACGAGACTAATCTATTACTAGCACCTCTCGGGTTCTTCCAATGTAAGTTAAATCGTTTTATACACTTACTCGGTATTTCAGTCTGTTTTATCTCAGGGCGAGTTGAAAACCGTTGCTCCCGGTTTTACATCAACTTTTGATCATATTGAGCAAGTAGGGTTTTGGAACCCGGTGAGGAAGTGACTGAACCGGCAAGAATGAGTTTGATCCGATTCGGGAACACTTGCAATAGTTTGGTGTTTTATGGTTTGGTGTTTTATGAAGCCAAAAAAAGGTGAAAAGGGGTGATAAAAGGAAAATTTGGGGATATGCTCCTAAATCGACTGTCATTTTGGGGATACGCTTCAGGATTCCAGTTTTCGGGAATATGTCCCAAAGTAAAGGTTTCTATCAAGGAATCGTTAAATAGTCAATTTATCGTAAATGTGTGTGAACTGTTTTCTAATTTCTTCAAGGTTTTTCCTATCTAAATATGTTCCTGAACCTCGTAAAGGTGTTAATATATAGTATATATGTTTTTTAATTCACAAATATAATCCCAAGTGTGTGTGAATGTAGACTACTTAACGACTTTGGATGGAATTTTGTAAGGCTGGGGCATATTCCCGAAAACTGGAATCCTGGGACATATCCCCAAGATGACAGTCGATTTTGGGGCATATCCTTAATTTCCCCGTGATAAAATGTGGATGTTGGCATTTGGGGTTTCAAAGGGGTGATAAAATGTGGATGTTGGCATTTAGGGTTTCAAAGTGTGTAGTATCGTGTTTAAATCGCTCATAGATTCGTACAACAACCACGATGAAGTCAAAATGGATAACCATGAGAGATTTGTTTATATATGCTCTCTTTATCCTCCTCCTTGTAAGGGTCGATTTTGGGGCATATCCTTAATTTCCCTGTGATAAAATGTGGATGTTGGCATTTGAGGTTTCAAAGAGGTGATAAAATGTGGATCTTGGCATTTAGGGTTTCAAAGTGTGTAGTATCGTGTTTAAATCGCTCAGAGATTCGCACAACAACCACGATGAAGTCAAAATGGATAACCATGAGAGATTTGTTTATATATGCTCTCTTTATCCTCCTCCTTGTAAGGGTCGAACACAACCTCTTTGGTAGTCATTGCGTCCAGAGCCAATCTCATATCTGTAAGACGAGAATTGTTATCGGATTTCAGAGAATTGTTGAACTCGTATCTCTGATTTCTAGGCTCCGGTTGGAACTTTTTTTTATTTGACAAGGCTTTGTAGTTCGTGAATAGTGTTGGCATATGTTCATAAGCCCAAACCAGTAATTTTGTTTTCAAAATAGCGATATATCTACAATAAAACAGAACAATCATAAATAAAAAATTTCAAAAGCAACATTACCTGCAGTAGAGTTAAATTCCCGACAAATTGACTGGTAACCGCCTTAGAGACCCTTCGCATCTCTGTCATCAAATATGCCATGATGACGGTTCCCCAAGAATTGCTAATGATATCTTCCAATGGATCCAAGTGTTGTACAAAGTTGGAATTTATCATGTTTCCGCTAGCGTCGGGGAATACCCTAGTGCCCAAGAGGAATACCATGCACACAACGGCTGTATAATGAATTCGTGCGGGATCCCAGTCATCACTATGTCGTTTTTCCTCCGTCCCTCCAGACCATTCCTAAAGCTTGACCAATTTCAATGTCTTTGTCTTACAATTCTTAGATACATATAAGCTTTCTATAGAAGTTTGGTAGTCCCAGCCAAACAACTTGTTAGTCAAAGCGTGTAACTTCGCTCATTCTAGATCCTGACAGTTATCTCCTTATGCAATTGATTTGTCCCCCATCCATAAGCCTATAATGTTCTGAGCATCTTTAGGGATCAAGGTCGTCTCCCCAAAATGGGAAGTGCATAGTATCAGTTTCACCATGAAATCTCTCAACGAAGCAATTAACTGTCATAGAATCATACTCCACAAAATTTTCAACCAAAGGATACAAACCAAACTCCTTTAATAATTGTTGGACCTCTTCAAATTCCTTAGCCAAATCCCAATTACTCATGGCCTGGTGTCGTAAAACACGTACAATTTTCTTATGATCTTACAAATAAAAAACAACACATACATATAAATAAGAGACCATGAAATAAAGCATACATAACAATACACAAGCACAAGGTAAAAATTTCTTACATAGGTTTGATAGATTCGTTGAGCCCACGTGTGCTTGTATCAAAATAGGCGTTTCGGATCGCACGGTGGACCCCAAACTTTACCATCATCACGGGCGGGTAACATGTCATCAGGATGAGGAAGGTGTGAACCCTTTTGTTTGACTACTTTTCTCCTTCTCTTTTTGTTCTTCTACTGGTTGTTGACCGTCAACTTCACCTTGGCTTGGTGGTTGACTTGGCCCAACCTCTTCTATGAATTTTCACCTTGTCTTGCTTGTTGACTTGTTCAACCTCATCATCTTCTTCTTCATCGTTCTCATCATCTGATTCTCCCGTACATGCACGGATTGCTATTTTTTTATGGGCACGACTCTCTTGAAATTTACCTCTTGCAAAGCCTACCCCCAAACGCTTATTGCGATCAAATTCTTTCCCTCGAGGAAGCAGAGACTCAGGAGTGCCAAGATTGTTCTTCCTTCATTTCTTAAAGCCAACATCTTTACTCTTTTCTTTCTTAATTTTCTTGGCTTTAGCCTTATATCAAAAGACATACTAAATAAATAAACAACAACTAACAATCAGAGGTGCCTGAAAAAGCGGGGGTCTAACAACCACACCCAAGGAAATCCATATGGATTAACTCCAATATAATTCCAAGAGAATCAACTAGACAGTCATACTCAATCAAGGAAAATACATCCAAGAGTTATATCTTTGTTTCTCAATGTAATCAACAAATTAAACAGATAGAAATTCGTGAGCCTGATTATTATGAGAAACAACTTGAACGGTACCAAAGACCAATGTTCAAGTATTAATCAATTTATATCAACAGCCAAAGGTTGGATTATCTAGTTGATTGAACTACGCACAACCTGTGATATTTCAATTATATAAATAAATATAATGCGGAAAACAAATAACACAAACACCAGAAATTTTGTTAACGAGGAAACCGCAAATGCAGAAAAAATCTGGGACCTAGTCCAGATTTGAACACCACACTATATTAAGCCGCTACAGAGTCTAGCCTACTACAAGTCAACTTCAGACTGGAATGTAGTTGAGCCCTAACCAATCTCACACTGATCGAGGTACAGTCGTGTTCCTTACGCCTCTGAATCCCAGCAGGACTCTACGCACTTGATTCCCTTAGATGATCTCACCCACAACTAAGAGTTGCAATGACCCAAACTCGAAGAATTGATAAACAAATCTGTCTCACACAGAAAAGTCTATTGAATAGATATATATGTCTGCCACAAAAATATCTACGAGTTTTTGTTCCGTCTTTTGATAAATTAAGGTGAATAAGAACCAATTGATACACCGGACTTATATTCCCGGAGAACAACCTACTAATATCAATCACCTCATAATAATCTTAACTGTATGGTAGCGGAACAATATATTGTGGAATCATAAACGATGAGACGAAGATGTTTGTGACAACTTTTGAATCTTACCTATCGGAGATAAATCTCGAGCAAATTTTACAGAAGATAGTACTCAATACGATAGAACAAAGTAAGATCAGAACACGCAACTACATAGAAAATAGTTGGGTCTGGCTTCAGAATCCCAATGAAGTCTTAAGTCGTTAACCTATGATGGTTTTAGAAAAATCTAGGTTAAAAGAGAATCGACTTTAGTCGTAACTAGTATCACACATGAGGTGTAGGGATTAGGTTTCCCAGTTGCTAGATTTCTCCCTTATATAGTCTTCAAATCAGGGTTTGCAATCAGTGTTACCTTGGTAACAAAGCATTCAATATTCACTGTTAGATGAAACCTGATTAGATTCAAGCCAATATCTTTCAACGGTTAGATGGTATTGGCTTGTTACACACAAATGAAATGTACCTTTATTTAGATATGGGTAACCGTACCTAAACATGTACACTTAGTTGGCTCAAAAATAGTTAACCTAAGTTAGCCATATGAACACTTTCATATCAACCTTGTTCATCTTAGTCACAACTAGTTCAAATGACTCAAATGAAACTAGTTATAGAGTTGTAAAATTGTTTATGTTCTCATAGAAGTATACAAGACACAATTGATGGAAAATCGGTTTTGATTGACTCGAATCAGTTCATGAACATTTTAGCCACGATTTACAAAGATTACATTCCTTATTATATAAATGTATTTGTTCATGAGTATGTAAACATACTTAACCGACTTTAGAACTTAACCTACTCAAGTATGCAAACGGGAACGCATACCTGAGTTCTCGGACTTTGTCTTGTTCGCCAGTATGACCGACTCAGTTCAAATCAGTATGCATACGGGTATGCATACTAAATTCCCGGACTTGGAATACACTTGCATACAAGTACGTATGTTGTGTTATATCCAATCATGGTTAATTGTTCTAAACTCCCATTTTAATCATTGAAACATTCTTAAAAGACGGGAATCACTGTCTCACACAAACTATTAGCTTCAAAGCAATTTTCAAGTGATCAAATGATCAATACGAAATATTCCTAGTCTTCATCAAATGACTGTCTCACACAAATCATACAAGATGTTACCAGGCGAGTTTCATATGATCATCTTTTGGCTTTCGTCAAGAATAAAAGATGAACTTGGTTAAATCGAAAGCTTACCAACACATATTTCGAGAAATATGTAAGCGAGTTTAATTCAGCTCGATATATCAAATGTGTATAAAATAAAGTCTATATAGCTATACGACCTTCGTCTCAATAGGAGATAGAATAAAAATAGACTTGTGAGTGATAGATGAGTTCAAGTCGTATTCAATCGATGAACGCCGTGAAGTCTAAAGCTCAACCACACATTCTATCCAAATCCGAGACACAGCTATAAGTAGACTAGAAATCAAGACTTATAGTTATGACAAATAAACTTGACAAACAAGCTTGAGATAGCAACGCTTGCGAGTTCGACCGAGCATTCTTTTAACAATCCCCTTTGTCAATTTTAGTAACAAAACTATCAATACATATGGATTACAAAATAAATAAACTTTGTAGCTTCTCATCCAAATGCTTGATTTCCTTGGTTCATCAACATCACTCGAAATCTTCGTCACTTCCAAGAACTCCGGTGTTTCTGAACGTGTTCAACTCAGCATCATAGTTTTTGAAGATCTGTAGCTATAACAATGAGAAAACAATAGCTCTTAATCATTGTTATACAGTGTCATAGTATTATTACACAGCATCAAAGTCCAATTGTATCACAACTTTGACAATAATATTAAGGTGATATGTATCACTCCCCTTAGTCAATACTTCATCTCACAATGAAACCACTCCCTCTTACATAATTATCCGTAAACCATATATTTATGTAGTGTGAACTACAAAATAATTCTCCCCCTTTTTGTCAATATAAATTGCCAAAGGTATGAAAACTAGCGGGATCATAATGAAATTCTCATAGAGATACTTCAGGACTAAAAGAGAACATATAAACTTTGTTTAGATGATTTCACATAGTCGAAACTTAGTGTATTCATCAAGGAGTTTATAAAGATACAATAAAACTCCTACAATATTCTACATCTGCACTCCCCACAAAGATTTGGCAATTAAGCACAAGTTCAATTAAGAACTCTCCCCCATAAGATGTCATTCCCGAAAGAACAACAAGAGCGACATTACTTTTACAAGAAAAGAAGGATTTCTTTGGACATTAACAAATTACATGAAACATGAATTTGTATCCAGAAAACTCAATTAAATTAACCAAAAAGGAACCTCAATGATTAATTTAATCGGAAATGCTCAACATAAGAGAACTTACAGATCCGTATAACACATTCATATCAACCTTGTTCATCTTAATCACAACTAGTTCAGATGACTCAAATGAAACTAGTTATAGAGTTGTTCAATTGTTATATTCTCATAGAAGTATACGAGACACAATTGAAGCAAAATCGGTTTTGATTCACTCGAATCAGTTCATGAACATTTTAGCCACAGTTTGCAAATATTGCATTCCTTATTATATAAATGTATTTTTTCATGAATATGTAAACATACTTAACCGGTTTTAGAAATTAACCTACTCAAGTATGCAAACGGGTGCGCATACGTAAGTTCCCGGACTTGGTCTTGTTCGCCAGTATGCAAACTGGTACGCATACTGTCGTTCATGACCGACTCAGTTGAAATCAGTACGCATATGGGTATGCATACTATAGTTTCGGACTTCAACTGTTGAATCGGTACACATACGGGTATGCATACTAAATTCCCGGACTTGGAATACACTTGAATACAAGTACTATGCTGTGTTATATCCAATCATGGTTATTTGTTCTAAACTCCCATTTTAATCATTGAAACATTATTAGAAGACGAGAATAGCTGTCTCGCACAAACTATTAGCTTCAAAGCAATTTTAAAGTGATCAATGATCAATACGAAACATTCTGAGTCTACATCAAATGACTGTCTCACACAAATCATATGAAATTTTACCAGGCCATTTTCAGATGATCATCTTTTGTCTTTCATCAAGAATAAAAGATGATTAAAGCGAAAGTATACCAATACATATTTCGAGAAATATGTAAGCGAGTTAAACTCAGCTCGAAATCTCAAATGTGTATAAAGTAAAGTCTATGTAGCTATACGACTTTTGTCTCAATAGGATATAGGATAGAAATAGACTTCTGAGTGATAGATGAGTTCAAGTCTCCACATACCTTTTGTTGATGTAGTTCCACAAGCTCCCCTTAGTAGTTCTTCGTCTTCAATCGAGGAACGTCGTGAAGTCTAAAGCTCAACTACACATTCTATCCTAACCCGAGACATAGTTATAAGTATACTAGAAATCAAGACTTATAATTTTGACAATTAAACTTGACAAACAAGCTAGTGATAGCAAAGCTTGCGAGTTCGACCGAGCAGTGCTCTAACAATCTCCCATTTTGTCAATTTTAGTGACAAAACTATCAATACATATGGATTACAAAATAAATAAACTTTGTAGCTTCTCATCCAAATGCTTGATTTCCTTGGTTCATCAACATCACTCGGAATCTTCGTCACTTCCAAGCAAGTACTCTAGTGATTGAACGTGTTCAACTCAACATCATAGTTGTTGAATATCCGTACCTATAACAATGAGAAAACAGTAGATATCAATCATTGTTATACAGTGTCATAGTAATATTACATAGCATCAAAGTCCAATTGTATCACAACTTTGACAATAATACTATGGTGATATGTATCACTCCCCCTTAGTCGATACTTCATCTCACAATGAAAACCACTCCCCCTTACATAATGATCTGTAAACCATATGTATTTGTTGTGTGAACTACACAATGATTCCCTCCTTTTTGTAAATATAAATTGGCAAAGGTACGAAAATTAGCGGGATCATAATGAAATTCTCATAGAGATACTTCATGACTAAAAGAGAACATATCAACTTTTTTTTCGATGATTTCACATATTCGAAACTTTGTGTATTCATCAAGGAGTTTATAAAGATAAAAGAAAACCCCTACAAAATTCTACAACCACACTCCTCACAAAGATTTGGCAATTAAGCACAATTTCAATTAAGAACTCTCCCACATAAAATGTCATTCCCGAAAGAACAACATGAGCGACCTTACTTTTACAAGAAAAGAATGATTTCTTGGACTTTAGGAAATTTAATGAAACATGAATTTATATCCAGAAAACTCAATTAAATTAACCGCAAAGGAACCTCAATGATTAATTTAATCGGAAATGCTCAACATAAGAGAACTTACATAGCCGTATGAACACTTTCATATCAACCTTGTTCATCTTAATCACAACTAGTTCAAATGATTCGAATAAAACTAGATATAGAGTTGTTCAATTGTTTATATTCTCATAGAAGTATACAAGACACAATTGAAGCAAAATCGGTTTTGATTCACTCGAATCAGTTCATGAACATTATAGCCACGGTGTGTAAAGATTGCATTCCTTATTATATAAATATATTTGTTCATGAGGATTTTAGAACTTAACCTACTCAAAGATGCAAACGGGTAAGAATACCCAAGTTCCCGGACTTGGTCTTGTTCGCCAGTATCAAACGGGTACGCATACTGTCGTTCATGACCGACTCATTTGAAATCAGTACGCATACGGGTATGCATTCTATAGATCCAGACTTCAACTGTTGAATCAGCACATATACGGGTATGCATACTAAATTCCCGGACTTGGAATACACTTGCATAAAAGTACGTATACTGTGTTATATCCAATCATGGTTAATTGTTCTAAACTCTCATTTTAATCATTGAAATATTCTTAGAAGACGGAATATCTGTCTCACACAAACTATTAGCTTCAAAGCAATTTTCAAGTGATCAAATGATCAATACGGAACATTCTGAGTCTACATCAAATGTCTGTCTCACACAAATCATATGAGATGTTACTGGGCGATTATCACATGATCATCTTTTGACTTTCGTCAAGAATAAAAAATGAAATTGGTTAAAGCGAAAGGTTACCAACACATATTTCGAGAAATATGTAAGCGAGTTAAACTCAATTCTAAATATCAAATTTGTATAAAGTAAAGTCTATATAGCTATACGACTTTTGTTTCAATAGGAGATATGATAGAAATAAACTTCTGATTGGGAGATGAGTTCAAGCCTCCGCATACCTTTTGTTGATGAAGTTCCACAAGATCCCCTCAGTAGTTATTCGTCTTCAATCGATTAACGCCGTGAAGTCTAACGCGCAACTACACAATCTATCATAATCCGAGACATAGCTATAAATAGACTAGAAATCAAGACTTATAGTTTTGACAACTAAACTTGACAAACAAGCTTGAGATAGCAACACTTGCGAGTTCGACCAAGCAGTGCTCTTACAATCTCCCCCTTTGTCAATTTTAGTGACAAAACTACCAACAATATGGATTACAAAATAAATAAACTTTGTAGCTTCTCATCCAAATGCTTGATTTCCTTGGTTCTTCAACATTACTCGAAATCTTCTCAGCATCATAGTTGTTGAAAATCTATAACTATAACAATGAGAAAACAGTAGCTCTCAACATTGTTATATAGTGTCATAGTATTATTACACGGCATCAAAGTCCAATTGTATCACAACTTTGACAATAATACTATGGTGATATGATATCTCTCCCACCTTAGTCAATACTTCATCTCACAATGAAAACCATTCCCCCTTACGTAATGATCTGTAAACCATATGTATTTGTAGTGTGAACTACACAATAATTCTCCCCTTTTTTGTCAATATAAATTGGCAAAGTTACGAAAACTAGCGGGATCATAATGAAATTCTTATAGAGATACTTTATGACTAAAAGAGAACATATCAACTTTGTTTCGATGATTTCATATAGTCGAACTTAGTGTATTCATCAAGGAGTTTATAAAGATACAAGAAAACTCCTACAATATTTTACAACCGCACTCCCCACAAAGATTTGGCAATTAAGCACAAGTTCAATTAAGAACTCTCCCCCATAAAATGTCATTCCCGAATGAACAACAAGAGTGACCATACTTTTACAAGAAAAGAATGATTTCTTTGGACATTAACAAATTACATGAAACATGAATTTATATCCAGAAAACTCAATTAAATTAACTACAAAGGAACCTCAATGATTAATTTAATCGGAAATCAACATAAGAGAACTTACAGAGCCGTATGAACACTTTCATATCAACCTTGTTCATCTTAATCATAACTAGTTCAAATGATTCAAATGAAACTAGTTATAGAGTTGTTCAATTGTTTATATTCGCATAGAAGTATACAAGACACAATTGAAGCAAAATCGGTTTTGATTCACTCGAATCAGTTCATGAACATTATGGCCACGGTTTGCAAATATTGCATTCCTTATTATAAAAATATATTTGTTCATGAGTATGTAAACATACTTAACCGATTTTAGAACTTAACCTACTCAAGTATGCAAACGGGTACACATACCTAAGTTCCCGGACTTGGTCTTGTTCGCCAGTATGCAAACGGGTACGCATACTGTCGTTCATGACCTACTCAGTTGAAATCAGTACGCATACGGGTATGCATACTATTGTTAGAAACTTCAACTGTTGAATCAGTACGCATACGGGTATGCATACTAAATTTCCGGACTTGGAATACACTTGCATACAAGTACGTATACTGTGCTATATCCAATCATTGTTAATTGTTCTAAACTCCAAGTTTAATCATTGAAACATTCTTAGAAGACGGGAATAGATGTCTCACACAAACTAGTAGCTTAAAAGCAATTTTTAAGTGATCAAATGATCAATACAAAACATTCCGACTCTACATCAAATGACCGTCTCACACAAATCATATGAGATGTTACTAGGAGATTTTTACATGATCATATTTTGACTTTCGCCAAGAATAAAAGATGAATTTGGTTAAAGCGAAAGCTTACCAACACATATTTCGAGAAATATGTAAGCGAGTTAAACTCAGCTCAATATATCAAATATGTATAAAGTAAAGTCTATATAGGTATACGACTTTTGTCTCGATAGGAGATAGAATAAAAATAGACTTCTGAGCGATAGATGAGTTCAAGTCTCCACATACCTTTTGTTGATGAAGTTCCACAAGCTCCTCTTAGTAGTTCTTCGTCTTCAATCGATGAACGTCGTGAAGTCTAAAACTCAACTACACATTCTATCATAATTCGAGACATAGCAATAAGTAGACTAGAAATCAAGACTTACAGTTTTGGAAACTAAACTTGACAAACAAGCTTGAGATAGCTACGCTTGCGAGTTCGACCGAGCAGTGCTCTAACAATCTCCCACTTTGTCAATTTTAGTGACAAAACTATCAATACATATGGATTACAAAATAAATAAACTTTGTAGCTTCTTATCCAAATGCTTAATTTCCTTGGTTCTTCAACATAACTCGAAATCTTCGTCAATTCCAGGTACTCTAGTGATTGAACATGTTCAACTCAGCATCATAGTTGTTGAAGATCCATAGCTATAACAATGAGAAAACAGTAGCTCTGAATCATTGTTATACATGGTCATAGTATTATTACATAGCATCAAAGTCCAATTGTTTCACAACTTTGACAATAATACTATGGTGATATGTATCGCTCCCCCTTAGTCAATACTTCGTATCACAATGAAAACCACTCCACCTTACATAATGATCTATAAACCATATGTATTTATAGTGTGAACTACACCCTTTTTGTCAATATAAATTGGCAATGGTACGAAAACTAACGTGATCATAATGAAATTCTCATAAAGATACTTCACGACCAAAAGAGAAAATATCAACTTTGTTTCGATGATTTCACATAGTCAAAACTTAGTGTA
The DNA here is from genome assembly GCF_003573695.1 of Papaver somniferum. NCBI lineage: Eukaryota > Viridiplantae > Streptophyta > Magnoliopsida > Ranunculales > Papaveraceae > Papaver > Papaver somniferum. The sequence continues at coordinate 62,900,019 of NC_039367.1, forward strand.
TTTATCAAGGAGTTTATAAAGATACAAGAAAACTCCTACAATATTCCACAGTCGCACTCCCCACAAAGATTTGGAAATTAAGCAAAAGTTCAATTAAGAACTATCCCCCATATAATGTCATTCCCGAAAGAACAACAAGTGAGACCTTACTTTTACAAGAAAAGAAGGATTTCTTTGGACATTAACAAACTACATGAAACATGAATTTGTACCCAGAAAACTCAATTAAATTAACCACAAAGGAACCTCAATGATTAATTTAATCGGAAACGCTCAACATAAGAAAACTTACGGAGCCGTATGAACACTTTCATATCAACCTTGTTCATCTTAATCACAACTAGTTCAAATGACTCAAATGAAACTACTTATAGAGTTGTTCAATTGTTTATATTCGCTTAGAAGTATACAAGACATAATTGAAGCAAAATCGGTTTTGATTCACTCGAATTAGTTTATGAACATTATAGCCACGGTTTGCAAAGATTGCATTCCTTATTATGAAAATGTATTTTTTCATGAGAATGTAAACATACTTAACCAATTTTAGAACTTAACCTACTCAAGTATGCAAACGTGTACGCATACCTAAGTTCCCGGACTTGGTCTTGTTCGCCGGTATGCAAACGGGTACGCATACTGTCGTTCATGACCGACTCATATGAAATCAGTGCGCATACGGGTATGCATACTATAGTTCTTGGACTTCAACTGTTGAATCAGTACGCATACAGGTATGCATACTAAATTCCCGGACTTAGAATACACTTGCATACAAGTACGTATACTGTGCTATATCCAATCATGGTTAATTGTTTTAAACTCCCATTTTAATCATTGAAACATTCTAAGAAGACGGGAATAGCTATTTCACACAAAATATTAGCTTCAAAGCAATTTTCAAGTGATAAAACGATCAATACGAAACATTCTGAGTCTACATCAAATGACTGTCTCACACAAATCATATAAGATATCACTAGGCGATTTTCACATGATCATCTTTTGACTTTTCTCAAGAATAAAAGATGAACTTGGTTAAAGCGAAAGCTTACCAACACATATTTCAAGAAATATGGCATCAATTGGTTCTTGTTCACCTTGATTTATCAAAAGACCGAATAAAAACTTCGTAGGTACTTCTATGTGAAACAGATTTATCTATCAGAATAGACTTTTCTGCGGGAGACAGATTTGTTTATAAAGTCTTCGACTTTGGATCGTATCAACTCTTAGTTTGGTTGAGATCAGCTAAGGGAATCAAGTGCGTAGAGTCATGTTGGGATTCAGAGACGTAAGGATCGCGATTATACCTTAATCGTTGTGAGACTTGGTTAGGGCTCAACTACATTCCAGTTTGAAGTTAAATTGTAGTAGGCTAGTGTTTGTAGTGGCTTAATACAGTGTGGTGTTCAAATCTGGACTAGGTCCTGGGGGTTTTCAGCATTTACGGTTTCCTCGTTAACAAAACTTATGGTGTTTGTATTATTTCTTTTCCGCATTATATTTGTTTATATAATTGAAATACCACAGGTTGTGCGTAGTTCAATCAATTGGTAAATCCAACCTTTGGTTGTTGATTGAAATTGATTGACACTTGAACATTGGTATTTGGTACCATTCAAGTTATTTCTCATATCAATCAGGCGAACATATCTATATTTGTTCTACTGCAGATTGTATTGAGAAATTGAGATATAACTCTTGGATATTTTTCTTTGATTGAGTTTGACTGTCTAGTTGATTCTCTTGGAATTGTATTTGATTTAGTCCATATAGATTGCCGAACTAAATATTGGGTGTGGTTGTTAGACCTCGGTTTTTCACGCATATCCATCAAAATTGTAAGATTTTATTCTCTTTTAATAAACAAAAATTACTTTACATATAGAGTAATAGTAGTATGATCTTACAAATTTATTGAGAGGACAAATTATAATGCTAATAAATCCTGGTTTAGGTTTTTGAGTATCTCTACCACCACCACATTCCCATACAAAACTCATTTTCAATCCAAGCCCCATTGGTGATTTCTTGCCCCTGCTTCTACAAATTCAAGAAAAGAACTATTTCAACACTAAAAAGAAAAATAGAAAAACAAAGCAAAGCAAAGCAAATTTAGGTTGAAATTAAAAGACCAATCAAGACTTAAAAAAAAACATTGAAGACTTGAAAAGAATAGATCAAAGCAAACCTCAAAAGCCAGGATATTAAAAGAAATACCTTTTTCTCTTTCTCTTCATCTTCTTCTATTTCACCCAAAATTTTAAGTTAAGCGTAAAAAAAAAAACTTTGACAAAGAAAATAAGACTAGCTTTCTATAAGTTCGACTTTTCTTCGCCATGAAGCCTTTAAATTCATGTTTGTTTGCAGCGAGAGAACTTCGCCCAAGATCCAAAATAATGCATGTTTTTATTACCTATGTATACTGACCCAAATTTTATTTGATGTTTTTAGGTTTAAGTCCGGGGTGTAAAACTCGTCAAACCCGGAGTATTTGACATTTCTATCAATGTAGCTCTTATACCGAAAATTTCATTTATGTTTATTTCACTTATCACCAAAAATTATGACAAGGTAGTCCTTTCAAATTAAATTTAAGGATACATATAATTACAAACTAATAATCGTGTAAATGTCTTAGTTAATCAAATAAAACATGTTTTCTATTGTTTTTATGTCTTTTGGCATATTTCTTCGCCATTTTGGGCGACTTTTCTTCGCCATTTTGGGCGATTGTCTCTTCGCTTTGCGGACGACTTCATCAAATCTTCATGGATGGATCCTGGCTTGCTATTCCCTATTCAAAAACATCAATCATTCAACACGATATCGCTTTGAATCTTTATTTAATCTAAGAGATTTAGGGCATCTGGGTTCGTTTGATTATGAAATATTACGGGCAAAGTACTCCTTTCTTTTAGGAGCATCTCTTATCAAAGAAGAAAAAATCAGATCAATTGGTCGAAATCGATTCCGGAAAATACCATCATTCTTCCCTACTACGTAAACAAAAATTGGGTATGCTTACGGTTTATGACTCTTTCTCTTTGCGATGTACTTGTAATTGGTATCTTTAATTGTATTCGGGGCATAATTATCTTGTATTTTGATGTTTTTGTTATTCTTGGAAGCGATCATGTAATCAGTATTTTGATTTGAATGAATTGAAATACGTTCATTGACCAAAAAAAAAATCGTGTAGATGGTTGGTACCCCGAGAATTATTGCCAAGACATGTAAATCGAAGTTGCCAATACCCCTCAAAATTGTCACTGAATTAACCCAAAAAAATTACTGCCTAAAAAACAAAAAATTTCCATTGGAATTTAATTATCCTACAATTAGGAAAATCTCTTTTACTGTCTCTGCCTTTTACCGTTATTGGAAATTGTACCGTTAGAGAAGCGAAAAGAATATTTGAATTTTAACTTCGAATATAAGGCAAAACCTTCCTAAAATTTCAAGATCTCTTGTTCTCTGTCAGAAAGGTTTCCTCTCTCTATAACCCAAGAAATCTTCAACTCTCAGCAATTGGTTAAATCAGTAATCGAAGAAATCTTAAAGAAATCATCATGTTCTGTAATTCAATTGGTCGATGGATTTGACTTTATCTCACTGTGATAGCAAAGTAGTTGCATCATCATCATCATCATCAACATCATCATCATCATCATCATCAACTATAAGTACCGACCCTACTTTTTTCAGCGACGATTTATCTCTGGCAGTTAAAAAGGTTTCCTTTTTTAATTTTTGATATTTTGGATGAAAATCCCTTTACTTGTTAATTAACAATTAAAGCCTATTTCCCGCATAATAAGGATTATCGGGAAGGATTTATGTCCATCATCATCAACTACAACTACTGACCCAACTTTTTATTTTTTCTGAAGAGGATATCTGGATTAAGGTTTCAGCCTACCATTAGTGAAATCATGAAATTTATTCGTAAGAAGAACCAAGATCCATAAATTTTAAGTTTCCTCTTATATCGGATGTCGATGTCAACTCCATACATCCCGGAGAAATCTGCAGTAAAGGTCAAAAGGGGGAGAAACAAATTTGGGTATTTTATAAAAGGAAAAAGATCGGAAAGAAACGGTACAAAAGAGGTGTTGCGAATGTGGGGGATTGGCGTATATATGGATGGGACGTTCTCGACATTAAACTCCGTGGGCTAGATGGGGAGGATCAACAACTTGATTTTGGTTGGAAAAACGAGTAAGAGTTTGTTTTTTTAATGTTTTGGAGTTTTTAAAGAAAAATAAGAATTTTTGGGAGAAATAAAACTAGTGTATGAAATCACATACGGATTTCGACAATTTTTCTTTAATGTTTTCTACAAATGGATTTCAGCAATTGTTCCAACAATTTTAAGACGTTTTATTCTGCCATGGATATCAAAAGAAAACGATTGCTGAAACGCGATAAGTATCATTGTTTTAATTTATTTTATAGAATTATATGAATGGTCATGTAACAACAATATGAATGTTGCTTCAAAAAAAATTTTATATGAATGGTATAATTTTTGTTTAAAGATTTAATATGATACTTGGAAATTTTAGGTTACTGGATACCTAAAGTTAAATTTTATTTATGAGTTTGATGGACTAGGGTTGTAATATGGATAATATTTTTCATCATGAATACCTAACATAGAAAAATGTTATTGATGATAAACAAATGTTTTTAACATGTTGTAGAGTTTTATTTTTATCTCATACACGAAAATGAATTGGGTCGAAAATGAATTGGGTCTATACGTATGATGTTATAACTATATAACTTTTAATCTTTGTTTGAAACTTAAGAGAAACTTGGAAGGCTATGTTTTATTTGATTTTTAAGTAATTATGTAAGTGCGTTCCTTACTTATGTTTGACTTCAAATGCTCACATGTATATAATTGTGACAGGTGAAAATTCACTTACTTGAGCAAGTTTTTATTTTCCAATGAAATAAAATAATTGATTGTTTTAGGGAAACAAGATATTGAGAATTATTGTGTATGACAATAAACGTATGACTCATATAAGTTTGGAACTTATGAGATAAAATTTGATACGAAACCAAAACCCAAAAAATTAGAAACCTAGTCAAAATAAATGTGAATATCAACTCCCACCAAGAAATGAACATAATCTTAATTATGAAGTTATTTGGTATACTTGCACGACATTGCAAGGATATCAAATATTATTAACAATGCTTTTCAAGCTAAGTTAATATGAATTGTGGATACGGTTAAAGGTTGGTATATATGGTGTGTTACACCATGTTTATTTTGATAGGTTATGGTTCAAAAGTGAACCGAATCATTTGAAAGAAAGTGGTGTTGAGATATACTCGTATCACTAGGATTTTCGGTATTGGTGTGATCTCAAATAGTTTATATCGGGCAGAACTATTTTGTTAAAGATGTTCGTACTTCCAAAATGAGAAAAAATCTAGTTTCTGCCTATCTTGCTATTAACAAGATTGAGATTAGAAATTTGTTGAATTTGATCATTGCACTACTACAAATGATATGTTATTGATGAAATTAATTGTCGAGTCTAACATTACAATTTTTATCATAACATAATATGAAATTTGTTTGCAACATAATGAGTATGAGCGTGTCCTCCAAACTTTATGAATTTTTGAATAACATGCACGTAATCTTATGCAACTTGCAATGATATTGAATGAAATAAAATTTTTGAGAATTTTACAAATACTTGATGGATGCTTCTAGTAGCTTGTGTTGATATCAAATACGATCATTTGAGCAATGGATTAGGCGACGTTGTCTTCACGAAAATTGTTTGAATTTTTATCCTCTATATTATGTAAAACGTTTTGGGTTTAATCATTGGTTCATTAGTTTTTTCACAATTTTTGGGTCTTTGGATATTGCTTTGAAATTCTTGTTTGAGTCAAAAAATAGTGGGGGTTCCATATATGTTTTACTAACTTTGGTTTAAGTTAGAGGAACTAAAAATAAAAAAAATGAAAATGAAGGTGACAAGTAATTCACTAAGAATGAACCTGAAAAGCATATATAGGGAGACTAAAATTTAGTGATGAATATTCCGTTGCTTATAATTTGGAAGATAACTTCTCACTGAGAGTAACCTTTTTTTTCTTCAAAAAATTTAATCTTTGGCAAAAAGTTTTGTGAGCCTATTGTTTTTAGACAAGCAAACATAAAATCGTTGACACTTGCATTCATCTTGCTAAATTAACGTACATTCTTGCTCTATTGATGTTGTTTCTACTATGCATGATTTGTTATAGTCATAAGTAGAAGTATATACTTGATTGTGAAAGTTAAAGATGAGAATCTATGTAGACCAAGCATGAAAATTGTGTAGTTTCTACAAGAACATAATGGATATAAGTTAGATAAGTCATCATCATATATATTTTGAAACAAACATTGAAAGAATTGAATGAGAAAAACTTAATCTTTTGATTAGTTTGAATAATTTCAGAATTCATGAAAATGAAATGCATAACACTCGTTGTTGTATGTGCATAAGTGATTCGTGGAATTTAAATTCTAACTTATATGATGTTAATGAAAATGAGAACATGCTTAGTTTACTTTGACATGAAAAACTTGAGTGAAGATAGTGTATATGCTTGAATTGAATTTGTTCTTCTTTTGAATATATTCAATACAATGAAAAGAAATAGAAATATATATAGTCTAGTTTTCACTCATTTGATTTAGTGCCAATGTTTTTGAGATTATGTGTGATTACACTAGACATTAGTATGGTAACTTGGTATGTTTCTTTGCTACGTGATTGACTATATATATATATATTTATTTATTTTATAGTGGGGGTGTAAAATATTGCTTCCATTGTAGGGGTTTTATATTCATATTTACTAATCATGGTATGGAAAATTGGTAAAATTTTGAGAAGGTATGAGGTGTTTCAAACGCATCTTACACCTAGAAATATATTATCTAAATGTTTACCGAAATCCTTTATGGATATTGTGAAACTGATTGGAAATACTTTCAGATGAATCCTCTACGGGATGGAGCGATTCAATCCTCTATTAGATAGAGGAAGAACAAACAAATTAATCCAATGTGATAGTACCGCGGGTATTGCAAGAGTTGAGAACCGTTAATTACAACGGTAGGGTCGACAAATATGGTGATAGAAAGGCATTTTTAATGCTATGAGAAATGGATTATATATGGTCCGAAAGGAGTTATCATTGATCCTTTGACGAAAGGATTGATAAGAAGGTGTAAATACATCTTATGGGTTGATGTTGATGCCCATTGAGAATTAAGTCATTTGTGGTGGATACCCACGTAAAAATAGGTTCAAAGGGAATGACAATTCACAAATGATATGAACTGATGGTATTTTTCAATGATGTTGTAGTAAGATGATTCGTTCACTCAGATTTGTTGAGAATTTGTTTAAGACTTAATAAAGAAAATAAGGAAAAATATATATATACAAAATTTGTCACAGGATGAAGAGAGACGGGGACTCGGGATTTCACTACTTTTCATATTGTTGTGGTTCAGTCATTACTTCTAGACAATATGGCTCAAACAAAAGAAGTTGTGACTCTAGTTCTTTGCCAAAAATACATTTCGTAAAATATTATTTGTAAGTTAAAAGCATGACGCATCTGAAGTAACTAAAACTAAGCATGCGGCATCTAACAAAATAACAAGTAATTAATAGAAATCATAAAGCAATTAAATCTATGCAAAAAGTCAATAAAAGAATTAATTCATTTACCACAATCATGAAAAGTTGCTTCCTCCGTTGTCCCAGTGGTGGGGTTTAGCTTTTCATGGTGAAAACACACTCAAAGGAATTTTTCATTGCTCAAAAAGGTGTTTACAAGGAGAAAATGGAGAAATAATTCAAAATCGGATTTGTAACAATTATATTTGTTACAAACCAGAGAACTACGACCCTCGGCTGTGGGTCGTATCGTTGTAGCATATAAGACTGTCCTGCGACTGTCTATACACTGTAGCATAAACGACTGCTTCTTGTAGTCTTATGTTCTTTGTATGTTCTTCAATGGCAGCAGCAGAGACAATCTCTGCAACTCCCGATTCTCTGTTGTATTCTCATCCCTAACTCTCCCTCCTTTTTTCTCTGAGTTCCCATCACCCTATATATACTCAACAGGACCAAAATATCTCGCCATTACTCCCCAAAAATCCTCCATTACCCGGTAATCAATAAAAATTATTTTCATGCAAGATACGGGAATTTCTTCCCTGTTTTAACTTCTCACGCAGCTAGCTGTTGTTTACACACTCCAAACTGATTGATACACGTTCCAAAATGAGATGACAACGCTGTATACTCGCTCCAACTTTCCAAAACGAATCCAACAGAATCCCGTGAATCTCTCAATCATGTTTCACGTCATTCCCACGCACACAACCCAAATTTGCCGAGATAAAACACATTACCAACCCTGTTTAATCGAAACAGGGTTGTAACAATCAAAACCGGGCATTGAGTCTCAATTAATCGCCTCAAAATCTTCCGCCAGAAATTTGCCGTAACAAAATATTTGAACTGAATAATTCCCGCCAATTTTATGTTTCCCGTGAAGAAGAAGAAGTGCCCCTTATCCTGCTGTGGAGCGTAAATAGCAGCTGTCCAGTTAGGGTGCCCCTTATAAACTGAGGTGCCCCTTAACCAACGGTGAGAGTCCGAATAACACGTGTCCTCCAAGGGTGCCCCGGGCAACTTTTCGAGCCGAATTTTCCAAAAATGTTTATTTCCCAAAAATGTCTACAAACACACAAAACACCATAATAAGTACGAAATCGAGTACTAACAATACGAAACATTGAGGAAAAATTAGACACATAAATGCGTCTATCAAATACCCCCAAACTTATTATTTGCTAGTCCTCGAGCAAAAGAAAATAAAAAATAAAACCGAGTTAATCTCGGGAGGGTTTACCAGAGGTGTACCCACAAAACCATGACTTCTACTTGGTCACAAGTATCCAAAGAGCTATGAGGACATACATATTCTCAACCTATCTCCAAGTAACTAGAATGCTAGAGAAATTAAAGGTGCCAGCTCTAAAGCTGACTAAAGAAAAGGGGAGACACATCCGCAACACTGCTAGATAAAGAGATATCCTCTACACAGCTAGATAAACATTGTAAGATGCGTCCGCTGATTTACAGCTGGATAAGATTAGGAGAGAGATAAAGATGAGAGGGACATCTGCTACACAACTGGACTAATTACGTGTGATGAGTTAAACCAGTGCTAGAAAGATCTTGTGCCATATTGAAAGCGGACTAACAAAGCAACCAAATGTATCTTTCTTCGACTCTCTCATAGTGCTCAGTAGAAACAACGTCTTCTTCGGTCTTCAACTGTTGATGATAAACTATCGAACCTCATAGAACCTTGACAATTAACTCTTCTCTTCGATTTCTTGCTTGATTTATAAATTTCTACTTCCCTTTTTTTTTCATTTTTTTTTTCAACACAAAAATAACAAGACAAAAATTTAAATGGCCATGATAGAAGGACTTTAGAACTTGGATCTTCGCAACTTGTGATGTCTTGGTATCATGAACTTCAACAACTTATATCATTTGTTCTTATAACTTTTTGTAACTAAGTCTTCAACTTTGATTATTTTTTTTTTAATTATTCTTTTCTATTGTTGCTTCTAAACCTTAAACGTCTTCAACTTTCTTCATAAATTTTGATGTCGCTCTGCTTGTTGAGGATGATAAGTTTCTACTGAGAGAGAGTCGTAATCCAGTAACTAAGACTACATTGTGAGGTTGATTTGTCTTTCTGGCATTTCCTGACCTACTTGCCTTTCCATCATGGATGGTTAGGTCCATCACGGTTACCCTCTAAAAGGAACAAGTTCTCTCCTGAATTTCAAGGATCTCAATGTCTTTTTCTCTAATGTCTCAATAGATTGTTATCTCTAGCATTCCAATTTCTATCTTTTCGGTGAGAAACAGTATGTAAACTTAGTTAACCGGATACCATGTGACGCTAGAAATTTCAAAAATGCGACTAAAATACCCCCAAACTTAAATCTAACATTGTCCTCAATGTTCTAAAGAAAAAATTAAAAGCATGAACAAGGAGAAACTGTTACTACTTGAAGCAAAAGAGATAAGGAAACATATTACCGTGTCGCAAGAATATTGGGTTACCTCCCAAGAAGTGCTAAGTTTAAAGTCTTCAGCCAGACATTGGAAGAATTAGTCACCTCATAGAATCATATAGAAGTAGCCGGAATAACTGTGGGTCATTTGGATCAAAAAGTATTACCTACAAGAAGAGAAAACTGCAACAGACCAAAAAGATACCGAACATACCCTTGTTTAAGACAACTACATCTAGTTGTGGCTCAGGTTCAGGTTCTATAACTGGGTCTAGATAACAGGTTTTCATCGGTTGGATTTCCTCAAAGCTAAGATCCGGTTCAGGTATTAGAGTCTGGAAAAACTCAACTAAGAACTTAGAAGCACATAACAACAACCTGAATAATTGGGGATCCTCTATGTCAATCAGATTTGACTCACACAGCTGGCCACAATGAAAGAGGTGGTCTTCCTTAAGAAAATGTGTCGACCCTAATATCCTAAAGTGATTAGGTTTAGTCTCAAAACTTAATAACCGACACATCTTAAAATCAAAAGTTCCCACAATTAGAAGAAAATTTTTTGGTGGGAAAACAAAGTCAATCTTGGTATCATAGCCTGGGTTAACCACATCAACCAGAGGATGGGTTTCTAACAACTGGGCTTCTTTATGGACATCATTAGGTTCGGGAAAACGTGTATGAAGATAATCTTGTAAGATGGTTGAGGCACAAATGTCAAGTCCTACAGGAGGGTACTTAAGAGTTAAAGCACACGGAGAATGATAATCAACCCCAAACTTAGAGTTTTCTGTGTCTCTAGAAAGACTAGTCACAACTTCCCTAATTTATAGGTCATCAGACCCTGGAAATGGTTAATAGATTCTTCTAAGTTGGGTTCATCCTCACTCATTTCTACGAGTTTATCATCTTCTAAGACTAGTGTTTCTAAATCGCTAGATTCTAAAACAATATTCTCAGGGTAAACTCTTTCCTCTAAACCATCATCACAATCATATAAAGGATTATCAGAGAAAGTTTCATATAAAGGCTCATCAACTAAGGTTTTAATCATAGTTACCTCCTCCGATTCACTGATAGGCACATCAAATAATGGATTATCCAACATATTGCAGGCTAACGGATCATGAACTACATCGTCTAAAACGGTGGTATCTCTAGTCAAATCCACATCATTTTGATTAGGTGAATAATTATTAAAATTATTTGGATTTGTACTAGAAACAACACTATCATTATAAAGCTCAATCGGAGTAACAAATTCCTGATCACTATGCCAACATATTTCATGTTCTTCATCAATACTTCCTCATCATAATCATCACTATAATAACATGAAAATGATCGAACCTTATCAAAACAAGTAGTGTTACCAATTCTAACCTCTTCATCTTGATTATGTGAATAAAAACTATCCTTATTTTCGAGGGTGGTATTGGGAAAACTACACTGGAAATTAAGACTATCCTGAGCAAGTTTTTCCACAATCCTATTTGTATTCTCGGTAAATTGCTTGAGGGTCTCTTCTAGAGATATCTTAGTTGACCGCTCTACGGACTCTTCTGGGAGAAGAATATTATAAGTATCTTTCATAAATAACTTCCGTGCTGACTAATTGAAACTCTTGAGAGACTCTTCTAGAGAAATAGAAGGATTGTTTTGCTCGTATGACCTATGGGTATGTGGATAGTAATTGGGCTCAAAATGGTATGGACCATAACCTTCAAATGTTTCGCGTTCCCAATCACTATTCACACTATGGTCATAAAAAGGATAATGTCTAAGCTGCTCAGTCGGATACTCATTGTATTGGCTATTATAATACCAGTTCGACATCTTAACTGCAAGGGAATTCTAAACAAACAAAAATAAGGCTGACTCGACCACAACAAGCCTATTTTATCTAGCAAACAAAAAGCATGATGGCTCCACTTAGATTGTTTCTAGACCAGCTTCTAATCCTTTGAAAGGGAATTCGTTACAATTTGAGCAAACCCCTCTGGAATCAATCCGAGTCAAAGTATGTTGAATAGAGGCGAGGGAAGCTGTGTGGAGCTTTGATACCCAAGGCCTCACCGCATTACAAGGCGGCGCAGTCACGCATTCAACTCACAGAAACCATCATGAACTTCGAAGTATGCTTAAAAGAGTAACCAATATTTCTCGAATGATTTTCCTATTAAGCTCGTTACCCTATCAGTCTCGTTCTAGTCAAAATTTTAGGCTTAGGTTCGCGTAGGTTACGTGTTCCTAAGGCGGGCAAGAAGGAAACGGTGATGAAATCCGAGTCCTTATCTTGATTTGGCCAGGCCTAGCCCTATACTAGAAAATTAAATCCGATTTCAGGTCCTCAACATATAGGCATACAAAATCATCCAGTAAACCCGCTGACAGGGGATTCACGGGTGCTTAGAATTCTTACCTCCCGTTCCATACGGGGGATGAACCGTTGAAGTCGACTCGGGCCACGACTCCTATGTCATGTACGAACCCGAGGGGCCGAGGCGATATCGTAATCGTCGTCCTTCTCTGCAAACAGTTTATTTAAAAGTACCCTTCCGTAGGGTTTTTAAAAAAATAATAAATAAAAATGTCCAATGTCCAAAAATAAAAATGTCGAAAAAAAAAACTTTACAAAAAAAAAACAAAAAAAAAACTTAATTACAGTTTCTAAAAAAAAAAAAAATAGATTATCTATACAAAAATTTCTTCTTCACTCCTTTTGGATTCCTCCTTCTTTTTTCTTTGGCTTCGCTTTTGTTTTCAGCACTTTCTCCCCTTTTCTTTAGCTCAGTTCCAAATCTGAAAGCAAACAAGAAATACCAAAAGGCGTAAAAAGAACAGATAAAAAAAAAAAAAAAAACTAAAAACAAATTTATAAACAAATCCGCGTCGGCGGCACCAAAAATTGATGGTATTTTTCAATGATGTTGTAGTAAGATGATTCGTTCACTCAAATTTGTTGAGAATTTGTTTAAGACTTAATAAAAAAAATAAGGAAAAATATATATACAAAATTTGTCACAGGATGAAGAGATACCGGGACTCGGGATTTCACTATTTTTCATATTGTTGTGGTTCAGTCATTACTTCTAGAAAATATGGCTCAAACAAAAGAAGTTGTGACTCTAGTTCTTTGCCAAAAATACATTTCGTAAAATATTATTTGTAAGTTAAAAGCATGACGCATTTGAAGTAATTAAAACTAAGCATGCAACATCTAACAAAATAACAACTAATTAATAGAAATCATAAAGCAATTAAATCTATACAAAAAGTCAATAAAAGAATTAATTCATTTACCACAATCATGAAAAGTTGCTTCCTCCGTTGTCCCGGTGGTGGGGTTTAGCTTCTCATGGTGAAAACACACTCAAAGGAATTTTTCATTGCTCAAAAAGGTGTTTACAAGGAGAAAATGGACAAATAACTCAAAATCGGATTTGTAACAATTTTATTTGTTACAAACCAGAGAACTACGACCTTCGGCTGTGGGTCGTATCGCTGTAGCATATAAGACTGTCCTGCGACTGTCGTATACACTGTAGCATAAACGACTGCCTCTTGTAGTTTTATGTTCTTTGTATGTTCTCCAGGCAGCAGCAGAGACAATCTCTGCAACTCCCGATTCTCTGTTGTATTCTCACCCCTAACTCTCCCTCCTTTTTTCTCTGAGTTCCCAGCACCCTATATATACTCAACAGGACCAAAATATCTCGCCATTACTCCCCAAAAATCCTCCATTACCCGGTAATCAATAAAAATTATTTTCATGCAAGATACGTGAATTTCTTCCCTGTTTTAACTTCTCATGCAGCTAGCTGTTTTTTACACACTCCAAACTGATTGATACACGTTCCAAAATGAGATGACAACGCTGTATACTCGCTCCAACTTTCCAGAATGAATCCAACAGAATCCCGTGAATCTCTCAATCATGTTTCACGTCATTCCCACGCACACAACCCAAATTTTCCGAGATAAAACACATTACCACCCCTGTTTAATCGAAACAGGGTTGTAACAATCAAAACCGGGCATTGAGTCTCAATTAATCGCCTCAAAATCTTCCGCCAGAAATTTGCCGTAACAAAATATTTGAACTGAAGAATTCCCGCCAATTTTCTGTCTCCCGTGAAGAAGAAGAAGTGCCCCTTATCCGGCGGTGGAGTGTAAATAGCAGCTGTCCAGTTAGGGTGCCCCTTATAAACTGAGGTGCCCCTTAACCAACGGTGAGAGTCCGAATAACACGTGTCCTCCAAGGGTGCCCCGGGCAACTTTTCGAGCCGAATTTTCCAAAAAATTTTATTTCCCAAAAATGTCTACAAACACAAAAAACACCATAATAAGTACGAAATCGAGTACTAACAATACGAAACATTGAGGACAAATTAGACACATAAATGCGTCTATCATGAACATAGTTGTTGGTGATGGACACCCGACCTATAACTCAAGATTCCAGAAGTAGGTTCAAAAGGTAATCCCTACCTATGAATGGAGATCCCAAAATGTAGGTTCAGATGGGGCTAAGTCACGGATAATATATGTAAATACATAATATGCTTTATAGAATTCATCCCACGACATGATATCCTGAAGCGAGTTAAGGTTTAGTTTTTGTTTCTAAAACTCTTAATGATATTTATATCTCTGTTTAAAGAGGGGTACTTAGCTATAGGAGTACTCTTGATAAACTCACCTTATGGATGTGAAAGTGTGGCCGCTTTCTATGAGAATATGGACATTTCTCTAGATCATTCATTAAACCGGGATTCAAGCACATGGCCGTAATGTGCTGGTTATGGAATTTACACTAGTATAGTTGTGTGTGTGTTATACAATCTTTTTATCTCCTAGAGTTCAAAGACTTATGTTCACTCTATGGTCAGATTTTTTGAGAGTCTAACACTATGTAAAGCTTCAAAATCGAAAGATACCTTTGCTTATGCACATTGTTATACATATCTTGCTCAATGTTTTAAAAATATAAGTGGGGGATTTTTGGAAATATATGTTTTAAAACAAAATTAAATTTCATTTATTATTTTTGTTAAAATTGTTTTTAATGGTCTTATTAATCTTCATAAAATAAATTTATTTCTGTTATTAATCCCTTGACCGTTTTATTTAGTGGAAATTAATGGTGTTAATTATGTGATAATAAAGTGTCATTAGCTATTGGAATTTTTCAGTACACAGATTTTGATTGGAAAAACGAGTGAGAGTTTTTTCTTTAATGTTTTGGAGTTTCTAAAGAAAAATAAGGAATTTTTGAGAGAAAGAAAACCAATGTATGATTATGACTTGTTTTCTACAGTTTGATTATGAGCAAGAATAAAAGTGGATAAGTATGCAAGAGTTATTGCGAAAGAGAATTTACTCGGCTGTTTTATCCTAGGGACGACGCAATATGGAAGAACTGCTTGCACAATCTTGGGCAGAGCCGTGAAACGTCTTAAAGAGAGCGACCTGGTTGTGACTCATCCATAACATTATTTGTTTGGTTTTTATTTTTGATTGTTTTGCAGAAGGATTTCTGCAACTGTTCCAACATTTTCATTGGGAAACAAGATGATAGACTCAAATGCCCTGAGAATAAGACTAATTTTCTGATGCATGAGTACTCCATCTCTCAAAATAATCCGGTTGGTGTTGTGGGTGCTGTGTGAAGTGTACGGGAAAAAAGAGTAATCCTAATCGTGATAATCCTCAAATTATTGTGATCGAAATGGATGATTGGGTAGAAGAGTTAAAGGTTGATTGATGCATATTAGAAGATTTGAATTGAAGATTGGATGAGAATGAGAACTGGAGATAGATGAAGGCATATAAAGAGAGTTTCATAGTTGTCCCAATTATGAATTACATGAATATGAATGGTAGTACCAGGGTGTCTAGAAATTTCCTATTTCAGATATTATCTAATTACTTAGGTAAGAGCATATATTTTCTAACTACTTTTGTGTTAGGGCATGGATCTAGGTTTTAAGTATAACTCTAAACTATTTTTTTTTTCATTTACTATGAACATTGGGACTGTTTTGTATAGAGTTGAGGGAGGTTGTACTTCAAATGTCTTGAGTCTCTTGACCGACTTCTTCTATTTTTTCTATTTTCTTTTTTTTTTTTCATCCGATTGTAATGATGGGACTGTAATGATCGATAATTGAATACATGAAAAATTCTTTTTTTTTTTTTGAAATTGATCAGTTTGGTTAATGAAATTGTTACAATGAGATATTTTGTTAGATGTTGTTATTTTAAGATTGCTTACTTTGGTGGTGGTGGGATAGATATCTTTAAAATAAACCTTTAATGGTTAAAAGATGAATGTGTTCTACGGTTGGTATTGTAGTTCCGCAAAGCAGTTGTTATAGTTTTGATTCTTGCAGAACATACACTACATTATCGTAGTTTGGAAAATATAAGGACACGTATAACATATAATAAACTATGAGAAGACTGTATAAAGTTGTTTCATGGTTTAGGATTTAACAATGATGAAATGCTATATAAAGATCAAGATATCATCGACTCAATTATCACAAGTGTTTGATAACAAGCAGACAAACACATCAAGAGACTGAAGAATCCCATGAAAGGACTTTAAAAATACTAGTATGTAACCCGCGCTACGCACCAGATATGGTGGGATCAACTAATTTAGGGTGGTGGGGCTTCGCCCCGCACCCGTGGTCAAATGCGTTAGATTTTTTTTTAACAATATTTGATTAGTTTGATTTTTTAAAGGGATAGATAACATTGATATCCTTTAGGTATCTAATGATTTGATGATTTAAATATGATATTATAAACCTAAATTCATGTATTGATTTTATGGGAAGATATTAAAATAAACAAAACAAAATCAACTGCATAAATTTTGGATTTAAAATAATTGCATTTTATACGTATACATTTATTTGTAATTGAAACATAGTTACACTTTTTTTTGTTCAACATTTGTTATTAACAAATCTTCCTAACCAACGACTTTATATGTAAAAGTTTTGGAATATATATATATATATATATATATATATATATATTACATGCAGATTTGTGAAATGCAATTTAAAAAAAAAATGCAAAATGCAAAATAAATGTGCATTTAGTGTTACTGCGGAGACAGTTTTATTTATGTCGATATTTAGAAGTCGATCAATGTAACAGTACTATGTTGAATCCAGTTTTGCGTAGCACATTGTCGGCATTACATGTTTGTTAGTGGTTTTTGAACTGCTACTTAAGCATAGTTCCGCGATACAGCGGACCTTGTCCAATATGGGTACTGGTCCCAAGAAGGAACGCCATGGTGGCACAATTAACTATAAAGTTCGCATCCATTTTGTTTAAAATTGCCCCAATTTTTTTTTGGTTTACAAAATTTGAACAATATACTGTAGAATGATATTAACGTGTATCAAAATCGGTGTGTCTAAAAATATATAATCATGATATCTATAATCTTTATTAGTAAGTATACGCTCCATTGCCATTGCCCTCTTCATCTATCTCGACGACGGTGGCATGTCGGGATCAATATATCCTCCATAATCCCGTCCATTTCATCATCATGGTCATCCAGTTCGATCAATGTTGGCGTGTCATTGTCGTTTTGTATAGTATCATACTTTTTTTTACCATGTCTTTCTTAGTAGGCATCTAGAGTTGTTCTCTGTGAGTAGTTGCACATACTATTCCGTTTTTGTTTAATATATATATATGCATTCTCCAAAGCATAATCATAGTTTCTTTTGGACTATGATACATGAAGTTTCTTTCTTCAAGTATGAATCTAAAGACCATTGATTTCCCCACTGCAGTTAATCTTTCATACGCAACAAAATTATTTTTTTAAAGGTTGCATTTTGTTTTTTTCCCCAAAAACATTGTTTTTATCATAAACATTATGGTTACCTGTACATCTATCGTCGGAACGCCATAATTTTTGTTACTCTAATATTGTTATCTATAACCACTTCAACCGTTTTTCCGTTGTTGTGAATATATCGATGCCGTTACCGTCGTGTATTATAAGCTGGAGAATATAACTGTCATGTAGCATGTGCTAGTTTAGTAATATTTTTTTATAACATGTAATAAGAAATATATTGATATTCGTAACTTAACATTTCTATTTGTTACCTTGGTACTGGTGCATTTACTATGACTGCACATCTGTTGCACCATGGTTCGCCTTTCATGTAAGCATGCCTTTTGCATACTGATATGCCATGTAGTACCAAAAATATCCTGCTAAATTCCAATAATCGTTCCTCTAACGGTAAATGTTGTTCCCTGCATTGCATTCGATTCTTTTATAATAAAAAATTTTCCAATTAAATTGAATTACTTTTCAGATCATACCATAAACCTTTCATTGTCATGTATTTTTTTGTGCTTCACCGAGTGTTATATGATTTTCAAACATCAATTCTTCCTTTGTTTGACTCGGGATTCTTGAAAAACTTTATTCTTCCACTGGCATATATATCTTGTTGCCAACATGTTGGTGTTAAAATCATCAACGATTTGTTAAATACTAAGTTGACCAATTCAAACGTATTTCTCATGACGTATATCCCCGTATAAATCTTTAAATCTGGTATGTTAAGATTTATGTATATTCTTGTAGCTTTACTAAACTGTAGAAAGATCTCCCCCGTCGTCTTTTTTTCAATGTTAAGCTCAATTTAAAAATTCTTAACCAATTCAAACGTATTTCTCATGACATATATTCCCTTGTAAATCTCTAAATATGGTATATCGAGATTTATATATATTTTTATAGCATTATTGAACTGTAGAGGATATCCCCTATGGTCATTCAATTTTCAATGTTAAGCTCAATTTAAAAATTGAATTTATGCTCAAATATATTGTAATGTCTTATGGCTTTCAATTTATGTTAAAATATGGTGTTAAGCTCATTTTAACTTGAATTTTACACATACCTTGAAAGTGTTCAATGGTTGTTGAAGTTATTATTATTACGCAACTAATCCTATCATTTTCCAAACAAATAATCAGTCAGTTGGTTGGTTAGACCATCCCATAAAGATACCCTTATCGAAATTCCATTGTTGCTCACATGCAGGGTGCGTCGAAAAATAATTACTAAGTTTGGATATTGTTATTGTACATAAATAATATACTGTATATTGTTTGATATATTACCTATCATATTTATTCTCTTTATCTATTTTTTCTCTAAGTGTTGTAAAATCTGATATTACAAATTTGTATGTTTGTATATGATGATCCTTTTTAGGGAAAAGAACTATGCACCTAAATGTATTCACCCAGTTTTTTATTGTAGTAGGTACTGGTCGAAAATCTCTGAGGTATGATTGCAGATTAAAATATTAGACTCGAAAGATTTGTTTATCCATGATTCTGTCCTTGAAGTAAGGAATATCTTTCAGCTTGACGTAAACATGCATCTGGTTTTGATGTTTTCAATGTTCTATTAGGTATTGTACAAATAATATTTTTTTAAAAGCTTTATTACCTCCGAATCTATGAGAATCATCTCCAATTAATAAGCTATACACATGTCATGTCTTATTGTTATTTCCATTTCATGTTCTCCGGATTCATGCTATAACTGGTCTTGAACATATCCCTTCTCATGTTATCATGAATAGGTCATTTTGTTGGTTTTGTTTTGTTGTCATTTTTTCCTTTAGATATAAAAAAAACATGTGATTAGTATTTAAAATAACTCAAAAAATTTATAGACGAACATGGATTTCAGTAAAATGAAAATATGGAATTATAGCAATCTGTAATTTACTGGTGTTTTACCACCGAAACTATGACTTAAAAATAACGAAAAAGAAATAAAAAAGAATTAATCACTTTTTTTCTATCTTATCTCGCACCAAAAAAACGAAAAAAGTAATAAAATAATTACATCAAACAATCGAACAGTTATGCCCTCTTAACCAATTCTCTCATCAATACTTTAATTTGTTGTGTTAGTATGTAACCCGTGTCATGCATCGGGTAGCTAAGAATTGACCACCATTTAGTGAAGCGACGCTTTTTGCAATTAAAAACCACAGGGTATGATCAAGTCATCAATTCAGCTAATAGATGAACAACTGAAACCAAATTCACCGGTTACTGTATTAAGTGTTGGACATTAAGAAATTGATGTCTTCCGTTATGTAATTGGTTCGGTGGAAACTATTACAGGAAATTGTTATTATTTCCGAGCTAATGTATTCAAGAATAAAAGTTTCCCTTCATTTGTAGGCTGCATCGTCTTTCCACCTATGACCTTTATTTTTCAAAACTTTGTCCTCTTGTGTTACCCACTTCATTTGGATTTTGAATTTCATCATCCATGTCATTAACATTATCATCTAACTCGACCAATGAAGGCATATCGTCGATAATATCATCTTGTAGCTTCATTAGTCACCTTATTAGAGAAAGCATTAAGGTGAGCCAAGGCTTGGTCACAATTAGGATCGTTGGCAAATCCTTGATGGGTATATAGGAAATAGAAACTACTACTGATTCTTATTTGCTTTGGCTACTTATTGGACGAGTACATGGTATCTGGTTTAAATTTAAAGAGAGGAAAAAAATGAAATAGACTACTAAATCAAAAATATATGTAAGTTATTGGTGGGTTAATGAGCATATTTATTATTTTATGGATGTTAAGTATTCTCCTGGGACACGTACTTAGTTTCCCACTCCCAGGCTTGGACATCTACCTACATCTAGAGAATTTGAGCACCATAATGGTTGCTCATCTCCTCACTATGGAAAATCCTCTACAATGTGGTCACTATAGTACTTGGTCTTAGAGTTTTCAACTTCAATCTCACTTTATCACAACTTTCTTTTGGTGTATCCATTGGAGGCATGTCGTGATGACTTGTAATATTCTAGTACTTCTTTTCTTCTAATAAAATTTTCTCTTGGACGGTGCACAGAGATGCATGATATTAATGATATATTTACCGTCAGGTTTCACATCATTGAATTCCCCATTTCCATTTACGTCTAAGATATTGTTTGCCACCTAGTTACATTTCTGATTTGGTTTCGGTAAATATGCTCCTTATCGTAGTCAAAAATCTTTGTGAAATCAAACTTAAATAGATGAGGTTCGTTTCTTGGGCAATGAAAATCAATTCCCGATATATTCAATATCCCAATGTAAATAAAATAGATATATTTGAATTTTAAATAAATATACTTTGCTTGATTTTGCGACAATTCAAATATATATATATATATTTTGCCGTTAATTTTATTTTCAAATTTATTCATAACGTTGGTGTTTACCTGAGCATTAATTATTGATAATGCCATTGTTTTTGTCAGTTTAATGTTATCTACAACTATTTTAGAAATCTTCCCCATTGTTTAATGTTACCTATTAGTTGTGTAACACATTTTTTCTTAACATGTAACTTACGAATGGTATGTGGATTTTCATTATATAACTATCTAAGTTTACCAACTTAACATGGCATCGGCGCTTTCGTCATAACCACACACACGTTCCAACACGGTTTATTACCCATGTACAGGTGCCGGGATCTTGCACACACACGTTCAAACCATGTTTGAATTATAGCAATCGTTTCTTTTAACTATAAAGGTCGCACCCCTACATTGCATGCAATTCTCTTAGAAATCATTCTACTGTCGGAAAAAATCTAATAAATTGAACTCAGTGTTAAATTTCACCTTTTTCTTTTTAAATTTATAAAACTCAATTCTCTTAATATTCCTTTAATTCTTACGGAAAATATCTCACGATGCATTGCATGCAATTGTCTTAACTATCATTCTTATTGTCGGAATAAATTTAAAAAATTGAATTCAGTGTTAAATCTCACCTTACTTTTTTAATTCCTTCAAATTCAATTCTCTTAATATTCCTTTAAATATCACTGTAAAGGTCATATGATGTATTACATGCAATTCTCTTAACAATCATTCTTACTAACAGAATAAATCTAATAAATTGAATTCACTGTTAAGTCTCACCATTTTTTTACTCTCTCTGTCATGTAACATCTTGGATGCCTCACGAAATGTTGTGCAATTCTCGAATATTAATTTCTCATGTCTGGTTTATATTTTTCGAAACACACACGGTAGTTCCTTTACCGGCATACTTCCTACTGGAAAAACTTTTTGTTACCCCCAAACTTATTGAAAGATGCAATCCTTGTAACTTACATTTCCATGTATTGTTTCACCTCCGATACGTTAAGATTTTACATACACTCTCGTTACCTTATTGCTATGATTATCTACATTTGTAAGTTCAATTTAAAATTTTAATTATTCCTGAACAAAAAGCATAAAATTTTTAGAATGTTATCCCCACACTGAAATTCTTCAACAATAGTTGAACCTATATTATAGAGTGGAATAACTCAACTGAATGGCCGAATACTCAGAGCATCTCCAATGAGACATTAAAAATATCCTAAAAATAAGGCCACATAGGGTTTTCAATGATTTAACCAAAAAATCATCTCCAATGAGAATGTGAAGGAAGAAAGTGAAGATGATGTGTCTGGTATAGTAGTGTGGATATCCTCAAAGCTAACCTCTAGTTTTAGAGGTTCTCTTAGAGAGTGAATATCCTACTCATCGTAATCTATGGCTAGGATTAGATATATAATTCAGATCAATGGTTTAAAAAGTTCAAAACTAAAAAAACACAGTTTGTGGATGTAGATGTTTTTCTTTCATCTCCTCAAACTAAGGGAAATTTAGTCTTTACATCGGAAAAAACAACCTCCAGAAAAGATGCACATCAAGTTGCCATTGGAGATGCTCTCGGTGGCTAATCTACAGACCTAAATCTTCTGGAAATAAAAAATCTCATGTATTTTTCCTGAAATAACATATCATCTCCTCAAATTAAGGAAAATTTAGTCTTTACATCAGAAAAAACAACCTCCACAAAAGATACACATCAAGTTACCATTGGAGATGCTCTCAGTGGCTAATCTACGTACATAAATTTTTTGGAAATAAAAAATCCCATGTATTTTTCCTGAAATAACATATAGTTCAAAAACTAATTTTAGCCTTATTTGTCGCATAACCTAACTCCACGGACTAAAAACTTCACTAAAATTAAAGATAACTCGTAGAGAATCCTTATTCTACCAAAATCAAAATCACTTCCTTGGATTTGAGGTTCATATTTGATTCATTTCAACTTCTAAAGGCTAATCAGCTTTCGTCTATATTTTTAGTTGTGTACTTCCTTCAAAAATAAAGTGTGCCCCCATTGGGCACACTTTCTGGATTCACCACTGCGAATACTCCCACGGGTCAGTCTCGCATAAATTCCATTGTTGATTTGCATTACAACTTCGCTGGCTATGGTCTTGCCTTATGCTTTATCTGACTTTTAGATAGATCTATGAACACCCCAATAGCATTTTATTTCTCGTTCTTATCTTAATTTGCATTTCGGGTGAAGTTAAGTATGCCCGTGAATTATAAGATAATCTCTGGTAGTGTAGGCGAGAGTTGACATGGATCATCATATCATCATTACAGAATGATCATTTTCATTTAAAGAAAATATATACTAATAAGATGATTTCGGGCATTGTAGGTGAGAGTTAAGAAGAAATGTAACTACTCATCTTTGACTCTTGTATGTCGATTTGTATAAATATATTTTGGTCCTTTGCATAACTTCAGGCGCCCGAAGGAATTCATCGAGTCTGCAAACAATTCCCACCACCACCAGAGATCGATGAGGCATCAAATGAGTTACTGGTACAGGTGATTTAGGTGCTCAAAAGTTGAAAATGGATTATTTGTACATTTTAATGATTACGGGTACAGGTGATCGATGAGTCTGGAGAGACTAAATGACATTTTAATGGTTCAAACTGTCTCCATTTGGTTTATCTTAAAACTTAATTGAACGCAAAATATCATAATCCCCATTTATTTCATGTAGTGTACTTGAAAGAAAAATTAAAAGTGATTATATTTTGAGAATTATATATCTAGATTGATCATATTCATATGTCACTTTATACTTGATAATCTGGTATATACCAACTTTTGAACTTTTCTATGAACCCGGCAATACAATCCACCTAGAAAACTGGAACTTTTAAACATACCAGCTCAATATGGTGATCCTCCAACCTGACAATGACAAAGTACAAATGTATCCCAATCCAGCCAATCAACATACTGCACCAGGTCTGCAACGACACGTGATATATGAGTTAACCTTACATCCCCGGTGGAGACCGAGATTTTTTTTTTTTTTTTTTTGACTCAGCCACGACCAAATTCCCAGACTATAACCAAATTTAACCTCGGAATCAGTCGCAGTCGTTTGAACCAAACCTATATGAGTTAACCTTACATCACCGGTGGAGATTGAGTTTTTTTTTTTTTTTTGCCAGTCACGACCAAATTCCCAGACTATAACCAAATTTAACCTGAGAATCAATCGCAGTCGTTTGGACCAAATCAATTGAGTTATGAGATTTCTATGGTTTGGGACTAGGGGCACTTATCTTTCCTTCTTAGAGCAACTGCAATGGACGAGTAAACCCAAATTTTCAGTCGAGTGGGCTGGTGTAGTGGGACGGACCATCGATCAAAATTTGATCAAAGAGTAAAATTCAGACCAAATTTGGTCTGCGATCAAGACCAAATCCAAATATAGTCGGGCGTTGATATAATCTCCGCTACACATCGGGCGTTGATATAATGTCCGCTACACAAGGGGCGTTGATATAATCTCCGCCTGAAACGGGGCGTTGATATAATGTACGCCCGATGGGGCGTTGGTAAAGATAACGCGCGAAATGGGGCGTTCATATACTTAACACCCCACTTTCACAATTTATGAAACTTGCATGGGGCGGGCTTTATACCTCCGCCCCATTTTTTGTTTTTTTTTGTTTCTGAAGCGTATACTATACCAACGCCCCACTCGCGCGTTATCTTTACCAACGCCCCATTCGGGCGTTATCTTTACCAATGCCTGATCCCAGGCGTAATGTTTATCAACACGCGACCAAATATACTCTTTTCCCACTACGCCACATGACGGACTAAACCCAAATTTGGTCTTTTTTTTTAGTCTTTGGTCTTTGGTTATACTCGCACCACTGTGAACGCTCTTAGGCACCCTATCTCCTCGCCAACCTACTTTCTTATCCATGACCTTGGACCTGCCCTTTGGTTGTGGTATATCATAAATCTACTAACCTCAAGACGGATGCTAAATGTCTCAGATGCAGACTATATGACTGTCCAAATATAGTCTAGTCTTCTCCTGTTGAGCTTCTAGTCTGAAAATACCTTTTCTTTTTTAGTTTTAGTTAGCTATTTGCTAATTGCCAGTAATTGGTCTGGTCCATGATTGTGGACGCTTTAAGAGCAACTGCAGTGGTGCGATCAAAATCAAAGAGTAAAGAGTAAAAAGAAGATCAAAATTTGGGTTTAGTCCGTGTTCTAACGCTACGGTACTGGATTATATATGATCAGGCGGAGATATAGTGTTAGACCATATGATCAGACGGAGATATAGTGTTAGACCATATGTTATGCGGGCTTATAATGTACGCCTGATAAGTAGCCAGGCGAAGTTATAAGGTGATCCATACACAACAACTCATGGAACGGGGACTATACAACCGCCCCACATGAAACGTACATTATACGTTCGCCCGTTAACAAGCGTACACTTTAAGTTCGCTCCACTATATTTGGGTTTGGGTTTGGGTTTGGCCCCAGACCAAATATAGTCCAAAATTTGGTTATAGTCAGGCTTTTGTTCTTTAATCCGTTCCACTGTGTTTCGTTGCTAGACCATATTTATGGGTTTGATCGCCCACTGTGGTTGCTCTAAGCGACTAAGTTCAAAAAGTAGTCTGTTCTAAGGAATTCATTTTCCACTGCCACCGAATGACAGTTTCACTAAAGCTTTTCTAAATGTAATTACGACTTTCTTTGGTTGGAAATCATAATGACCACGTTGGTTAGAACTTTTCTTTGGTTGAAAAAGTTCCCAATTGGGAATGAGCTCGGTGTTGCTACATGATTAATCTAATGGAAATGCTATTGGAAAATAACTAAAATGTAACTTCGTTGTTGCAATTCACAGTAAAACCGTAGATATCAGAAAACATAAAAAATCCAAGTTGTACCTTAACCTCTAATATCTGCTTCCATCTCCTCAATTTTACACGTAGACAATGAAATTGATGGTTCCATGCAGCAACACATAATTAGAGCCCGTAAACTTGGTTTTTTAAGATCCAGAGAATCAATTACTTGGCAACTAACCCTCCTAAAATTATTAATAACAGACTCAAACATCACCTAGAAAACAAAAAACCATTATGTTTAGTCTTTACTAAACAATTGAAGTGCATTAAAAATAAGTGCATGGTCTAAGCTCTTCTTTTGCCTACCAAAAAAAAAAGAAAAGGGATCCACACTAATGACTTTACCTTGTGCACACTGTTAACCCACCTTTTTATTTTTCTACTGTACACAAAGATATAGATTTAAGTAGCAGATTAATGTCTTATATGGAGAAGACGATTTAAACGATTGCAACGTGACCTAGATCCATTATGCAAAGTAGAACATCCAACAATCTCGAATCCTTATATGAAGTCTCAAAAGAACTTGACCATTAAGAAAATCCTAAAATTTAAGAGACGTATAAAAAGAAAATTTCCGAAAATACTTTCACGGTTTTACTATCAAAATTAATTAGAGAATCGTCCAATCTTAGATTACACGAAAATTCCACCCTGCTCCATTAATCGCCGATGAAAAAATCCCATAAAAATTTATTTGGGTTATTTTCTTACCCTAAATATATATATATATATAGGAAAATTTCTTGTTTGGTCCTAAGCCCATAAGGTTATTTATAATAGGGTCCAACCAGAATTTTCTTTTATCTGAAGGTCCACAATTAATTAAAACATGAAAATGACCACAATACCCTGACTACCAAACGTGTGTGTCTACATGCTCATTATATCGAGTACATATCTGCTACACAGTTTATGAAATTCGAGTACATATCCGCTACACTGCTTACATAATTTGAGTACATATCTGCTACACTGCTTACAGGTTAAAAAAAACACAGGATCTCTCTAGTGCTCCACTCCCATTGGACCACTTCCTCCAGAAAGCGCCAACACTCTTAACATCAGACATATTGAACCTGTAAATGTGACCAAAATGTAACAATTAAAACACAACAACAATCCATATATGAATAACAGAACAAAAATGAATAGTACAAGTAATATGACAACATCAAGATTAATACTACCTAACGATGGTTCAGTTTTATTTCGGTATTCCATATATGTGTTGACAAAATCATAAGAATTAACTGACTAAAATATATGTATAAAACAGATTCAAAGAGCAACTTTTCAGTATTCAATATATGTATTGTTAATTCACTGTCTAAAACAACTCCATGAAGAAAAATAACTAAATCGAGAGTCTTATTTCAGTATCGCATATATGTACTTATGGATGAAACAACAACAAGTGATAAAACTAAGAATAAAACATAATCAAAAAGCAGTTTGTATCAGTATGCCACATATGTACTGCTGATTCATGAACTAAAAAACAACTGCATGGAATGAATCTATAAAAAAACAGAATCGAAAGAGTATTATTTCAGTATGGAAGATATGTACTTATGGATCAAACAACAACAAGTGATAAAACTAAGAATAAAACAGAATCAAAAGTAGTTTGTATTAGTATGCGACATATGTACTGCTAAATAATACCCCTGAAACAATAAACAAGCATGATTTTCTTAGAAAATAAAGAACGAAAATAACAAGAAAATCGAATTGAGAGTTCAAATAAGCTAAAAACATCATAATCTAGTCAAAAAATCGAATAATTACGATTAAGATTCATACAAACGGTACGTCATATACGTATTGATGGTTAATACACAAGCAAAACATATAGATGCATAGTAAACACGGAAAATCAGTACGTCATATACGTACTGATGGTTAATACACAAAACCAAACAGAAACAAAACCAAAAGCCAACAAAATGAAACTAAAATATCAGATCTCCAAATGAAACGAACGTAAAACATGATTTTATAACTAGATCTGGACTATTTTCATCAAAAATCACCAGTACATCATATACGTACTGATGATTAATACACAAAAGCAAACTAAAAACAAACCGAAGACCAACAAAATGAAACTAAAAAATCAGATCTACTAATGAAATGAACCTAAAACATGATTATGTATCTAGATCTGAAGTATTTTTATAAAAATTGAAGTAAAAAAATTAACGAATCAAGAATAAAGATCGTAAACACACAAAAAAAAAAAACGAGTTCAATTCCTATTTCCGTAACCCAAAAATCTTAAGTCTTAATTTCTCTCCAAGGAATCAAGAGATATATGTACTGTTGAATCATACAAATTAAGTGATGAATCCATGAGTAAAACAAAATCAAAGCCGATCTAAAACCTAATAAATTAATAAAAACTGTAAATCATCAAAATCAGTTGGGAATACATCTATAACGTTTACCAAAAAGTGATGAAAATATAACTAATAACAAAATTGATTCAGCAGTTTTCAGTACGACATATATGTACTGCTGAATCATACAAATTAAGTGATGAATCCATGAGTAAAACAAAACCAAAGCCGATCTAAAACACTAATAAATTAATAAAAAAATTGTAAATCATCAAAATCAGTTGGGAATACATCTATAACGATTACCAAAAAGGAAAAAAAATATAAAACATCATGAAAATCGATTTGATCCTCATGATTCGGTCGAAAAAAAAAAAACTAACAAAGAATCAAATAAGATGATTAGAAAACATACCTGGAACAAACAATCTTCAAAAACCATGTCGAGATTTCGAAGCTGCATCGAAAGGAAAGAGAGAAAAAATGGATCTGAAAAAATGAGCTCGAGTAGAAATATGAAACTGATTATAAACCTCATAGAGAAGGGGTATTTCGGTGATTTTAAAAATGCACAGAAAATGTCCCGCACGTGTATGGACCAGGGACTAAAAATTTGAGTCCAATTTTATTGTTTTCTTTTCATTATAGACCTCCAGTTACTGGGCTTTAGTGGGTGGACCTGCCACTAACTAAGAACACCATAATAATACCTATAGGTAATTCCTACATATATATATATATATATACACTATTTCTTAACCTAAAAAAATATGGAGTTTTTTGATTGAACTCTTTGTTTAGTAGCCCATAAATTTGTTTCCAAAAATACAACGAAAGAATCAATAGATGAAGAGAAAAAATCTTTTATTGCCTTATAAAATATGGAAAAATTATTTCCGCATAAAGTGATAATTAAATTTCGGTAAAAAAATCTATTTTTAGCCCTTAGATTGAATCAATTCGATTTATAATTAACGGCCACGAAATGTAAGGAGGCTAATTTGTATTTTTGCCAATCAGGAACGAGGATTTTGTTCACCAGCCTATGAGAGGGGAGGTAAGCGCAAATCTCGACGTGGTGTGAGAAATGTGATTGGGTGTTTAGGTTGTTGATTCAACAACTAAAATGGACTAAGGTGGGTTCGCTCAAAATCGAAACCAAAGAAGAGCCTACTAATTCTTTGAGACATACGATGCTCTTTGTATAGCCAAAAGAGCGAAAACTATCGTCAGCTCTTACACTGAAAAATGGTGTCATCAATTTCGGCATCGTAACAAACCAAGTGATCCCCGCACCAAACCAAGTGATCCCCGCACCGTAAATATATCTTCTTACTTCGAACGCATACCGGTTGAATATAATAACAATCTAGATTACCAGTGAGGGACACATCAATGCTAAATCCCTTCCAAAGATTTTCCGCAGCCCTTCTGCATCTTGTATATATATATGCAAGATTTCACTTGAAATATCGTGGTTGATAAAACAGAGACTCTTATCCAGTTCTACCAGCATCGAATACCCCACACTGACACCGCACATCAAAGGCGTCTTAGGTACCCGAATCAAGTTAAACCTTTATGCTGTGACATCAAAACACAGAATGTATTCAGTAGCATATCAATATAACGTCCCTCTACAAATATTGACCCTTGACCAATCTCGCCATCCCTGAAAGCTAGATGAGGAAGCTTGTCTCTTTGTTGGATTGGCCGTCGCCTCCATGACACGGTGGTACCCAGAGTTAAAACCTCATAATCCAACGTAGAGTCGTCAAAACGACGAAATGTCTGAACAACTTTATATTCATTATTTGTTGCGTCAAATACCAATCCGCATCCGGTTCGTTCCACTTTTCCTTTAGGTTTCGGAAGCGTCAAGAATTCCCTCGTGACTGGGTTGCACATGTGCAGAGGATAATCCGTACGAAAATACACCAAATCGTTGCAAGACGCAAATCTTACCATCAATTTTGTATTTGTCACCACTGCTCGCAACGGCTTTTTTGATACCCTCCTCATAATACGAACTACATTTTCAGATTCGCACCACTTGTTCAAAATTGTGTGATAAAAGGTAAAAGTATTTTTTGTTCCAGAGATGAAAACCAAGCCGACGGATTGATCCTGTGTTGCACGATAATCGCGATGTTGTTGACGAAATTAGGATCCTTAATTATTGAATACCAAGCCTTGCAAACATTCTTGAATACTAATAATGATTCTCCATGAGTTCTCAAGAGTGTTTCGTAGATGATATGATAAGAAACATACTTCAAAATGTCGTCCCGGAAGAGAGATATCGTCAAAGAAAAGGTTAGAGCATGTGGATTATAATAAGATACTAGATTTTGTGCCCGTGCTATGCATCGAGCGGACCCAATAACCATCCATCATCATTTTTTTCTCCTTTTAACCATATTTTTGGTTTGGTACG
Organism: Papaver somniferum; assembly: GCF_003573695.1. Classification (NCBI taxonomy): domain Eukaryota; kingdom Viridiplantae; phylum Streptophyta; class Magnoliopsida; order Ranunculales; family Papaveraceae; genus Papaver; species Papaver somniferum. The sequence goes on from NC_039367.1 coordinate 62,931,099, forward strand.
GTGTGGCATCGCCTTGCCCGTGCAATTTTTGTTTGTTGTTGCAGGGCGTCCGTCGCGATGTATTTTTGATTTGGTGTGGCTCGGTTTTCGCCTCGTCCCGTTACTTAGGATTTTTGATTTGATGTGGCTCGGCTTCGCCTCGCCCCCGTTACTTAGGATTTTTGATTTGATGTGCCTCAACTTCGCCTTGACGCATGTTTAAGATTTTTGATTTGGTATCGCTCGGCTTTGCCTCGCCCCATCCCAGTGGATGCTTGGAATTTTTTATTTGATGGGGTTGTTGGTCGGTTCGAAAAAGTAGTCGAGCATTCGTCAGCGCCAGGTTAAGGTCCGGTCAAAGTCAACGGTGCCGTGGTAAACGTTAATGAGTCAAGTCTGGTAAATCATTGAGTCAAATATAATCAGACCGAGCCGACTCAGATAGATAAGCTGAGTCAGACGGTGAGTTTATTAGGCCAATGTTCCTGTTGCGCCATCATGGGACAACACCAGAAGGCCAGAAACCAATGCTCAAGCATGGCTTTAATTATATCAGAATGAGGCATCGGAGCATCATCTTCTTCACTTACAGTTCAACAATAATCTATTTATCACTTGAACTCTACAAAACTAAATCTATAACTTTCATCATTTCAATGATTGATTCACTTCAAATAACCTTCACTATTCTATCATAATTACAAATTCAGCTTACCTTGATCCGCAGTTGCAAGCTTTCACTAAAAACTATTTCCATTGCAACATTACAACCAAGTTCAACTCAATTAGTTCAACACTGTTAACTGCAACTCAACCTAAGCTGAAACCGTCCCCTACAATACTTCTAGTTCAATGTACCAATTCCATTGGTTACAGTCGCCACTCATCGTAACACCACAACTACCTGTAATACCAATTTAACATCCACCTATTCCATGAATAACAGCTCCAACAACATTACCATTACATTATCTAACACCAGTTCATACATTCATTTTAAAAAAATTGGAGTTACCTTAATTTAGATTACCCGTAAAAAAGGAAAACCCCTGAAATTAGAACAGATAACATACTGTTAGGGCTTATCGAATGTTCAATGAAATAAAATAAACAAACCTTGCAAACAAATTTTGAATCTGTATAGAGAAAAGGAGGATAAGTAGTGCAAATGCAATGCAAAAGAAGGTAGCCATCAGCATATGCCTGCAAACTAAATACAAAAGAAAATTTAAATAACAACCAAAGAGCAAGGGAGGTACCAAGATCTTCGGGGAAGGACCCCCGTTTCCCAGCTGTAAGTATGCCTGATTGTGAGGCGTTCCCAATTCCCAGCTGAAAAAGCCTATCAGAAATTCATGTAATGTGCCCAAGATTACATGAAGCCCGGCTAATTGACTTCATAATGAAATACACATAATGTAGAATCAAATCTATTTTTCAATGAATTTTGGAGTACCTAATCTGCACCACCAGAAAGAATGGAACTTTGGTTGGCTTGTAGGACTTTCATAGGTACATCACAATCTTGAAGCAGGTGATCAATAACGGTATATCCTTGCTCTTTAAACATGATAAGATGATACTTTTTACCTGATGATGGGTACCTGCATGATGTATTTTATGAATCCCCATTATCATTAGGCATCTGCTCATTAAAGCACGCTATAGAAAAACACAAAATGAACCAACAGCTTATTCAATAAAAGAGATCAAGGAGTCTTCATGCAGCACCCGAGAAAACCAACTCGGGCGAGGCGACCAGCTGTTCATTATTGGCAACTGACCCACCAACTGTTCAGTTTTCAGACTTGACCGTCCTGCAGCTTCTTTACTTACTTCGTAATAAAACCGAGCATCAGTTATCTTCCTACAAAAATTAGAGTCAGTAAACAAAGTGTAAAGTAAAAAAAGTCAATCCATTTTGAAGCTTTTATTGGCCAAGTGTTCTCCTTTTGCAATTTACAATTATAAACTGGACAAATTTTTAATTGAATTTCTTGATTCAATTGTAAACTACACTTTTGCCTTAATTCACAACTGTAAACCACACTGCAAATGTGACCATCATAACCTGAAGACATAGAATGCTTCCTCTTGGATGTTATCACTTAATTCTTGGAAAAACAATAATACAACCAACTTAGGCTTTAATGAGCGTAACCAACTGACATTTCACTAAAGCAATGCTTTTTTTTTTATTTACGATATGAGATGAAGAGGTGACAGTCTAAGAAAGATATAAAAAAAATATGTTCGCTGGATTAGAAATCTATCAACAGTAATGACAGTACCTTACCCTGAGAAGATTTAGTAGGTTATCCTTGGAGCTGACATCTCGCATCATACCACCAGAATTTGAAAGCTCCACTCACATGGGTATCTAACTCTTAGCATAGCAATGCAAGTATCACATCACATATCACCAACAAAAAAAAATACAAATTACTAAAAAACTAAAAAGCCTCCGCAGTATCTTACCGTCAATAACCCTTTTAAAAGTGACAATTAGTCTGACAGACTCGTTGCAGAATGCAGCTGGACAATTCCCAATGCTACCTTCAGCTAGAATCCTATCAAGCTCCTTGTAAGAACAATATGCTATCGAAACGGACGGAGCCGAGGAAAACACTGAGAAAAGAAAAGAACGGAACCCGTATTAAGAACCAATCATTGTTTAGCAATCAAACTCAAATATTTAATTTTCTAGGTAAACTACATCAAATCCACACATTTACAAATGTTAAACAACAGCAAAACATATATGTAAAAATAAGTATATAAATTTTCTGACTATAATATGTCAACATTTGTGCCAGTAATTGAAGGCCTAAAAATGTTATTAGACAAACTATGCGATTAAATAACCATCATATTAAACATTTAATGTCAACATATATTCACCTGCCAAAAGAGAAGCTCGCCACTCACCAAAACACGGACACGGACCTGACGTAAAACCCGGATTTCACAAATAATGATTCTATAAACAATCACGAATAGCTAAATCATAATCCCGTTCTTCGTTATCAGAAGTAACCTTCATCAAATCTAACCACTGCGTCTGCCTATACTGAGGATCTTTGCATAACAGTTTGTCATGCACTGCAGAAATAAAAGTGGAGCTGTTTAGAAACTTGAATGGAAATAGAAAGATAAATGCCAAAATATAGATTGCATTTGTGCATAAATGCTCCGAAATATATAACTGAAAGCCTGACGAATATTGTAAAGGTTATAAGCCCCAGAGAAAGGTAAAGAATGAATACGAACAGTTTGCTTCTGTGTTTCTTAAACTTCGGCGAAACTTGATTAATTAGGAAAAGTGGAAAACATTATTATTCTCCAAACTCAGATGTATCATATGTATGGATCGTGCATATAAGAGGGTAGAAAGCGTACCCAAACATTTCGTTACTGAGGTACGGCCCAGTTGCGAGTCTTCAATAACTAAACCACTATACATGGTTCTCAGTGCCGTCCATTCACTGTCATGCTTTTATATTCAAATTGTTTTTTATCATCACAGTTTTTCGCACTCCCATTATCATTTTGTGCAACAACATCAATAGTCCTGCAGGAAGCATAAAAAATATACAAAGCAACATGATCACCATCCGAGAATATTTCAAGTATTTTCTCCATATCCAATATCAATAAGACCTACCTACCTCTTATTTCATGAACCTCAGGTATGCTAAGGCGGATGTACGCCTTTGTAGCATTCATTGAGAGGAGAACTTCCCTGCAATGAAGTTGGTAGGTCATTATTATGTACTTGCTAGTAAATATGAGAAGTAAGCAATCTTAAGTATTACTTTGGCACTCCTTCACAGAGGTGGAGCAAGCCATAATTACAACTGCCGACTGTGTATGCACACAGTGATTTTCACCGGGATTGAATAGCAGATCACAATTACATGGCTTCGATTTCTCCTGAAAAGATCAAGCACAACAATCATGTACAATTCATTAACAACTACAACAACCGTCTATATTCGATGTATTGGGTAGAGTAGAATAGAGTTGTACCTATTGTGGGTGAAACCTATAACGAAACCAACAGATCAAAACTCGTACCTGGCTTCGATTTCTCCTGAAAAGAGCAAGCACAACAATCATGTACAATTCATTAACAACTACAACAACCGTCTATATTCGATGTATTGGGTAGAGTAGAATAGAGTTGTACATATTGTGGGTGAAACCTATAACGTAACCAACATATCAAAACTCGTACCTGCAAAAGAAAAGAAAAGCAACATCATGCTTCTCGCTTCTGCAACCATTAATGCTTCTGCAACCAAGCCTGGTATTACCTGAAAAAAATATTTTTTTATGATGAGTTTGTTTTATCACAAATAGGAAACTTATGAGAAGAAGTTCAAGGAGAACTCCAACAATCCAATAAAAGCAAACCCAAAATACCTGTATCATCAAAAATTGAAGACATCAATTTTACATGCATCCGGATTCTGGAGAAAATACCTGTATCATCAAAAATTGAAGACATCAATTTTTCATGCATCCAGATTCTGGAGAAGGAGAACCGAAAGAGGAGAGCGACAGACGAAAGGAGACGTAGGCTGGGTTTGGTAATGCTTTTGGATCTGGGTTTGTTAATGTTTTTATTTTTACAAAAGCAATTTGAAAACCTATATATGTTGATAAATTTTGAAATTGGTGTTTGTTAAAAAAAATCAAAATGTTTTTTATTCAAATCACTTCCCAAATTTCCCAATTTTTAAAAGTTGGGAAGGAGGAGTTTTTAAAAGCTACAAAAGCATAAACTTTGGTCCCATCAAAATTTAGGTCATGTTTGGTATAGTTTTCAAAAACAGTTTTCTGTTTTTAAAAACAGAGAAAACAGAAAACAGGAGAAAATGCGTTTGGTAAGGACATTTTCAGAAAATGTTTTCTATCTGTTTTCTGTTTTTAAAAACAAAAAAATGAAAACAACAAATTATTGTTTTCTGTGTTTTCTCTTTTTTTCTTTTCTTTATTCTTTTCTTCTTTTCAGAACAAAGTAAGAGATGGGGAATGACTGCAAGTGAGTCATGGCTAATATCACTATTTCTTAGACGAATCTTTACATTTGATCCGATTTAGTTGGTTTTCCTTGTTTTCAAAAACAATTTACCAAACAATTTTTAGAAAATGAAAACAAGGAAAAAAGGGTATGTTTTTAAAACAGTGGAAAACTATTTTTGAAAACTGTTTTTCAAAACTGTACCAAACAGGCCCTTAATGTTTGATTTATCCATTTTTTCCTTATTTTATTTTGTAAATGACAAATATTACCCTTAAATATATGTACAATCAATTTTTATTTCTTATATTTTATTCTTTAAATATTATTATATTTTATTTTCAAACTATTTTATGATACTATTTCATTTAGCTTGTCACAAATAAAAATAAAAACAAATATTAAAAGGAGTTTGGGCGCAAATTGTTGCTAGGCTACCAACTAACTCCATGTAAAACTAATATAAAATTATTTTTATTTAATTTAAGCTTGATTTTTATTATAAAATAAAATTAAAATAAAAAATATTATATAATAAAATATTTGTTTAACAACACAGTTGATAATAATATTAAATAATTACTTAATTTTAGCTTGATTTTTGGTTTGAAAATTATTTTATATATATATTAAAAAGTGGTTAAGTAAATTTAATATTATATATGTTTATATTTAATAGTAAAAAATTTAATTATTTTTAAACCCAATAAAATTGAAACAAAATTATTTTCAGATATATGTCTGTTTTTGTCATTTGCTACAACAACAATGGTTGAATATGATATTTTACCAAACACACTTTGATTGCTTTTGTTAATAGGCTTTAACTTTAATTAATATTTTACCAAACGTGTAACTGTTTTTCTCACAACAACGCACAACTGAAAAGTGCTTTTGCAAAAGCCGCAACAATATCAAACTAGGCCTTAAGTTTAGGTTTTTGTAGAAACACTTTGGAAGAGAGACGGAAATAAGGATGGTTTTAGGTTTATTTGTTCTTTTATTTTTTTTTATTTTTTTGTCTGTCGTTTTTTTAAACCGAAAGAGATATTTACTGTTACATTCATATAATTTGAGGAAAAATGGAAGGGAGAAATTTCAAGTGGCAGTGACGCTCACCCAAAGATGGGTATTCTCACCGTGCGACGCATGGCCTCGCATGGCTTAGGAGTTTAAAGGGTTTGATAAACGGCTAATAATATTATTCATCTAGCCAACAATCCGCCTTTCGGCCCGTTTGACTGGTAAACCAATACGGTTGAACCAGTCATATTACTCACCCGAATTTGAGGGGGGGAATTTTCAAAAAAAACTTTTCCAAGAGCCTAATGATTTTTGAGAATAGATGTCCATACACTACACTAGTTCTTGTGTAGTTTTATGTGAATACGTGACCACCAACGGTACAATAAGGACATGTCGGTTGGGGATTGATTCAGGAACGACATTAGCAGCGAAACAAAGGGTACCTGAAACATTACTACTCTCTGTCCCTAATATATAGGCGGAGAAGATGAAATATCTTAGAATAAGAAAATGCATGGTTTTTATAATTTTTCATGTTTTTTCTTGTCTATACCCCCTTGTGTTATTCCCAATACAATTTCCCATACAACGTAAATAAGGGCATATATGTCAAAATAGCACTTTGGAATTAGAATTCCGCTTATCTAGTGGGACTAGGGAAATCCAATATTCTGCCTATATAACAGGGACGGAGGGAGTAATATAAGTTTCATTAGTATACAAAAAATCCATCAAATCCTTCAATGATTTTGATGAAGAATCATCAACGAAGTTATCAAGATTGATATGAGTATCATTACATTCATCAAAATTGGTAATTTCACCCAAGAGTGCTACACTTGATCCATCATCCTCTTCGGAGTCATAAGGATAAGAGGTTGCATCAAGGGTTGAAGCAAAACCCTTGTTGCCAGTGTGTTTCTTCCGATTTGGACATTCGTAAGCAAAGTGACCGAACCCTTTACACTTGAAGCATTGTGGCATATCCTCATTGTCAGTATCGTTAGAATCCCTGTTTTAAGGAGGAATACAATTATGTGGCTTAGCTGACATAGGAGATTTTCTCTAATGAACCGTTTATTTCTCTTCCTAAGAAGTTCTCTAAACTGTCCTGTGATTAATGAAAATGAGTTGTCAAGATCTTCATTTGAAAATTCAGGAGCAACAAGATTGTTCTCAGAGCTATCAACACTTTCACTTTTATCAATTATCTCAGTGTTTTTCAGTGCTTTGTACGCAATATCGTTTCCAACTTTTGATGTGATTTCAATGATGTTGTAGTAATTGTTCGTTGAGACTTGTGAAAGCAGATTTTAGACTTAATTTTAAAACTAAAAATATAGCAAACTCAAAATAAAAAGTGATATGAAGATTTAAAAATAGACCAAGGCTTCGGGTTCCACTATTCCTTCTAGTTGATTGGTTTATAATGATATTTCAAGAATTATTATTAAGCTCTTTTCTCGTTAATTCACTATTACTCTATAAGGTGTCCAAATATTAAATTGTAATCCCTAAGCATGAATTATTAAAGAATTGATTCTAAGCATAATACATCAAATTGATTCACAACTAATTAAGAAAATCATTTTTATCTTTATGTTGATCCTAGTGAATTAAATTAATAAAATAATTAAAGAAATTGTAAAAACAAATTACCAATCAAGCATAAGTGAATAGTTTCCTCCATTGACCAGTCACGCGAGAATTAGCTCATCATCATGTTGAAGACCCTCTCAAAGAATTTATTTATACTCAAAAATGGTTTACAAATGATGAGAAAGGGAGAAATGATTAAAAACCGGGTTTGTAACAATTATATTTGTTAGAAACCAACTGTTACAGTGAACGATACAAGTTTTGTGTCACTGTTGTTGTTGCAGAACGATTGTCTCCAGACGTCTTAAGTTCTTCGTGTTCTTCATTGCAGCAACAGAAAAGTATTATCTGCAACTCGATCAATCTCCTCTGTTGTTGCTCTAAAATCTCTCAAACTCTCCGTAACCCTTTCGTACTGCTCCTCAGCAACTTATATAGCCTTCCAGCACCGAAATCTCTCGTGATAACTTCATATATTTCTCCATTACTCAGTATTATTCTTCATGGCCATTTTAGGAAATAATTTAGATTTTTTATTTCTCCACGCGTTCTGAAGCTTCCAAATTGCCATATTTAACTCCTGCACACTCCAAATAGTTTTTAGGGTCTTCCAAACACGTGCAAACTCCTCTGCTGCTCGCGCAATCTTGTGAATGTATCCTCTGATGAGTAACTTCATGATTTTTTAGAATCTTGGTATTCAGCCCAACTGGATCGAAACCGACACATAGATCATCCTTGTCTAGCCCATAGGAGTAGACCCAATTAATTCCAGCCCTTTAGTCTCACTGCAACAAGCTCAAATTGCAAACTCTAATTCCGGCAGTTGAAACTTGGTTTTCCCGCTACTTTTCAGAATTCAAATGAAGATGAAGGGTTCCCCCCTATCCATAGTAGGGGTGTGAATAATAGCTTCCTTGAGGGGTGCCCTGGGGGTGCCCCTTATCAAAAGTGTGGGTGCCAATAACAATTCCTTCGGGTGCTTTAGACAACTTTTCGAGCCGATTTTTCCAAAAATATTTATTTCCCAAAAATACCTACTCACGCGTAAAACACCATAATAAGTACAAAATCGAGTACCAACAATACAGAAAATTGAGGACAACTTAGACACAAAAATATGTCTATCAAATATCCCCAAACTTATTATTTGCTAGTCATCGAGCAAACCTACCCTAGAAAATAAAAAATTTAACTCATTGTCGCAGGCAACGCAGTTGCACTTATCTTGTGCAACAAGCTTTTGAACCCTAGGTGTCCCTAGTGGCCGAGTTATAGTCTCGGGAGGGTTTACAAGAGGTGTACCCACAAAACCTTATACTCCAAACCCTAGCTACCTATGCAGAACCTAAGAATAGCATTAAAGAACCTCATTGGTTGGCATACTCTCATTGACTACAGGAAGAAGTACCCTGATGCGAATTCCAATTGTTGTACACGAGTTTGCACTCAAGCATACTAAAATTCATATAAGTGACAGAGCTCTGCTAAGATAGTCGCACTATGGACATCAATATCCGGAATCAACAAATCACATGAATAGATTAAGAAGATGGATATAGAGAAAATGTATATGGTTTTAGATGTTGACTAAGGTTAACGGTGTTTCCCATATCTGTCTGAAGGCCACTGCCGAGACGAACCTATGCTAATGGACTGAGATACCGGTCTGACTAATATCAATACAACTGGCATATACAAGGGAACCAATGGTCGATAATCCTAACTCTAGATCAACTCAACTGGCATATACAAGGGAAACAGTGGTTGATTTTATTGAATTTATTCTGGTTGGTCTGATGGTCTGGTCTCTTTTTTTCATCTTTTTTTTTTTCATTTTTTTTCTTTCAATTTTTCATTTTTTTTTTCTTTTTATCATGGTAACTCAATCGATCTATTCACCCTAGCAGTAGTAACAATTCGATGCCTGTGCCCGACCAAATCACTTAGAGAACATATTTAAAACAAATAAAAGAAAAACAGAAGGTGAAAAGGACTCAACGAGATATGGCGAAACTACCATGTTATTTTTAACACCTGAACTATGTGCTTTTATGAATAGACTCCACAACCAAGATGTTTCCATCCAAGATGCTTTTATGGGTACCTCAACTCCTACAATCAAGATGCTTCCATCCACTTAGATCGGTTAGTGTTATCCTAAATTGGTACAAATTTCTAGGCTTTGTAGTTTATTTATTGCAACTAAAAACTAACAAAAAGTTTCTTCCCCACTCCCAAACTTAAATCTAACACTGTCCTCAATGTTTATAATGAAAGAGCAATATCAAATGTAAAGTAACACGAGGATAAAGTAAAGAGTGAAGTCGGAAAGATTATACCTGGGTGAAGCGTTGTTAGAGCATTGCTCGGTCGAACTCGCAAGCGTTACTATCTCAAGCTTGTTTGTCAAATTTAGTTGTCAAAACTATGTGTCTTGATTTCTAGTCTACTTATAACTAAGTCTCGGACTAGGATAGTTAAGTGTAGTTAAGCTCCAGACTCCATGGTGATCATCTTACAAAGACGAAGAACTACTCAAGGAACCAGTGGAACTTCATCCGACTAAAAGGTATGTGGAGACTTGAAATTATCTATCACTCAAAAGTCTATCTACTCTATCTCATACTCTTGAGACAAAAGTCGTATAAGTATGATAGTTTTCATACATACACATTTGCTATTTCGAGCCGAGTTTACCCGCCTATTTTTTTCTCGAAATATGTGTTGGTAAGCTTTCGCTTTAACCATTTTCATCTTTACCCGTGACGAAAGTCATGATGACGTTTCAATCTTGAAAATGGCTTTGATGACGATAGTTGTGAATAACGACTATTATAACATTATAGAATAATGTTTCAATGATTGAAATGTAGAGTTGAGATTACCATCTATGGATATAAGCATGTATAGTGTGTTCGCACATTAGTGTTGTAGATGGGGAAAAACGGTCCCCTGGTTTTTCATGGAATTGAAGAGACGAGCGTGTTGTCGAGACTCCTCAACCGAGAAAACTGTTCAACCTCACACAGATGCACTTCAAAGGGAGTGCTTAGATTCGAGAGATCAATCTGTAGGACTCCGGCCTAAACCAAGTCAATGGCCGTTCCAGAGTCAATTCGGTCGTAAAGAGTGAGATGGGTTGATCTGTAGGAGGGAAGCTGAGAATTGTGTGGGATCAATGATGATCAAGGATTGTGGATGTGTTGAAGGTTTCTGCAAGTTTTCTGTGAATTGATGAGTTCGAATAAGTTCTGGGAGATTGACAAATTCTTGAGAGTAATTGCTCGATAAATTCTGTGTATACGGATGTTGTCTTCTCAATTATGGATTTAGATACTTATTTATATTGTCAGAATAGTAAACACCTTGATCCCTGTAAGTGTGATGGTTTATTGAGCGAAAGAGCGGGGAAGTGGAAGATTGTGGTGAAACCAGTTCTAGGTCGTGCGGAGACTTGGTTAACCGTACACCTACTACTTTGCTAACTCCTTCAACCGTTGCACGACTTACTCACATTTCTCATCGTGGATGAATCCACGTGCCGTAGGCCGCCAGACCAAAACCCTAACTGATACCCCCCATGTGATATGATTGATGTCTCACAAATGTGGAGTCTTCATGACAGACGTGTGTTAATTAGTCAGTTGTTGACTGATTAGACAGTGAGTCTAAGTTTTGTTGAATTAAGCATGAGTAACGAATGCTCGGTGATTCATGGATTGAACATAAGTGTTCTGATGTTGATATTGCTCGTCTGAGTAAGTATTGTTAAATTCGGGGAACTGAGAAAGTATTGCTCGACACGACGAATTACTGAATATTGATAGTTAGATCAATATTCGAGCAACTGAGCAAGTATTGCTCAATTCGACGGATTATTTATTGGTAACGTGACCCAATAAAATATTAATTAAAATATTGGTGGACTATCGAACATTATATAATTAATTCAGATGTTGATTGCTGGATCAACATAAATTTATTAGTGTTTGAACTTTGGTGGCTCTTTAAAAGAGTCACAGAAATGATACCTGCAAGTGCACATGGTCTGTTGTAGTGCGTGTGCAAGGCAGGGTCGAACCACAGAGACTAGGGTGTATAGTTGAAGTGATGAAGCAAGTGACAGTTAACAAGAAAAATCAGTGGTAGTGAATAAGAAACAGTGAAACAAAGACAAACAAACCAAGGCTGTGAGCCAAGGGCAGTGACAGAACTGAAAAACAGTAGCATGTAAAGCAAGTAAACATGAACATGGTAGGGCTTTTGAATCCACATCTTGATCCTAAACTAAGGCAGATCCTAATCAAATCATGTTCTTGTTTCATCTCAGGGAAGATTATGGATGATTTAACTAATCTTACTAACTTACCCCTAGCATCAACTGTCTTCTCACAGTACAGCTGATCACAGGCTTGTTTGCTCAACCAGTTATCTAGCAATCCGCATTAGTGGAAGGTTAATCCCCTAAGTTCTCTAGTTCACCCCTAGCATTGAGTGTCTTCTTACAGCACACTCAATCACAGGTGCATTTGATCACTAAGTTTACTAACTTCCCTACTTCAATTAAGCACAGTCCTTCAAATGGACTGAATCCTTAGCTACTCTCACTCTTACACCCCTAGAATCAGCTGTCTTCTTACAGCACAGCTGATCACAGGTTCATTCACTCAACTAGCCAATTATCAATCCTACTTAGTTTCAGCACTACAAGAACAGTGACATGAACAAGGAATATCCTAGCTTACAATTCAAGAGTATCATCTAACCCCTAGCAAATGGAGTTAGAACATAATGAAATTAAATGACAATGGAATTGAAATTGTTTAAAAACATTGAACTAAACTTGAACTGAAATTAAATTCTAAAATGAACTGAAATTTACAAAACAATTTAAACTAAGAACTAACCCTTGAGGCACTGGCTATTCCAGTCCTCTTGGGTGAAGCACTGGCTAGCCCAGGCATGACTTCTAACACACACCCATCATCCCTATTTATACACAAACCAACTTTCCCCAAAACATGACCACATCAGTCCAATTAGGGTTTGGTGAAAATACAAATTAAATAAAAAAAAATCCTACCTAACTCTGATAACAACCCTAATATACTAACCCATACTTCAATTAAACATGTAATCGATTCCCCCAAAAAATCCCCAATGTCAGAAAAATTAGGGTTTTAAAAATTGAAATTAAAATTTTACCTAATCTTTGAATCCAATCAAACTTCGATCCATGCTTGTAATTGGTCCTCTCTTGCTTCCCATACCGCCAATTTGACTCTAGCTCGACCTAATTTACCCACTTCACACCTAGGGTTTCAGAGAAGGATATGTGTGAAATAGGTAGAATAGATGGACTAGGGAGAGGGGAACAATGATGAGTTATCATTGTTTGATGCTGTGGTAATTATGGTGGTGATGGCGGAGCAGTTGGGATAGCAGGTGGAGGAGATGGTGGCGGACATGGAGGTTGCAGAGGAGGTGAGGGGATAAAGAGAAGATGGATTCGATGGAAAAGAGTGAGGGGGGTGTTTGGTTGGGTAGGAATAGGGTTAGGTACTAGGGTGTTGAGCGGATGTATCAGAATTCGATGTCCAGTGAGTTAAAGTGTTGGATCGACACATCTGGATCGAATCTATCGGCTGAGATGGCAATGCTTGCAGCGACCGTAGGATTGTGAGACACAACAAAACTGATGGCTCCAGATGGAGTTAGGTGTTGTAGTGTTAGACAGGAGCTTCAGAGCTTGATGCACTGTGATGAAGCGACCGTTGGATGATGGAATGGATCCAATCTGATGGTTAAGAGGGGAAACGGGTTTGGGTATTGATTTTAGGCTTAGAAAATAGGTTTGGGTTTAGGAAATGTGTTAGGGCTTAAACAATCTTGAGCCCACTTCTTCTTTAAGAACAATTTCTTCCTTTGTGAGCCCATTTTCATCCTTCTGGTCTTGTGCACAACATTCTTCGCGGTTTCCTTGTGTAATTCCTCCCGGCTTTTCACCACTTTTCTGCTCTTTTCCGCTCCGCTATTCATCCAAACTTTATTTAGAACCTAAAAATGCAAAATTAATTAAGAAAAGTATTTATTCTTGAAAACAATGAAAATACAGAATATGGGTTAAAATGGAGAATTAGAGCACAAAAGATGAGTTAATTGCCAAGAAAAAGATATAGAAATATGCACTTTTTAGCACTCATCAAATACCCCCAAACCTGAATTTTACTTGTCCTCAAGTAAAACAAAACTAAGGAAATCCTACCTATACCACTGTCGCTGGTCTCTCGAATGCATTTAACGTATGCACTAAGCCTTTTAAACCACTAAGTGTCCCTAGTGGACGAGTGAAGTCTCGTGAAGGTTTGCTTAGAACGTACCTACAAAGTTCTAGGACAAAATATAAGCTCATATTCCATGAAATGTGACATGTGCAAGACAGTAGAAGCTCACAGCAAAATGGAGATGTCAATATAGCTATCAAAGGCACAATCCTAGCACTGATAACAAATAAAGACATGTGATAAGAGTGTTAAGTGTATCTACACATGTGTCTAGAATGACCTGAAGTTATGACTACTAATCACCAAGAGATAGTTTTTAGGCTAAGAACCGAATTCTAAGCCAAGCTAGCTGTCCGGCTTTACGAGAATTGTGAATGTTCACCCAATGAGTTGGTGATATTTCAGTTTACCCGCGTTATACATCGATGGCTGCACCCTCCTTGCTTATTACAATAAAACAATAAAAGATGACTCTTTACATGACTCTTATTTACATTGATTACTCTCTTTTATTTTTGGAACAAGAGAGAACTATTGTCTTTAACATGACAAAACATGGAATAAATAAATACTTGATTTTTTTTTTTGAATTTTTTTTTTTTGATTTTTTTGATTTTTTTTTTGAAGAAATAACTTTGATCTTTACAACATAGTGACACTTTTGATACATGAACAAAAAGAAAAACATAATTACATGACTCTTAGCAAGAGGTGGCCCTTATCGAATGCATCCGGTCAAATTCTATGGTTGCTTTTCTTAACGTATCCTCCAACTTCTATCCCAGCCAACCAAAGAACAAGCTAGTCAAGTCTCATTCAGTATTCTAAAGTGATTGGCAATCTAACTTCCTATCAAACACCTTGAAGATCGAGGCTATACATGTATTGATAGATCGTGCGCGTGCAAGTTTCTTATCACATGTGAATTGTGCTAGAATCAGGGTGCCTAAATATCTAGACTAAGAATCCTTATGTTTACATACATGCACAAGAGTCAACATTTCAAGGTAAATGAGCTCCATTTTTATGATTTTTTAATTTTTAATTTTTTTTTTCTTCAATTTTTCAATTTTTTCAAAAAGAAGGAGTTCTTGTTTTCAATTATGGCATATTATCGTGGTATCTACTCTATACCCACAAACCTAGACTAAACATTGTCCTCAATGTTTCAAAAGATGTAAAGAATTATAATACAACATATGAAGAGGATCATGCTGAGTAGAGAAAAAGGAAAGAGAATACCCGATTTCGGCGAAAGCAAGATTAGAACTCCGTTATTCAAGGCAAGAATCCAACATATGTCAGCCGAGATCATATTGGATTAGCAAAATATGTACAAAAGAAACAACTTTTTTTTTTTTTACTGGATTATATACAAAAAAAATTTGGTTTTGTCGGGAGACATTTGGTTTTTATGGGAAACTTTTGGAAAACTTTGGTTTTTATGGGAGAAAAACATTTGGTTTTTAATGGGATAAGGAGACCAAGCCCACTGTTGGGTTTTGCGAAGCCCAGCTACGTTTTTGAAAAACAGGCCCACTGCTGGTGAGTAAAGCTCAATGTTGGTTTTTGGAATTTTGAAATTTTGGCCCATTCGAACTTTGGTTCAGGCCCATAGTTCAGAAACAAGCCCAGGTAACAATTTGAAATTTGGGCTCTTAAATAGCCAAAGGTCGAGGCCCAACTGGGCTTTGAAAACGTTTTCTGTTTTTGGGTCAAGCCCACAGTGTAAATGTTTAGTTTTCAAATGGATGTTAAGCCCACAGTCCCAGAAATTTAGTTGGGCTTTGGCTAGCTACTAACTAAAATATGAAGCCCAACTGGGCTTTCAAAAGTTCAGTTTTCTTTAATTAAAACAACAGGCCCAAATCAATCTAAAACCACAAGCCCACAAGAAATTAAACAAACAAGCCCGCAAGAAATTAATTACAAACCCAACAGAAAATATAAGCCCAAATGTTGGGTTTAATATTACAAGCCCACAAGAAAAATGGAAGCCCACAATTTGGGTTCTCTTAATGGGTTTAGGCTTACCTGTGAAGCACAGCCCAGCTGTTCAGTTTGGTTGCAAAATCCCAGTTGGGCTTTGGATCATCCTAAGCTTGTGTAGCCCAGTTGTGTTTTGGTCTAGTTACAGCAGCAACAGACAACAACACAAGATCAACTCAGCAACAGCAATAGGCTTGGCCTGGCAGGAAAAAGCAGCAGCACCAGGTCAGTTTGTGGCAAGGTCACAACAACAACAGCAGGGGCAACAACTTCAGCAACAGCAGCTCTGCTGCAGCACCACAGGTAACAGCAGCAGCACCATTTGGGCTTCACAGCAACACAACAGCACCAGAGGTTTGTTCTCAGCCTCACAGCAAGGTCACAGTACCTGGTCACTCAACAAAAATGTCAAGGACAGCAAAGAAAGGCAGTGAACAAGAACTGTAACGCAAGATTGACTGCAAGAATGTAAAGATGACTAATATGAAAATATGATATGCAATCAGGACAGCAAGATGCAATGAGTATGCAATGCAAAGATGAATATGCAGTAATGAATGCAAGTTATGATGAGATAAATGCTTACACTAAATGATTATACTAAATGCAAGATATGCAAGGGAATAGCATCAAAAGAAAGCAAGGAAAAACAACAACCACACAATGCCAAGTCCCCGGCAGCGGCGCCAAAAACTTGGTGGCTCTCTAAAAGAGTCACAGAAATGATACCTGCAAGTGCACATGGTCTGTTGTAGTGAGTGTGCAAGGCAGGGTCGAACCACAGAGACTAGGGTGTATAGTTGAAGTGATGAAGCAAGTGACAGTTAACAAGAAAAATCAGTGGTAGTGAATAAGAAACAGTGAAACAAAGACAAACAAACCAAGGCTGTGAGCCAAGGGCAGTGACAGAACTGAAAAACAGTAGCATGTAAAGCAAGTAAACAGGAACATGGTAGGGCTTTTGAATCCACATCTTGATCCTAAACTAAGGCAGATCCTAATCAAATCATGTTCTTGTTTCATCTCAGGGAAGATTATGGATGATTTAACTAATCTTACTAACTTACCCCTAGCATCAATTGTCTTCTCACAGTACAGCTGATCACAGGCTTGTTTGCTCAACCAGTTATCTAGCAATCCGCATTAGTGGAAGGTTAATCCCCTAAGTTCTCTAGTTCACCCCTAGCATTGAGTGTCTTCTTACAGCACACTCAATCACAGGTGCATTTGATCACTAAGTTTACTAACTTCCCTACTTCAATTAAGCACAGTCCTTCAAATGGACTGAATCCTTAGCTACTCTCACTCTTACACCCCTAGAATCAGCTGTCTTCTTACAGCACAGCTGATCACAGGTGCATTCACTCAACTAGCCAATTATCAATCCTACTTAGTTTCAGCACTACAAGAACAGTGACATGAGCAAGGAATATCCTAGCTTAAAATTCAAGAGTATCATCTAACCCCTAGCAAATGGAGTTAGAACATAATGAAATCAAATGACAATGGAATTGAAATTGTTTAAAAACATTGAACTAAACTTGAACTGAAATTAAATTCTAAAATGAACTGAAATTTACAAAACAATTTAAAATAAGAACTAACCCTTGAGGCACTGGCTATTCCAGTCCTCTTGGGTGAAGCACTGGCTAGCCCAGGCATGACTTCTAACACACACCCATCATCCCTATTTATACACAAACCAACTTTCCCCAAAACAGGACCACATCAGTCCAATTAGGGTTTGGTGAAAATACAAATTAAATAAAAAAAAATCCTACCTAACTCTGATAACAACCCTAATATACTAACCCATACTTCAATTAAACATGTAATCGATTCCCCCAAAAAATCCCCAATGTCAGAAAAATTAGGGTTTTAAAAATTGAAATTAAAATTTTACCTAATCTCTGAATCCAATCAAACTTCGATCCATGCTTGTAATTGGTCCTCTCTTTCTTCCCATACCGCCAATTTGACTCTAGCTCGACCTAATTTACCCACTTCACACCTAGGGTTTCGGAGAAGGATATGTGTGAAATAGGTAGAATAGATGGACTAGGGAGAGGGGAACAATGATGAGTTATCATTGTTTGATGCTGTGGTAATTATGGTGGTGATGGCGGAGCAGGTGGAGGAGATGGTGGCGGACATGGAGGTTGCAGAGGAGGTGAGGGGAGAAAGAGAAGATGGAGTCGATGGAAAAGAGTGAGGGGGGTGTTTGGTTGGGTAGGAATAGGGTTAGGTACTAGGGTGTTGAGCGGATGTATCAGAATTCGATGTCCAGTGAGTTAAAGCGTTGGATCGACACATCTGGATCGAATCTATCGGCTGAGATGGCAATGCTTGCAGCGACCGTAGGATTGTGAGACACAACAAAACTGATGGCTCCAGATGGATTTAGGTGCTGTAGTGTTAGACAGGAGCTTCAGAGTTTGATGCACTGTGATGAAGCGACCGTTGGATGATGGAATGGATCCAATCTGACGGTTAAGAGAGGAAACGGGTTTGGATATTGATTTTAGGCTTAGAAAATGGGTTTGGGTTTAGGAAATGTGTTAGGGCTTAAACAATCTTGAGCCCACTTCTTCTTTAAGAACAATTTCTTCCTTTGTGAGCCCATTTTCATCCTTCTGGTCTTGTGCACAACATTCTTCGCGGTTTCCTTGTGTAATTCCTCCCGGCTTTTCACCACTTTTCTGCTCTTTTCCGCTCCGCTATTCATCCAAACTTTATTTAGAACCTAAAAATGCAAAATTAATTAAGAAAAGTATTTATTCTTGAAAACAATGAAAATACAGAATATGGGTTAAAATGGAGAATTAGAGCACAAAAGATGAGTTAATTTCCAAGAAAAAGATATAGAAATATGCACTTTTTAGCACTCATCAAACTTGCTCAGAATGATGATTTTGTGGAGCGTTTGTTCAAAAATCCTAATTTTTGATCAATTGTTCGTCAATTGATGAATTGTTGAAAATAAATCATGAGTGAGGGCGGGACCGACCACATGGAATGAGGGAGTCCATGTGGCACCCATTTGCTCGAGTGAGCATGCACCAGGTCATTACTTGGCCAGTTGTTGAAAGAATGATGATTAAATGTCGGTTTCATCATTCATTGAAATAGTGCTCGATTGAGCATTAGGTGATAAAACCTAATTATGGAAAAGTGAGGGACCGACCAAGAGGGTATAAAACCGGCCCTTGGTGGTCGTGGGACCGGCGGATGGTCGTTTGAGCAAATTCCAAGTTGGTTGGAAAGAGTTTGGACCCACTATGAGCAATTGAGCAAATTAGATCAAAATTATAAGAATGTGTGGGACCGTCTCCTTGCAAGCCTTAGGGACGGCCTTGGTCGGTCAAGGAATCATGCCCGTGTCACCATAATATCCGTGTCTCAGCCCTGAGAGCTTCGGTATTTTCTGATGTGCGTTTGAGCACTATTTTGAATTTTCAGAAAAGTTCGATCTTTGACTGAAATTCTTGATTTTGCTCGAATGAGCAAGTAGAACCTTTGCTTGTTTGATCAAAATTTAGAAAATATTAAAATAATGATATTTTAATATTTGGCGTGAGTAGCCTAGTCAGTCATGTGACCATCTGGGTTTTTGGCTTTTTCATGGTTTGAGCAATATTTGAGAAAATATGAAGAAATCATGATATTTTGCTCAAACGGAGGAGTTTCATGAGATGAGGGAAATAATAATTGTGAAAAACTAGGGATTGTAAGGTGTGGGACCGGCCACGTCTAGGTGGTCGAAGTTGTAGTTGATGGAAAGACCTAGATAGAGGACCCAGGTAGAAAAATTGATGTAAAGACCTAGGTGGTCGAAGTTGTAGGTACCTTGATGAAGGACTTAGTGGAAAGACCTGGTGGACACCGATCGACTGTGGAAGTTATGAATCACGTCTAAAAATTGTTACTTGCATGTTGTATGCTCTAGAAGCTGTAGGAACCTCATACGACGTCGAAATTCGATGCTTGACCCCAACTTTTGAAGCTAAGAGATTGAGTTATCTCATGAGAAAAGAGTCACTTAATTTGGGGTTGTAGAAGTCATCCAACGAAGTGTGCGCATTTGTAATTTGTAATCCCGTACAAGACTTTCAGATTTCATAGACCTGACGGTAAAGGCCATATCTTTCAGCTCGTATGTCCAATTGATGCAACCTTTTGGTATGTTGTATAAGAAACATAGGCAAACATATTTCTTTGAGGAAGCATTGTCCCATTCCTCACCCATTGGTACGTTTTTGTAAACCCATGGCCTGAAGTGTGTTGTATCTCATTTGTAAAGGTGTTGAGAACATCTTGTAGAAGACTTGGGATTGTGCCCGCCCGTCGTGCAAGCTTCGGAAAGACTTTCATGTGAAAATATTCCATTTCTACACACCTTGATATGAATCATTAGTACTTGGAGAAGTCCGCTTCATCGAGCAATACTTCAGAGAATGATTAATTGATGAAGCGATGATGTTGCTCATGAAACCGTTGTTGATGCTGAGATCACGATTGAATTTTCTCCATAAATTCTTGTTGATGCCGAGACCATGGATGGAGTCCTACAGATATCCTTGCTGATGTCGGTTCGAAGTTGCTCTAGAGACCGAAAAGGCTAGAACCATGACTTTATGTGATCAGTGAAGAAAAGAAGTTCCTCAGTCGTGCAGGGGCTTGTGATATAGAGAAGTCCTGTTGATGAAGTTTCACGGAATCACCTCAGGTTGTTCAATGTATGTTGAAGGAGTTAGTGCCATTCATGTATGAATGATGTTGCATCTGCTTCAGAAGTCTTATCATGGGATAATGAAGACCTATCAATTGTAGTTCAGTTACACTTTGATCGTGCTGGTGTTGAATCAGTGTGTCATCTTCGAGATATTTGTTCTGAAGTTAGAGGCGCCACTATAGAAGATGTACTCTTTGATTGGGAGTAGAATTTGAAGGCTTCTTAGATGCTTGAGCGTTGAAGCGTCATATCCCTTAAGCATCGAATGTCTTAGGTTTGATCATCTCGGCCCTGAGTATCCTTTGTTGATTCAGGATTCCTTTCGTTGCGGTAGTGGGATTCAACACTTGTGCAGACATCGGAGCTTTCTGATTTTGTGGCACACATGGACACTCCTGAAAGGCTATGGAGAAACGCCCAAAGTGTTCTTTACCATGCTTGGACATCATCTTAGTAATGAACGTCTCAGTGCTCGATTCATAGAAATGTCAGATTCAACCACTTGGTAAAATACTAATGCGGTGAAGCTACCATTCATAACGTCTTGCAGAGTTTCTAGCAGAATTGAGTCCCCATGCTAGGATAGCATGTGAGGAAATAAATGACATAGACATGGAAGGAATAAGACTTGCCTGCGTGCGGAACCTCTTGATGAATGTCTATGCGTCTTTTGCAAGTCCTTGCTTCAACCTCGTCAAAGTTCGAAATTCCTCCAAGTGCTCTGATGATGGAATGTTCGCCAAATCTTCTGGATCAGAACTTTCTTCGGAGAGATGTGCAACCAAAGGCGCTTTTTCATCAGCCATCTTTTCAGCATGGATCCACGCTCTTCTGAAGACAATTCCATATTCTGGATCTTTCTGAGCGTTCCTTCAAGGTCTCTGATTGAGATGGGATCACGAGTACCTTCTTGTCGAGTGATGCTTGCGGCTCTGAGGATTTTCAGTGGAATGATGTTGATGGCGGTGTCAGCATCGATCAACATTCTTCCGAATTCATTTCCTCTGAGATGGACTGTGGTAAGCAGTCCCCAGTCGTGCATCTCCTTGTCTGTGGATGAAGGTTCAAGGAGTATTTCCGGGATGGAAAGACGACTGACACAATGTAATTCGGTGTTGTGAACATGTCTTTCCTTTGTGCCTTAGACAGATAGAGCAATTTCACAGATATGCTCGATCAACGATTGAACTGCTTCTTTGACTGGTTGTTCAGAGTGTAAAGGTTCTGAATGGGAGAGAATTCTTGTGTACTCCTTCAGTCCCTAGTTGAAGCTATTATGGATCAACCTTCTCTTTGAAGATGTGCTTCAAAATATTGCAGTTACTTGTTGGATGATCGATGAACCTATGAAGGCGACGGTACTTGGGATTATCCATTTATTCTTCAGTTGGCTCTCTCCTGATAAACGACAATTTGATTGCTCCATCTTGAACCCATAATTCCAGTAACTCGACCACTCCTTCATGAGAAGAGAGAAATTTGAGTCTGTCTGATCATTTCCCCATTCGTTGATGCCGGGTCGAGGTTTGTGCATTTCAGGATTGGATATCTTTTCCTTGCGCCTTCGAAAGAGCCTGGGATGTTAGAGAAGCGCAAGGTTGGAGATTGTACTGATTATTGTCTAGGCATCGGCTGCTTCGAGGTTCCTCAACTACTGCAGAATTTTCTCTTTCCAGTAAAGCAGGTGCAGTAGTCGTTGATCGTTTGGTTGTTTCATGACGTTTTGAGAAAGTCTGGAACCAGAGATTTTCCAGCAAGGATCTATAGACTGGGATCGTTCCGTTGATGCACAAGTACACCAGTTGTTGTTCAGTGACATTCGGGTCATGACAATCCAAAGCCTGGACTCTGAACCTCTTCACATAGTCATTCAGACATTCATTGTTCTTCTGAGCCATTCTTTCAGGTGTTTGCTCGGCCTGTCAGAGATTTCAAGAATTCCTTCAGATGAACGACATGTTCGTGCTCTCCTAGTGCCTCCAGGAATCGAGAGTCGTGTTCTCGAGCGTTCCATATTCCGTTGTATAGTGTGAACGTTGGAGAAGTGTAGCCCTTCGGGAGAGGAATTTTTTACGTAGCAGCAGGATATGGAGGTTGATGACGGTGAACACATGATGTTTTGCATTTCCCTCGATCCTTCATGAAGCGTTCTAGGTCTTCACGAGTGATGAAGCATGCAGGTTCCTTTGTTGTTTTGAGGAGGAGTGCTATCAACAACACCTGTGTTAGAAGTAGGAGTAGTTTCTGGAGTACCACCATTGTTGCTAGTGCTAGCGTTGTTTGTGTTAGGATTTGTAACTGAACCTGACCTCATATCACCCATTTTGTGAAAATTTGAGATTGCAACCGAGAGATTAATCTCCCACTGTGGTCGCCAATCTGTAGACGGGGGAAAAGGGTTTGCTGCTTTTTCAGGGAATTGAAGAGACGAGCGTGTTGTCGAGACTCCTCAACCAAGAAAACTGTTCAACCTCACACAGATGCACTGTAAAGGGAGTGCTGAGATTCGAGAGATCAATCTGTAGGACTCCGGCCTAAACCAAGTCAATGGTCGTTCTAGAGTCAATTCGGTCGCAAAGACGGAGATGGGTTGATCTGTAGGAGGGAAGTTGAGAATTGTGTGGGATCAATGATGATCAAGGATTGTGGATGTGTTGAAGGTTTCTGCAAGTTTTCTATGAACTGATGAGTTCGAATAAGTTCTGGGAGATTGACGAATTCTTGAGAGTAATTGCTCGAGAAATTCTGTGTAGATGGATGTTGTCTTCTCAATCATGGATTTAGAGACTTAGTTATATTGTTAGAATAGTAAACACCTTGATCCCTGTAAGTGTGACGGTTTCTTGAGTGAAAGAGTGGGGAAGTGGAAGATTGTGGTGAAACCAGTTCCAGGTCGTGCAGAGACTTGGTTAACCGTCCACCCACTACTTTGCTAACTCCTTCAACCGTTGCACGACTTACTCACATTTCTCATCGTGGATGAATCCACGTGCCGTAGGCCTCCCTACCAAAACCCTAATTGATATCCCCCCATGTGACATGATTGATGTATTACAAATCGTGGAGTCTTCATGACAGACGTGTGTTAATTAGTCAGTTGTTGACTGATTAGACAGTGAATCTAGTTTTGTTGAATTAAGCATGAGTGACGAATGCTCAGTGATTCATGGATTGAACATACATGTTCTTATGTTGATATTACTCGTCTGAGCAAATACTGTAAATTCGGGAAACTGAGCAAATATTGCTCGACTCGACGAATTACTGAATATTGATAGTTAGATCAATATTCGAGCAACTGAGCAAGTATTGCTCAATTCGACGGATTATTTATCGGTAACGTGACCCAATAAAATATTAATTAAAATATTGGTAGACTACCAAACATTATATAACTAATTCAGATTTTGATTGTTGGATCAACATAAATTTATTAGTGCTTGAACTTGCTCAGAATGATGATTTTGTGGAGCGTTTGTTCAAAAACCCTAATTTTTGATCAATTGTTCGTCAATTGATGAATTGTTGAAAATAAATCATGAGTGAGGGAGGGACCGACCACATGGAATGAGGGAGGGACCGACCCAAGTGCTCGAGTGAGTGTGCACCGGGTCCTTAGTTGGCCAGTTGGTGAAAGAATGATGATTAAATGTCGGTTTCATCATTCATTGAAATAGTGCTCGATTGAGCATTAGGTGATAAAACCTAATTATGGAAAAGTGAGGGACCGACCAAGAGGGCAAAAAACCGTCCCTTTGTGGTCGTGGGACCGACAGATGGTCGTTTGAGCATATTCCAAGTTGGTTGGAAAGAGTTTGGACCCACTATGAGCAATTGAGCAAATTAGGTCAAAATTATAAGAATGTGTGGGACCGGCTCCTTGCAAGCCTCAGGGACGGCCTTGCTCGGTCAAGGAAGCATGCATGTGTCACCATAATGTCCGTGTCTCAGCCCTGAGATCTTCGGTATTTTCTGATATGCGTTTGAGCAATATTTTGAATTTTCAAAAGAGTTCGATCTTTGACTGAAATTCTTGATTTTGCTCGAATGAGCAAGTAGAACCTTTGCTCGTTTGATCAAAATTTGGAAAATATTAAAATAATGATATTTCAATATTTAGCGTGAGTAGCCTAGTCGGTCATGTGGCCATCTGGGTTTTTGGCTTTTTCATGGTTTGAGTAATATTTGAGAAAATATGAAGAAATCATGATATTTTGCTCAAACGGAGGAGTTTCATGAGATGAGGGAAATAATAATTATGAAAGACTAGGGATTGTAAGGTGTGGGACCGGCCACGTCTAGGGCATGGCCAGTCGGCTAGGTTGCATGGTCCCGCAACACCTTTCCTTATTTTTATTACTTTTCATGAAACCATGAAAATATGGAGAAACCATGAGTTTTTCTCAAACAAGGAAAATTGCTAGAATAAAGGAGTTTTCATGAGTTCATGAAAATAATAACATAATTAAAATAAAGAAAAAAGGGCGTGGGGGACCTGCCACGACGACATGACCGGTCGGCCGGCGGGCCCGATCCCCTAGGCGCCACTTTATTATTTTAATAAGATTTTCTCTCTCCTATTCCATGTAGGATTCCTAATTTGTCCATATTTTTGAATGCTCGTTCGTGCATCATTGTTGAGTACACTTGCACAATTTTATGGGGCTTACTCAGTGATAGTCCAGATGCCCGGTTGTTGAGTATTTATTACTAATTCATGAAACTGAGTAATAAAAGTGAGTAGTTATTTATTATCAATCCATATGATCAGCCGTGGATTCAACCATGAATTCGGAATAATAAAACGAGTATTACCATTCCACGGGATCGTGGATTTGACCATAGAATCAGAGTAATGAAATTATCTATTACTATTCCATGAGATCAGCCGTGGATTCGATCATGAAATCGGAGTAATGAGATTATCTATTACCATTCCATGAGATCAACCGTGGATTTGATCATGAAATCGGAGTAATGAGATAAACTAGATTATCTTCTAGGAATTCAGTGGAGAATGTCACGGTAGAATTAATCTATTGCAGAAGGGATATTAGCTATTTAAAGCGTCATACTCGTTCTGAAAGGTGCATAGTCAGGAAACAACGAGTGTTCCCGAAGTCCTGAAGGCATTAATGCTCTCAATCTTACGGAGAACCGCCTGGATCTATACACGGTATCTCTACATAGTCAGGGAACAACGAGTGTCACCGACGTCCTGAAGGCGTTATTGCTCTCAATCTTACGGAGAACCACCCAATTATGTTATTCTACATAGAGGGCATGATGAAATGCGAGGCATTGAATGCTCAGCTAGTGGAGGCCTTTCGAGAAACATATTCATCATGGCTCGTAAAATATGAATCGTCACATGCCTGAAGCCATGTCAGAAACATGCAGTATCATGATTTTACGATTTTGACCTTTGTCGAAAATCCATCATCAACAAGTGTATAAATCCATGTACCGGAAACCAAGTGTGTGCATATGTGTGCATACGGTATTGGTGAAGGAGACAGGTTGGGTACACGTACCCGTACGCGTACAGGCGGAACTTTTCCTCCCGGAAAATTCTGCTGACTTTGGAGTTTACGAACTCATAAACCAGTCACCTTAGGTACGCGTACCCGTACTGGCGGAACTTTTCTACCCGAAAAATTCTGCTGAGTTTGAAAAACCAAAGCCAACTCAAATCCGGTAGCTAAGGTACGCATACCCGTACGCGTAACTAAGCTGGTTATTTCTCAAATTGGTAGTTCATGAACTTAAAAAAATAAATTATAAGTAATGCAATCTTTGCAAACCGTGGCTATATTGTTCATGAATTGATTCAAATGAATCAAACCGATTTTTTTTCAATTGTGTCTATGAATAAATACCTAAGCAATTGAACAACTCGTCAACTAGTTCTTATGAGTCATTTGAACTAGTTTATGAGAAAGATGAATACAGTTAATGGAGTTGCTCATATGGCTAACCATTGGTTAACTATTTGTGAACCAACTAAGTGTACACGTTTAGGTACGGTTACTCAAACCTAAATGAAATACATTTCATTTGTGTGTGACAAGCTAGGTTTCGATCTAACGGTTGAAAGATATTAGCTTGGTTGAATCAGGGTTTTCATCTAACAATGAATATTGAATGCTTTGTTACTAAGCTAACATAGATTGCAAACCCTGAATTGAAAATTATATAAGGGAGAACTCTAGCAACTGGAAAAACTAATCCCCACACCTCCTGTGTGATACTAGTTGGTTTTGCTAGAGTCGATTCTCCTTTAACCTTAGGTTTCTTCTCGAGACCTTGTAGGTTAACGACTGAAAGACTTCATTGGGATGTTAAGCCAGACGAAACTACTTCTATTATAGTTGAGTGATCTGATATTGTCATTTTCTATCGTACGAGTTCAATTGAATAATTGACTTGAGATTATATCTCTGATAGGGCAAGATAAAAAGAAATCACAAACATCTTCGTCTCATCGTTTGTGATTCCACAATATCTTGTTTCGCTACCATACGATTAAGATTATTGTGAGGTGATTAATAATTCTAAGCTGTTCTTCGGGAATATAAGTCCGGATTATCAATTAGTTCCTGTTCACCTTGATTTCTATTAAAATACGGAACAAACTCTTAGGTTTATCTGTGGGAGACAGATTTATCTATTATCGTAGACTTTTCTGTGTGATACAGATTTGTTTATTAAAGTCTTCGACTTTGGATCGTATCAACTCTTAGTTATGGGTGAGATCAGCTAAGGGAATCAAGTACGTAGTATCCTGCTGGGATCAGAGATGTAAGGAGCGCAACTGTACCTTGAATCAGTGTGAGATTGATTACGGTTCAAATACAGTCCAGACCGAAGTTAGTTTGTAGTAGGATAGTGTCTGTAGCGGCTTAATACAGTGTGGTGTTCAATCTGGACTAGGTCCCGGGGTTTTTCTGCATTTGCGGTTTTCTCGTTAACAAAACTTCTGGTGTCTGTGTTGTTTCTATTCTGCATTATATTTTGTTAGATAATTAAAATATCACAGGTTGTGCGTTGTATCGATCAATTGTGAAATCCAACCTTTGGTTGTTGATTGGAAATTGATTGATCCTTGGATATTGGTCTTTGGTACCATCCAAGTTTATATCTCTTGTATTTGATAAAGACTCACATATTTCTATTTGTTTGAGTATGGATCAAATCGAGAGATAGAGATATTAACTCCTTGATATACTTTTTATTAAGATTGAGTCTGACTGTCTAGTTGATTCTCTTAAAAGTATATTCGAGTTAGTCCATACAGATTGCTAATCGAAATATTGGGTGAGGTTGTTAGACCCACGCATTTTCAAGCGTAACAATCCTTCTATGGAGATTAAGGAAGAAAATAATATACAACATACAAACCGCCTCGATGGTAAATCGAGGGTAAACAAGGTCCTCCAGAGGGACCTCCTCAGCATTACCTGTAGGAAAGGGCTCTAAAAAGGGTTTCAATCTCTGACCGTTAACCTTCGAAGAACTACTACTATCTGGTGTCTCGATCTCAACAGCTCCATGAGGAAAGACAGTGCGAACAATAAAAGGAAGATGCAAGCGGGTATCTGATAAGTGCATCATTCATATGATTTTAATGTCCATTCCATACTTGTTTTAGCTATTATTCTTGCATATTTTCGTATTATTACTTTTGTTTTTTCTTATTTGTCTCAATTAGGTGAATCATCCAAAAAGGAGCTATAAAGTGCTGAAAAGAGCTAGGAAGAGAAGTATTCCAAGAATCCAAGTGCCCAAGTCCAAGACAAGTGGAAGAAGTGCGACGAAAAGGAGCAAGACGCTCAAAATCAAGACTCAGGCCAAAGACCGATCTTAACTCATTCAAATTAAGGATTTCTCATCATCATCTTGAATAGAATTGAAAGATATAAAGAATGCAAAAATAATGAGGTCATTCCGAGTTCGGATGAAGAAGTTGTGGCCAAACTGTTTTTATTGAATACCTAAGACAGTGAAGTCCGCGAACTGGGTTTGCGAACCGAGTTCGCAGACTTATTTCCGAAACTTTCTGCTGGAATTTGAAGTTTGTGGACTGGGTACACGAACTTATCAAATGGGAAACGTGTATTCACACCTTGTAAAGGCCTAAGGGCACGTTTGGGAGCGTTAATTCGTTATTTTGGGTCGGGTTCTTAGTTTGTGGATTGGATCGCAACCAACACATACATCATCCCTGTCTAGCCCATATGAGTAGACCCAATTAATTTCAGCCTTTTAGTCTCATTGCAACAAGCTCAAATCGCAAACCCTAATTCTGGCAGTTGAAACTTGGATTTCCCGCTACTTTTCAGAATTCAAATTAAGATGAAGGGTTGCCCCCTATCCAGATTAGGGGGTGCGAATAGTAGCTTCCTTGAGGGGTGACCTTGGGGTTCCCCTTATCCAAACTGTGGGTGTCAATAACAATTCCTCCAGGTACTTTAGACAACTTTTCGAGCCGATTTTTCAAAAAATGTTTATTGCCCAAAAATACCTACACACACGTAAAACACCATAATAAGTACAAAATCGAGTACCAACAATACAGAAAATTGAGGACAACTTAGACACAAAAATGTGTCTATCACTTTGAATTGCAGTTCATGATCAAAGATCTTTAACTTTCCAACCAATGTATTTCTGGAAAGTGTTGCAAGGTTATTTCCTTCCATGATGACATGTTTCTTAGACTCGTATCTTACCGGTAAAGATAGGAGAATTTTCATCACAATGTCCTTTTCAGGAATAACCTTACCTAACGCATAATATGCATTAACAATTTCAGATACTTTGTGATTAAACTCATCAAACGAATCTTCATCATACATACAAATATTTTCCCAGTCAGAATTCAGGTTTTGAAGCCTAGCTTCTTTTACCGGGGTATTTCATTCGAATACGGTTTCTAAGGTATCCCAAGCATCTTTTGACTTAGAGAACGAAGTCATATGGTGCTGAAGATCTTGGTTTATGTCGTGAATAATAGCGTTTAACCCGTTTGAATTATGCTTTGCAGCATCTATCTCGGTTTTATTTTATGCTGGTATATCTTTCTCAATAATGCGTCTCTAACAACTGTTGGAACATTAAATCCTTTTACAATAAGTTTCCATGTTTGGAAGTCACGAGCTTGTAGAAAATAACACATAAGAGTTTTCCACCATAAGTAATTTGTGCCATGAAGAGCCGACGGTACGTTTATCGAGATTGCTCTTCTGTCCATATAGTCAGATTGCTTCAAACACAAACTTATTAGGTCTTTGTGTGTTTTCCTGCTCTGATACCAATTGAAAATGCGGGAATACCAAAATACACCACCAACTTTTTCGCAGGAAACCTGTATGCACTAACTTAACCCAAATACAATTCCGAGAGTTACAACTTAATGAATCTCAATAAGGAATTATATCAAGAGTTCATCTCTCTTTCTTTCACAATCAATATGTAAACAGAGACAAGTCCATGAACCTGATAATACCGTGAGAGTACTTGGACGATACCAAAGATCAATATCCAAGAGCAATCAAGTCGTGTCCAACAATTAAGATGGACGCGTATCTACTTTGATTTATTTTACGTATAACATGTTATATTTCAATTATATAAATAAACAATATAATGCGGAAAAGAAATAACACAGACACCAGAAATATTGTTAATAAGGAAACCACAAGTGCAGAAAAATCCCGGAACTTAGTACAGATTTGAACACCAAACTGTATTAAGACGCTACAGACACTAGCCTGGTATCAAAACTTCGGACTGGAATGTAATTGAGACCGACTTACCATCATGGTGATTCAGTTATAGTCGCGCTCCTTACGCTTCTTGAATATCGTAAGATTTTGCGCAATTGATTCCCTTAGCTGACGTCCTTTACAGCCTAAGAGTTGCTTTAACTCAATTGAAGACGTTAAACCAATATGCCTCCCGCAGATAAGCCTATATGTGATTTCTGTTTTGATCAAAGATCAAGGAGAGATAGCAAATCGATTGTAATAGACAAAGTCTAGCAAACCTCAAAATCCAGTCTTATGACTCCCGGAGAGCAACCTAAATTATTATTTACCTCACAAGTAGATACTTGTGGAATCACAAAGTCTGAGACGAATAAACTTTGTGATTTTTATCTATCTTGCTCGTTGGAGATAAAGGCTCAACAATCAATATCAAGATCAGGATACACGAACTGTCAAAAAAAAGTTGGACCTGGCTTCACGAATCCCTGGGTGAAGCCTTTTTAGTCGCCAAACTTAAAAAGGTTTAAAGGAGAGGACGACTCTAGTTTGCATCTAGGACACATAAGAATAATGTTAGGTATTCAAAGATCCTAATTGCTTGAGGTTTTCCTTATAAATATTTCCAAGGTCAAGGTTGTTTTAGATTTAAGCTAAGGTAACTTTGGAATCAAGCAATTAGTAATCATTGTTAGATGAAAAACTTCACTTGAGAATAACATAATAGAATATACAGTCTGGTTAGGATGACCCGTAACCAAACCGTGTACAATCACTTTCATGAAAGGTTAGCCGAAACTAGCCAGTCGAACGATAAGCTTAACCATTTTCATATAACACTTTAAGATTTTAATCTTGAGTCACAAATGTGATCAATCATGTCTAGATAGCGTTTTTAGAGAATTGTTCAAATGTCGATTATCTCACATAAATAATTACGATGTATTTGAAATATTCGAGAGGGTAAGTACATGTACCTGGTACGTGTACTATATTCATGTTCATGAGTATTTTTCTCATGGTACGTGTACCAGGTTTGTATACTCTCAAGACAAAAAAGGGTTCAGGAATCCACAGACTTTCCCGGTTTGCATACTGGGTATGCGCACCTTTCCAGTTTAGAAACCAACAGATCTTTTCCGGTTTGCATACTAGGTATGCGCGCCTTCCTGGTTCACGAGTCAACAAATTTTTTATGGTATGGATACCGGGTATGCATATCAAAAATTCGTTGTCTAACTATAGCTACGACGGTACGTGTACTGGGTACATGTACTGCGGCTCCGAACATATAAACTGATTTTTCCTTCTTACACACTTTTGGATGTGCTTGTTATCCATGCCTGAGAAACTTCAATCATCGTAAACTAGAAACAAGGTCTGTTAAATATATTTTTTTGGGTTACAGTCATATGCACAAAGGTTACAGGTACTTTAATCATAATACCAACAAGATTATCATATCCAGAAATGTAATATCTGTAGACAATGAATTTCCTTATGCAAGCTTGTTCAAATGTGATTATTCTAGTAATGCAACACTGTCTACAATGTCAGTTCAGCCTATAACTTCAGGTGCTATTTCAAATGAAGTGGATGTGCCATTATCTACTATACAAGTTTCTGTTACACCTCAAGTTACAAGTTTTACTTTGAAGATGTTCATATTGTCACTTTACCTACTTCTTCTACTGCTACTTCTCATGCTATTTCAAATACCCACTCTATGACAATAAGGGTAAATTGGGTATTTTTAAACCAATATCAAGAGTGTATGCCTCTGAAGTTTAGTCTATGTGTGAAGATATTACAGTACCAACCTATCATACTAAAGCTTGTAAATATCCTAGGTGGAGAGCTGCAATGGATGAAGAAATCACTGCTTTATTACAAAATGGTACTTGGAAATTGGTACTGGCTTCTAGTGGTTAAAATGAGATAGGTTGTAGCAGGATTTTCAGGATTAAGAAAATAGTTGATGGTTCTACTGAAAGATACAAGGCAAGACTATTGCAAAGGGATATAATCAAGTAGAAGAAAATGAGTATCAGGATACTTTCAGTCTTGTAGTCAAACTAACTACTGTAAGGATAATATTTTCCATTTCTCTTTACAAGAAATGACAAATCAAGCAATTGGATTTCAAAAATGTATTTTTGTGTGGCCATTTATCATAGGATGTGTTCATGATTCAACCACCAGGATATGCTCACAAGCTGCTTCCAAATCATGTGTGCAAGCTTCAAAGGTCTCTTTATGGTTTAGAACAAGCTCCAAGAGCTTGGTTTGAAAACTGAGTCAGTTTCTTGTCAAAAATGGTTTTAATTCTTCTAATACTGACACATCTCCTTTCTTCAAGGTGACCAGTTCTTATTTTCTTTATATTCTCATCTATGTAGATGACATTCTGGTGATAGAAAGCTCTCCTTCTGCAATTGATCAGTTGATTTCAGCTTTGAGTAATCAATTTGCTATCAAGGATTTGGGTGAGCTGCATTTTTCTTAGGTATCCAGGAAACTAAAAACTCTATTGGTGTCTTATTGTCTCAAGAGAAACATATCTCTAATCTGCTAATGTAATCTAAGATGAATACTACTAAGTCTTGCACCACTCATATCTCCAATCCTACAACTGCAGCTATTACTACTCCTTTTTAGGATCTTGTTTTGTCTAGAAGCACAGTGGGTGCCCTTCAGTATGAAATTCTTACACGACTAGACATAGCTTTTGCTGTTAACAGAGCTTTTCATATACAAACCTCATCTGATGCTGATTGGTCAGCTGTGAAACGCATTCCCTAAATACTTACAAGGTACTCTCACACATGCTCTGCAATTAAAAAGATCCTTCTCTCTACAGTTGCAGGCATATTCTGATGCAGACTGGGATGGTGACACGGCAGATAGAAGGTCTATAGCTGGAATGACAATTTTTCTTAGTCTAAACTTGATTTCATGGTGCTCAAGGAAAAAAAGTCTGTCTCCAGATCAATTACATCTGTTGAATATAGGGCATTGGCTGATGGTACATCTGAACTTGTGTGGGTTCAGCCTCTACTTCATGATTTGCAATTCTCCTCTGTAAGAGTGGCTTGTTCAGTTGTGTGACAATATGGGAGCTACTTACTTGATAACTAATCCCGTTTTTCATAATATAATGAAACATATAGAGATAGCTTTTCAATATGTCAGGGATCTTGTGGCATCAAAGGCTTGGATGTGCGTTTTCTATCGACTCAAGATCAAATAACAGATATCTTCACAAATAATTTATTTACTTTGCGAGACAAGCTCAGTGTCTCTGCTTCCATAGACCCTAGACTTGCAGGAGTGGGAGGCGCGGGGTGTGTGGGGGTGGGGGGGGGGGGGGGGGGGGGGGGGGGGGGGGGGGGGGGGGGGGGGGGGAGTGTGCATGTTAAAGAATCTAAGTATATGTGTATGTCAACATGTGCCCGTGTCTACTGTACGTGTGATAACTGCAAGATGACAGTTAATCTGTACGTTACCTACCGGTTGAGAAGGTCATCGATTGAGTCTGCTTATATAGTCTGAAAATGTCTCTTTCTGTAATATGAATTGAAATGAAGAAATGAAATTGAATGTGAGAAGATTGTCAAACAACAACATCATCTCTTCTCACAATTACATATGATCCAAGGTTTGGAAAGAAACGCTATATACAAAACAAAGTAAGACTATAGTAACAGTGTCTAAAGTAGTGACATAGGTTTCCTTAAGTCTAACCCCTATGGGCTAAATTGAGCTGCTAGATTGGTCAAAAAGTGTTGCAAATCAAGAAAAAAGTGTGGGAAAAAAGTTAATACTACTTCTGTCTACTTCTCTCTCTTAGCATTTGCTCGCAGTTCAACTAGCAGCGAGACTGAAATGCTGAACTATTCTGTGCTCAAAAAGTAACTTTAACGCTGAACCATTCAACGCTCCATACTTTTTACTAAATGTTTAGAGAGAACGTGATAGAGAGAGAGAAAAAAAAGCGAGAGAGAGAGAGGAAAAAGAGGGAGAGGGAGGAAAAAGATGGAGAGAGAAATGATAATGATTAGTTGTTTGGAAAATAAAATCATGTGACAATGTTTGATTCAGCGGTCATCTCTGTTCTATTCAGCGTTTCGCTGCTAGATTAGAAATGCCATAGGACTTAGGAGGTTGCCATAACTGATGTGGATGACCAATCTAGCTGCTAGATTAGAAGGTAGAAATTGACGTTTAGTCCCAAAATTAATGGGCTTTGGACAATCTAGTCCTTCTCCCTCAAGCCTAGTACTAAGAGGTACAAATCTGCCCAATCTCGAACGAGTCCGTCCTTTCATGAACGACTTAGTCCAAAACAACATTTTTTTGTTGACAAAAATACCCGTCCCGTATAATTTTTTACTAACGCAATTTTTATTTCTTCATTTTCATGTCGAGAGAGCTTTATAGAGCAGAGAAGAAATCCTGAAAAGTAAAACCTAATCTCTCTGACTGCTGAAACTTTAATATGAGAATCAAACAAATGGTTATTATTAGTACATATATTTGAAGATTAACTCGCAATCGAGGAGAAAAGTTGATGAGATTCCATTTTAATTCTTCATCTTCTCTGGATTTTTTTGTGGCGATGAAGAAGATTTCTTCGATTCTCTTCTTATTCATATCGATCTCTCTACTTATCAGGTTCAGGTTTTAATTTCTATTTACTTTAATTTATACATCTTCATTATCATTTCGATATAAACTCACGAAATCAGATTTCAGAACTTCAATCTATGGTTTTGATTTTTGATTTTGTAGATATGGAACAACTATCGAGAAGGAGAAGACGCTGGCGATGATGAAACCAGATGGTGTTTCTGGCAGCTAGACACAAACGATAAAGAAGATGTTTCTGGATTGCATTATTGTCCTTGAGACGACTATTCAATTAGATGAAGACAGTGCAACTCACTTTTATGGTGAACATTCTGAACGAAGCTTCTTCAACAACCTTCTCAAATACATGACAAGGTAATTACGTACTAGATCATAGAAAAGACACATATTATTTTTGTATCTTCATTTTATTTTTGCTCATAAGATGTTTGATTATTTGGTTTACTAAGGTTGAATTGATTTTGTTGTGGTTGTTAGTGGTCCAATGTTTCTAATCAGATTCAATTTAATATGGATTTTGGACCTGTTTTAATTGTTCTATGTTCTTAAAAGTTGTAACGACTTTAATTTAAAGATTGCATTTAGTAGACTACGAAAAACATGCTATATAGCCTTGTGAAATCTTTTGGATAGTGTTTATGCTGAATCTCTCCCTTCAAGATGAAATTATAGTCTTGAACTCGTGAATATATGGGATTAAGAAATTATGTTTTTGCTCATTGGTTTTGTTGTTTCTTCTCCAGAAGAATAGATCACTTTAGTTTGTTTTTTGGCGGTTCAAAAGCATATGTTTTATCCTTGTTTTTCAATCCTCATGTGGGCTGATATTCTTATGATTTATTCTCTTTGTTTGAATTGAAAACGACACATGTTGATTTTCGATTCCCGAGAACAAATCAGTCTAGACATTGTTTTACTCGCCTGTGTTGTACAAGGCGTAAGGCGCAACACGGCGTCGGGTGTGAAAACCCGAGCCGCGATGAGGCACGGCGTATACAACTATAGTTCTTCTCACATAAGTTTCCCTGATTTCTATATATTAATATTAATTGCAGGAATATATCATAATAATTAACAAAAGCAACTAATAAATGATATGTTCTTAACAAAATTAGCTTAGACTATATTAGCTTATAAAACTAAAGGCTGAAGATCTTCAGAGGATTTGGAAAGATCTTTTTTCCTTTTTTTAAATCAAAATATTAATGAAAACAACTAGCAATGATATGTTTCTTAACATAATCAGTTGGGATTTTCAAATATTAACGTATAACTTAATGATAAAGATTTTGTAAATATTTTTTTTTCCTTTTTTAAAGAAAAATACTACTTTAATGCCCAGCCAACTGCATGGCGCCCAGTGGAAAATAAGGCCACTTTGACGCCTTGGCGACGCCTTGCACAACATAAATACTCGCTACATCGAGTTTTTCCGTACTGTTTATTCTGTGTGCCTATTCTACATTCTAGTCAATATTTATTTTACTATATTTCGTTAAATAAACAATGGTCGTTTTTTATTATAACATGCAGATGTGTTGCTTCCAAAGGTGAAGAGGCTGGTGAATGTGACAAGTTCTCCAAATATTATCGTTCCCTCTACCCTGGTAAATGGGTAAGTAATATTCTTTTACGATCTTGATTGTTTGTTCATTAAGTTAACACTTTATAGCAGACATTAGACATTATAAGTATTAACAATTGGTAACTTTGCCATTAGGTCGCATTTTCCGTCATTTTCCCATTGTACATATTAATATATTCAGTAAAATTTAACCAACACTTTCTGAATTTTTTATGTATGAAGATGAGCAGTTTTTCTCTCCTCTTAGATGGGCTAGATTTCTTCTCATTTACATGAACAATTATCAAATATTGCATTTTGGCTTATGCGAGTGATCTTTATTTTAAGTAATTTATTATTGGTTATTAATGTGTATATAATCGTACACATGTGGATTTTTAATGTATACATATGTGTACACATGTTGTACATTAATGTGTACACAGTTGTACACCTGGTTATTTTTTATGTGTACGTAATTGTACACATATTAATTAGGAATTGGATCTTGTTTGAAACGCTAAGACGGTCGCTTTTACTCATATTTCTTAAGAACATAAATAAAAAATACTTGCTGGAAATACTCAGAGACATGCATAAAATCATCAAAACCTTGTTGCTGGAAATGTCCAATCCTGAGTGGAAATAGCATTCTAATATTTAGATATACTAGCACATACCATTTTTACCTCGCTAAATAGCGGAAATAACATCTTTCTTCTCTCTTTTCTAGCTACAGTCAACTTGGTTCTTTGTGTATGCTTTTGGAATTCACTTGATCCATCTTCATAGTTTAAGCGAGGAGGGGGACGTCAATGAAAACACATGTTTGTCTAACTTATGATTCTAACTTCCACAGTTCTTTTATTTGGAAGAATCCGTAACTTTCAGTAAATGAGTTTTGTGAATAGATACTAGATAAAAAATACGAGCAGACCAGTTTTGAGCTTTTCCAGCATAGATTTTAATCGTTACTTCTTTTACTTGGAAATTAGTGAAGTAAAATATCCAAATTTAATTACAGGAACAAAATTTTAACCCAGGATTATGTTTATACACAGTGCCTGACTTTATAGAGCTCTCCATTTTGTTTCTACGCCTGGTGGAGGGAACAATATCAAGCATATATACATCAGGTACCTCTTCATCTCTGAAGTATTAGTTTGTGTTCATTCCCCCTGTAGGGACGTGCACGTCATATATTGTTAACATGTACATAGGTGTACACCATTTTATTGTCAATATCTACGTATTTGTATACCGTTGAAGAGTGTACATAATTGTAAACCTGTGGATTGTTAATGTGTACATAGTTGTACACATGCTAATTATTAATATTTTTTTATTCAAGTTTAATTTTGAATAAAGTATCAGATTACGTTAATAGCGGCATTCAATAGTAACATGCAGCTGTAATTTCATAATTGGGGAACCAAGTGATGCTTTCAACTGTTATGACATTTTAACTCATTTTTTTTGCGTACACATGGTTTCTTAGTTGTGTCTGAATACGTTGTGAACGTTGTTAGATATATTTGCATTTGAAAGGAATTTATGTATATGCCATGTGTACCTATACTTTCATTGAAACCCTTTGATTTTTTTTTTTTTTTTTGAATTTTGATGATCAGAAAGGTACTAGCCCTGGTGAACTAAGGAGGATTTCTAGTGTTGCTTAGGAGAATTTTGTAGGACAGTTTAAGGCTAGGGAATCTGGCAGTGGAGAATGCAAGAAGGTTTAGAGGAGGTTTGTTGGAGACTTCTACTAAGGCAAGGTAAATTTTTGTACTGGCTATACAAAGTGTATTTTATGTGTACTACATATTTTTTACTAGCTCTATAAGGTGTATTTTCTTGTACACCAGTTACATGCATTTACTTTTGTTTGTTTTGTACTTCCTACACAAGGTGTATTTGATTGTACACCAGTTATACGCAGTGCAGTACAAATGCCATTACTTCGTTATGTTGCTTGATGTCCTGCTTATTTATTTGTCATTGTGGATTACGTTGCTTGTCTAGGTATCTTCGTTTAGACACTAAGCGAAGAGTTGGGATTCCTTGCTACACAAAAATAATTTTTGAGTCACCGAACACATCTTAGTATCAGATGATAAATCTATTTTCTACCCGTTTTACTATATTAGTCTATTACCGTAGAATATGTGACAGAATTCGTCTGCCTACTACAGTATTACATCAATCTCTATACATGTTAGTACTTCCATTGTACACACTGTCCATTTTAGTTTCTAAATAATCCATACTCGAATGTTTTCTTAAAGGTATATTTTTAGTCTCTTTTGTTATTACCTTTTCTTTGGAAATGGCTTTCAGCCTTCTGTGAACAAACCAAGAAAACCATGCTGACTGGTTGTTATATATATTTCTACTTCTGGTTAGGTACAACACTACAAGTGGCAGATAGTAGAATTTGATGGCAGCTGGAATCATTGCCCGTACTAAGGTAATGATAGTAGATTAGCAAAATTTGATGGCAACTAGAGTCTGCAAAGTGTTAACACATAAATCTTTATAGTTAATAACCACCTGCAGATCCTAGATTTTTCTAAAAAAGTAAGTCTCGCAGGCTTCAAGGACTATTTTCACTTAAGGTTTTCATGTGTACATAATTATACACATTTTTATTGTTAATGTGTACATAGTTGTACACCTGAAATGAATTTAGTAATCCAACTTCAACAAAATAACAAGTCTGGACTGAAATGAATTTTATAGTTGCACTTAGTAAATTTCAGATGGACATGTGTTTGGCTCAGATCTTCTGGGTTGTTCTCTAATTGTTAATATAACTTACTGATCTTTTTTGGTACATTCTAGGGTTGCTTGTTGGGAACTCCAAATGAATATAGGTTTCCAGGGGTAAGCAAGCTAATGAATTGAGATGAATATCCACAATGGTCTCCCCAGAAGCTGTCATCTGATCCTAACCTCAATCAAGCTGCTGAAGGTCTGCTTTTGGTGAGTTGAACTCAAATTGTGATTGTCCATTGTGACGAATATCACATGACATTCTAAACATGTACCTAAGCTTTGTATATGTTAACAACAAAATAAATGGCCACTCGAATTGATTTAGCAAATTATGTATACCTGAATTAGTGATCAACTTCTATTTAAGAGTCGTTAATTGTTTGTTGTCAAAAAAATTACATGTGTACATATTAGTACACCTGTAATATATAAGTGTACATTGTTGTACACATGTCACAGAAATAATATGTGTAGATTATAGCCCACTCTAGGACTTCTAATCAAATTTCAGTGTACATATTGATACAACCAAACATCATGGTTATAAAAGTGTTAACCATACTTGTATCAATTTAGAATTTCTCATATGTGATTGTATTCATATGTGTTCGCTAGTTTTTCTATCTCGAAGCCAAAATATTGAAGCAGCATATCTTGCCAAGGCTCAGTAGTGTTTTCCTAGTTGTATTTTGAGAACATTATGTTTCTAGCACTACTGCATGTCATTTTATTACCACCGTTACGGACCCTGTTTCTTGTTTTTCTTTGAATTTGTGTTTGATGAACTCTTTTCTTACTCACAGGTTGTATGCACAGAAAGACCATAGAATGTCAGGACGTTATTTTTAAGAAAAAAGAGAAAGATTTTGAGATGTTGGCGGCCAAGGTAATGAAGAAGGAAACATACAAGAACAAGTTAGTCTTACATAATACTCAGAAGAATTATAATGTAAGGCTAGTGATCTTCTTAAATGCAATAATAGATGCTTTTCTGGTTGTGCATCGTTTGCAGAATTTCCGATTTAGCTTGACATTGTCTCTTGGCATTCAGGTTACCATCATTCTATAATTGTACATAATGGCGCATCAGTAATACAAGTGTACAAAATGGTGCGCCTATAACAAGATGAGTGCAGGTTGATTTCACTTTCATTCTCATCCTAGAAACAAGCCATTTTTAGGATCACTGTCATTCTTATCCTAGAAACAAGCATATTTTATTTTTATTTGAACGTCCCCAAAATAAACATACCTATCATTTTTACCAAGCTCTAAATGACAAATATGCCCATCTTTGTGAAACAAATGAGTGCCTAGTTCTATAAGAGCTTGCAACTAGTATTATGAAGGTGCCTTTGTATGGTGAAATTATTAAAATATGTTTGGGTTTATTTTGAATTTGTTTGTTATAGGGACTAATCTGATTACCTATATTTTTTATGAAGAGTGAAGAAATATTATAACTGGTTCAATAGGCTTAGGTGTAAGAGCTCATGGGAACAAATGCAAACACGTCGAATTTTCCCATGATTACGCTGGGTAATTCATGCGAAGGTGGCAGAAGAATTAGAGTTGCATTTGTTTGTGGGGATGAACATGTTAAATTATCAGGTGCATGTGAGACACTGGCAGCAGATATGACGATTTTAGTACGCACAAGGATGAGCCTTATTGAATAACAAGATTTAAGTGGATTCGCTTCCGTGGATGAGGCTAAAATTTGTCTTAGGTGGACGATTTAAGTTGTGTGTAATATACATGATTTAAGTTATGTGTAATGTACAAGCTGGTGTTTTTGGATTTTCTGGATTTTTGTAGAAGTGTACATGTTTGTACACCAATGTAAATTAAGAATTTTTAAAAGTCAGAATTATATAGTCATATGGGTACTTTTTTTGTAGCTCTCGGAAAGTTCTTTCCGAATATATAAAGTTTGTGAATTTTGGACAATCAGTTCGAAAGACAAATTGATTTCAATTTTTTTAATATATTATTTAAAACCGCTGACATCATCATGAGTCACTTTGGACTAAATTGCAAATATTTCGAATAAATTGTAAAGCAGGAAGGTTATTTGTGTATTTTCAATAAAAAAAGATTAATTTGTACCTAGTTGAATAGGTTAGGACTAACTAGTATATTTGCATGGAATTTTGGACTAAACCGTATTTTTGCCGATTAGAAGACCATAGGCGTTAGCCTAATGGTTTGGATCGGAGTGATTGAGCCCAAAATTGTCACACATATGTAACAGGCAGGCTTCCTTTCCCTTCATAATAACTGCAAACGAGCCTCTGAACACTAGACTAGACACCAGAAAATGAGAGAATTCTTCCATGAGCAACAGAACTGAGCATAACCAGATTCAAGTCAGCATCTTTTCTTCTCACCACTGCATCTAGCAATTCAAAAGACCCTAACTCAGAACTATCCCTTCATCAAAACCACAAAATCCCCCCGAATAGAAAAAATGTTGCAGAATCAATCACCTCAAATTCTCCAATCTCCAGCCAGATTAGGTTTAACAAACCCTAATTCACCATCATTCTCAAACCCAGCAACACCTAAACTCAATTCACAGAACCATTTCCAACAACAACAACAACAAACCCCATCTGCAATCACATTACCTACAGCAACAATAACAACAACTTCTTCATCCTTACTTTCTCTACTTCCACCTCTATCTAGAGCTCAATCTCTTCTCCTCCAAATGGCTTCTCTTGCTTCTAAACTCTTTGAAGTTTCCCCAAATCGAGCATCATGGTTCACTTCTTTTCGTGGTTCACTTCCTACTTTCTTAGCTTCTCAAACCCTAACCCTAAATCCACCTCCACTTGATTCTACTCCTACTTCTCCCAAAGAAATCATCTCGCTGTTCACTTCTCTTCAAACTCAACTCTTTGAATCGGTTGCTGAGCTTCAAGAAATTCTTGATCTTCAAGATGCTAAACAGAAAATTGCTCGAGAGATTAAAGCAAAAGATGCGGTGATTCTTGGGTTTGCAAATAAACTTAAAGAAGCTGAAAATGTTCTTGATCTTCTAGTTGATGATTACTCTGATTATCGTCAACCTAAACGATCGAAATCACAAGGTAATTCTGATGATACTGAAATGACATCAACTACTACCACTACTAGTATTGCAACTTCATTGAAATTGAATGATATACTGTCTTATGCTCATAGAATTAGTTACACAACATTCGCACCACCTGAATTTGGGGCGGGGCAAGCTCCGCTTCGTGGAGCTCTTCCTCCTGCCCCACAAGAAGAACAAATGCGTGCATCGCAATTGTATAATTTCGCTGATC
Source organism: Papaver somniferum (assembly GCF_003573695.1). Taxonomy (NCBI): domain Eukaryota; kingdom Viridiplantae; phylum Streptophyta; class Magnoliopsida; order Ranunculales; family Papaveraceae; genus Papaver; species Papaver somniferum. The sequence continues at coordinate 62,973,807 of NC_039367.1, forward strand.
TTGATATTGGATTACCTAAGATAGAAAGTAATGAGAAGACCATTGAGACATTGGTGGAGGCTCCTGGATTAGCCACAGAGAATAATAAGCTTGGTGATTTAGCAGCGGTTCAAGGTTTACTCCCCCCACACCTTACTATTCCATCAGGTTGGCGACCTGGGATGCCTGTGGAATTGCCAGCTGATTTTCCAATTATTCCACCAGCTGGATGGAAACCAGGGGACCCTGTTCCGTTGCCCCCATTGGATGCTATTGTTCCGGGTAAGGTTGAGGAACAACAACCACGTCGTGCTCCTCCAATGCCAGTTAAGGGTCCTGAACCATTTCAAGTTCGGCATGTACAACTTGATATTGACCAGGAAGATAGCAGTAGTGAATATAGTAGCGAGGGAAGTTCTGAGGAAGATTAAGTTGAGACTGCAACTCATTTGAATTGTCGCGCTCTTTAAGTATTCCGGATAACTAAAACTTGTGAGCATAGCTGAGTTGTGCTTTGTTTTTCTTACCAGGTCTAACCTTTGGATTTCTTGTATTGAATATTTTGAATTTTATGTTACGTTTTCAATATAAATATGCAATTTAACCACTCTTGTTCATTAGTCATATCATTTGAACTAAACAAAGTCAAAGAGTTTGGGAACTTCACCAAACAAATCGTCTTCTCATATATGTATGCCAATCGAAAATGAATCTTAAAAACTGAACTTTTTTTAAGGGTGTAATGTTTATGTATTTGAGCTTGAGAACTTATCTTTCAGTGATGGTAATACAAAAGTTAAGTCGACGAGATTCACTAGGTTCTCGTAGGTAGTATTCCGGGTTGCAATTTATTATACTAATTAGGGAATTGTCATGCAGCAACTTACTGGTCTGCACTGTTGGGTTCAAACATTTGTAATTCATGTGTCTGGGACAATATGTTCTTGTGCATTCAGCTCAATGCTTTTTCTTTAACTGGCCTGCTAGTGTTGAGTTCAAACATTTGTAATTTTCTTGTGTTTTTTGGGACAATTTGGCCGTGTGCATTCAGCTCAGTGTTCTTTTCTTGAACTGGCCTACAAGTTATCTCTACAGCTCCTCTTATATTGCCCTTTAGCTGGATTCTGCATTTGGTTTTCTGCTTGATGTTACAAATGCAGGGTTCTTCTGTCTACTATAGTAGTCAGTTTGGGAAACATATTGGGTTAAGGTTTCTTGGGTTTGATAGTGGTGGTGGTGATGGAAATAAGGATGAGATAAAACAAATTACTAGTCTTTCTGAGGCGGATGCTCGGCTTGCAGAATAAGACCAAAAAGAATGGCTGCATAGTAAGTTATTAACAACTGCCATTAAAAGATTCAAGAACGAGTACTTGAGAATTCCCTACTACATTAAGTATGTTTATATGAAAATTCTTTGTCTTTCATTTGGTTTATTATTTACCCTACTACATTGTGTTGTGCAAGTTGTTTGTTCTGACCGGAAATTTCTTATTCTTGTAGTGAAAAATTTACTGTTGGAATGTGCTGCTTCTCATTTAAAACATAAAGATGTTACTGCATCTTATGGTAATCGGCTGGCATCTTCAAGTGGTAGAATACGGCTTCAGAGTCCCCCAGGTTGTTTACTTATGACTGTTACTCCCTTCTGTTTGTATTTGTTCCCTTCTGTTTGTATTTGTAGTGGATGTTTGTGGGTTAATTGTTTGATTTTTATTTAACTATCGCTTACAGGAAATAAACTTTATCAAGAAAAATTAGTAAAGGCACTTGCACGAGAGTTACAAGTGCCCTTATTGGTGCTTTGATAGCAGTGTTCTTGCCCCTTCTGTAAGCCTTGTGATTATCCAATTAAAGTGTACATTTTAAAGATAACTACGTTCTTTGTCATCGCAGTAGTCTGAAATAAAATGAATGAATGAAAATGTTGAGCACGGGATTTTAGCAAAGACGAGAGTGAGTTGGACGGGTCTGCAGAAGAATGTTCTCAGTCTGATGTTGAGGAGGATAATGGTGCAAGTAATGAAGACGCAACTGCAAGCAGCGATGAGGGGAAGCAGAAAATCCTTGGGGCATTCATCCCATTGAGGCCTGAGGAGTTTGCAAAAGTAAGAAAGTTGATAGAAAAAATAAGATTGAAGGAACCTGCCCTGAGGCTGAAGAATAGAAGAATAATGTTGAAATCAACTAGGTTCTTAGAGGTCTTGTGGTGTTATATTGGCATGTTATGTTGGGTACTCCAACTGAGATTCATATACGTATCTTACACCAAGGAGTTCTGTCAGGTTATAGTATGTTTCATTTGTATGGTAGATGTTGATTGATTCTTGACAATATGGTAACCTGCAGGAACCCGACCAAATGATTTTTTGTTTAATTAATAAAACAAATTAAGCAAAATGCAATATTTAGTAAAACAATGCACAAGTGCATTTCCAAATTAAACAAATTAAGCAAAAGAGTTAACCAGATCCCCAAGTTGATCCTGAATTATCAAGAACAGGGCAGTATTTCAATGGCGAACAAAGCAAGAAAAGGAGGAGCGAGAGAAGAGGTGGTCAAACACCCTGAAGTACTAAGATTGAAGAATGGGGGATGGGTATAAAAAACGCGTCAACTGCCAACCTTTTAGTAGACAGTAACTCTTCACATCATATTGGACCTACCTTGCTGTGGGACCTAACATTTCCCGAGTTATATTTGAGAGTTTTATAAGCAATGGAAATTGAAGTATGTCAAAACTTCAAAAATTGTTAGTTCACTGCTAATGTGATACAAAAATTCTAGTAAAAGATAAAATATTAGACGCATGAAGAATTATCTGTTAGTTCTCTCCACACAAAGTACAGGGTAGAGGCCCGTCGATATGAGTTTGTTCCTCTAGGTCGTATGTGCGATCCTTATGCTTCTCGTCACTGTCTGTGGGAGGTTTAAGCAGTTTTAGTCTCGTTCAGGACTTTATGGAATATTTTCTTCAAATGTTAACATTTTTCTTTATTTGTTTCTTGAAGATGAATAAATGCATCAAAGCTGAATTCTGTACCAGGTTCAAATTTTGCTTCAAGCTCTTCATAGTTCTGCTCAACACTAAGCTCCTTGGTAATCTTCAAACCTTCCTGTAAAAACCAGGCGAAAGGCAGAAAAAGAAAGAGAGGAAAGAATACGAGGGTCAATTGACACGTAAAAGAAAAGGAGAATCATTAGTTGGGTTCATACTAAAAGCAAGAGATTAAAATTTCAAAAGGCTACAATGTACCTTCTCTACATAATCAGCAATGCTTGAGTTTATTACTCTCTTGATCACATTCTTGTAAACTTTTTCTGGCCCAAGGACTTGCACGAGTATATCTTTAGGTATCTGCCGTACATGATTGAGAAAAAATCATATAAGACCTGAGACCTATTCTTTTATGCTGAAAAGACTAACTCGAACATAAATTTGAAATCCCAAACCATTCTTCTTCCTAACAGTGTTTGACCTAAAAAAATGTTTCAACAATAAATGGAGCTGAACTATATCGTGAAATGATTCTTGGTGACAGAAAGTATCATATATGGGAAGGAAACTTACATTTGGAGTTTTTCCTGATAGCGACAAGTTTCGCAGCAAATCAACCAAATGAGGAAAATGAGAGTTAGGTTCTAATATAAAAGACATGACTGCATATGGTTACTAAAACGTGAGACATGCTAAATTTAAATTAGTGGACAATAAGCTGTATGCAAACAGAATGTCTCATGAGAAACTAAACACAGAAACTGACCTCCTTTTACTCTTCGAAAACCTGGAATGGGCTGTGCGGCAGCAACCATTTTGGAAAAAACGTCGTCAAAAATTTCTTGTGTTTTCGCACCAGTAACATCTATCCGTATCTGATTTAATCATAACGAGTATGAAGTTTGGCTTAAGTGATAGATATTTGCATTACCATGATACATTAACTGAAGAATAGGGTATAAACAATCATATTACAAGCAGAAGAACAATGAAATTTTTTTACCTTCAACTCTAGTGGCTCAGAAGTAGTTTTAGCAGCAACTGAGATGCCGTCCAATGAAGTAGTAGAAACACCTACTTCTTCTGCTTCTAAAATAAACAACCATTTAGAAGTAATTATCATGCCATTTAAATTTTAGTCTTTCATAAATAAAATGGAATTTTCTGCTACTTGCAAGTTTCATAGGTTTAAGTAACAAAAAATCACAATATTGTGCAAGACTAATGTAGCAAGTTATAAAAAGAAAGCAATTATCATGCCTAAACTGATCTTGTTTTCGATAGTGAATACTAACGCTTGCACTTCTTCTTCTGAAGTAAACATGGTTGCGACTTTTCCACGAACTCGCTTCCTGCGCAACAAAATTGTATCATTAAGCAGATAAGTTCATCTTAAATTCCAAAATGATGAAAACATTGACATTCCACACACTAATTATCTTCTGGGAGGTGCATCATGTTCAATAATTCCAAATTTAGTTTTGAGTTATTATATCAATAAAGTTGCGTTTTTATTACTAAACCTTGATTTTTCCTCATAGAATTTCTAACTTTAGCGAGGACTGTAAGATACACATTAGGGTTCGGAAAATCCTATTGAAATTGGTCAAATCGAATAACTATAACAAACAAATTAATTAACAGAAAACATGCAAAAACTCAATCTTTCAAATGTGAAAGAAATCACTTAATTTGCCGTTTCCACATAGAAGAACTTTGGGAGAAAATGTAGATATTGATAGAGACGCCATTTTATCAAAAAGAAAATAACAGAGAAATTTACAGAACCTGATCCTTTCCAGATAATATATACACCCAACTTATAAGGTAATAACATTTCTTAATGCACCAGTATTTTTTTGGGTGGAAAAATCCTGTTCCTGGGAGTACAGCAGTCGGCTGATTTCTCAGTTGACAAGTCCGGATGAAGGGATTCCATTTTATTGTTCAATAGTCCTGTATGATATAGATTAAGCTTCCACTGTAATGTATACTGCTAATTCCTCTCAGTGCATAGTAATATCTTTTATCAGATCATTGAATATAATTTTTTGTTATGAAATATGTCCAATCCCTATTTCTATACACGTCTTTTTTTAGGAGGTCTACATCCATTATGTGGCATAGGGGTTACATCCCGTACAATACTTATTCGGACACCACTTCTCTGGGTGGCTCGTAATGCAGTGTCTCTTCCGAGACCAGGACCCTTTATCATGACTTTTGCTCGTTTCAAACCCCGATCGACCGCTTTGCGAATAGCATCTTCTGCTGCAGTTTGGGCAGCAAATGGCGTTCCTTTTTTTGTGTTCTCGAATTTACAACTCCCGAAAGAAGACCAAGAAAACACCCGACCCTCTACATCTGTAATCGTTACAATGGTATTGTTGAAGCTTGATTGAACATGAATGGCTCCTGTTAGTATTCTACTTGCTTCCTTTTTTTTTTGCTTGATACTACGTCTATCCTTATGTGGCCTACTAGGTCCAACCTTATGTGCATCAACTCTTGTACTCTTTCTTACCTTCAACTTTCTGGGCATAGTAGTAGTAGGAACAACTGAGATGCCGTCCTATTCTAATATAAACAGCAATTAAGAAGTCATAAGTAGCAGAAAATCTTTGGAAACACGCACAAGGTAGCAGAACAAGAATCTGAACAACACAAGAAGAAGTCATTTTATACCTGAAAATAAAGCAAATAAACGAAGGGACGGTCTGTCACTTACCCTATAAAATGATAAGTAAGCTACAATTAGTGATTTAGAATAATTGGTGGCTTGATTTCTTTTAAACTGAATTTCATGAAAAACAAAACCAGAATTGCTATGCATTAGATTAAGAATAAAAGAAGCAATATCATGCCTAAACTGATCTTGTTTCCGGTAGTGTATGCTAACGCTTGTACTTGTTCTTCTGAACGAAACATGGTTGCAAGGTTTCCAGGAACTCACTTCCTGCAAAGCAGAACTATATCGTTAAGCAAATAAGTTCATAATCCACCAAATGTTGAAAATATTCAGCATTCTATGCAGCTTTGCGGCATTTTTGTGTCTGATCAAAAGACACACATTGGGCTCAAAGTTCTTGAAAAGACCAATAGGTAAGTTATTGTGAAAACTACTACTAGACCCATTTTTCAATTTTTTTCCACTGAGAAATCCACCGTCAAAAAAGTACAGGCGCGCACCCATTTTTGGGGGAAAAATTAGTCCCAGACTCATATTTTCTGAAATTGTGCGGCTTCCATTTCCAACTCCAACTTCTAACTCCACCCATTATTCATCCCTCTTTGTTCTCAATTTTATCACCAATTTCTCTGTGAGTCTGTGAGTGCTGCTTGTGAAGACGGTGGTGAATGGATGAAGATGAATTTCGATAAGAAGAAGGGAACATGTTGTGTACATCGGTGTTGTTTTGATGGGTTAGGCAGAGATCGTGAAGCTGAGCTCGATTTCAAGGTCGAAAATTAGAGTTTGCAGAGAAGATAATGGACGAGATGAAATTGAAGGGTGATATGTTTCTAGGGTTTGATTCTAAATGGGTAAAAAACGGCGCTAAGTCACGGGTTTTGAACTGTATAATCTCCATCATCTCAACATACGATTACCACCAGTGAGACATTTCCACTTATCGCGACAAATCCATAATAAATCAAAAGAACTAGAATCAGTATTAAGGGGCCTGTGTTTTCCCGGAAGATTGACGGAAGCAATTAATCTCGTATGCAATTCAGGGTTACAGTTAGAGCCACATACCTATTCTCTTCTATTACAAGAGTGTATATACAAGAGAGAATACAAAAAAGGGAAAAGACTTCATGGAAATACGATTGTTCTTTGACTAACACCTGATGAGTTTCTACAAACAAAATTATTAGTACTTTATTCAAAATATGGAGATTTAGAAACTGCCCGCAGTATGTTCGACAAAAATTCTTCTCGAAATGTAGTTTCGTGGAACGCATTGATAGCCGGGTATGTACAAAGAGGTGAGGAAGAAACGGGGTTGAATCATCATCATCATCATAATTTCTCTTTGTTTTGAGTTCACAGATTCTAAACACTCAGTAACTAGGTTTATGGAGGAGGAGGAGATGCAACATTGGGGACCTGGATTGCAACGTACAGAAACTTTTTTTGGGTCCGTCCGTAGATCCACTTATATTTGACTTCATTCCTTTGTTGGACAAATGCCATACAGGACAAGCTCTCCACTATTCAAGTCAAGTCTAGGGTCGGGAAGATTTGTCTCTAAGCTGTTGTGTGTCAAATTTGATTCGGTCTCGCATTAGATTACATGAATCCTAGTTAAATGTTTAGATTATTACTAAAATTTAGTGATAGTGAACTGCAAATGACAAAATTGTCTTGTCATGTTAATCCTAATATGTTATGCATTTATAAAAATGGATGCATAACCTATTATGCATCTACAAAATTTGTTGAATAACTTGTTATGCAGTTCAGAAAAACGGTTGCATAACACGTTATGCAACAACTTTTTTGTTACTATTAAAACCAACAAAAACAAAGACTGCATAACTTGTCATGCACCTACAATAATATCTGCATAACATGTTATGCAGTTGCGAAAATAGAGGCATAACCTGTTATGCATCCGAAAATACGGTTGCATAATGCATTATGCATCGAGAAAATTGTTGCACAATCTTTTATGCATCGAGAAAATAGATGCATAATGCATTATGCATCTATTTTTTATGTACGCAACAATACAATGGCTACATAACTTGTTATAGATGCATAACTTTGTTATGCAGTGGAGAAAATGGTTGCATAATTTTTTATGCGTATGCATAATGCGTTATGCATCCTTTTTGGTGGCTGCATAATGTTTATGTACGAAGTTTTCAAAAATTTTGCCTAAAATGGTGATCACCTCCGATTTTTTTTGTGAATTTTTTTTGATATTGTTGTTTGTACTCGTTGTTTAAGTCTCTTAAAAAGATTTCCAACGATATAAAATTTGTAAAATTACAAGGCGCGGTTTTTTAGATATGTTATATCCAAGTTGCATTTTCAATTATACCCCTGATGCATAACCTATTATGTAGACGTTTTCCAAAATTTCATATAATTTTGGGTGTCACAGAAAGTCGGAAATAATTATGGGTGTCACGGTACCTAAAATTAATTGTGGGTCTGACAATGAATATATTATTTTTTTTGTGCCTGCGCCTAATTTTCCCTAAGTTATTTGAGTTTTTAGTTTTCTACCTACATATAAACATAAAAATTAAACCTAATTTGGTGATTCTACACATTCTTATATGTTTTCATGAAACCCTAACAACCCTTTTTTACCGATGGGGCTAAACCATACTATGCAATTGGTCAAATTGAATATCTATGATAAACAAAAAACACTTGAGAAATAAACTGCAAACAAAATCAAAGACTCCTTCAAGTTGAACGAAAAAACTAGGATTTCACATGAGAAGTCACTTACTTTCCGATGTCCGAATAGAAGAAGTTTGGGAGAAAATGTAGCCGCTAATAGAGACGCCATTTTTCCAGAAGTAACAGAGAAATTATTACAGGAAGTAAAAAAGAAATTCTAATATATACACCCAACTCATCTTTAATCCACCCATGGTATTTTTGGGTGGAAATATCCTGTTCTTATATATCGGATGGATTGAATTCTTAGGTCCGTCTCTTCTGTTTCCCCCCCCTCTCTCAGTCTCTCTCTCTTCAATCTCTGGTTTTCTGGCACCCGATTGATTGTCTTGGTTTTCTTCAAAATCTCCTAAAAATCGATGGCGTGTGTATCGATGTCTACAGTTCCTTCAAAAACCCTTTCATTTCCAAGTATTAGAGTAAGTAAAATTCCTCGCAGTAATTTCTGGGATTTTGTACTTTTTTGTTGTGGATAAAATTTCATTGAATGGTTTTGCATATGCAACAATGGTTTTTGCAAATGAGTATTAGAAATTTTATGGGTAATTGAATGCTTTCTGCTCGGTTGATTAATTGCAGGAGGTTTCTATAGGGACCTTTAACAATCCTGGGCATATATGTGGAAGCACTAAAAGCTTCAGTGTTCACTACACAAGAAATCACAATTTTCCTAGGTATGACATATGTTTTAGCTATTGTCATTTCTATTTTTTAATGTATTGTTTATTGCTCCTACAAGGAATAATTTCCTTTTTGGTGTTCAAAGTGTATGCTATCTCTTTAAGTAGACTGGTAAATTATTAGCTCTAGCTATGCAAGTATAGATAGTGAGAGACGTAGGAGACAGATGAAGGATTAGATGGTGGGGGTAAAGCCGTAAAGGTAACATTGTGGTAGGGAGATGTGACATTTGGTTGTCATCAATGTATGTCTTTGGATATTTTCTGGTTGGAGCTGATCACAGGAGATCAGTTTGTTTCCGTCTGACTTCGGATTATAGTAGCCACGACCATGTAGTCTGATAGTCTGATACTATTCGGGGGGGATTTACTTTTATTCTTCCACAATTTTACAATATGTTCCTAAGACCGATTAGCTGAATTTGGCAACACTTCTCATGTACTATGCTGGTCATTTTGTGTTGTTTCTTGAATGTGGATGTCAATTATATAATGCTTATTCTGCATCTTGATTGGCTATGTAGCTGGTTATCTTCTAAGTTATAGCTAGCAGTTTGTGACTCAAATGAAATGTTGTTTAAATACTTTTTCCTTTTTTTTATTTCATAAGGTTATTATTCTCAAGCGGCGAAAGTCACAGGCGATCATCCCAGATCACATATGCAGTTGATTCAGGTGAACTTAGGTCTAACTTACAGCACTAAAACTTATAATTTCTTCCGCATTTGCTTGAAAACAGTATGATGCATAAAAGTTTTGTTCCATGTATCAGTCTTACCAATTACCCCTTTTCTTTTCTCTTTTCAGGAGTTGAGTCGTCAATTACTGCTGATCAAGACATTGTTCGTCACTTAAAACAAGCAAAGGTAGTCATTGAGTCACGAGATGATGATAAGATCCAAGTGAGTTTCCACTATGTCTCCTAACTACCTTATTTTCTGTTAAGACACTATAATGTCCAAGTGAGTAAATCCCCACCTGGTCAAATGTGTTGCTTGGAAGTGCTTACCAGAACATTCTGTAAAATTTCTGTTAGTGCGATTACTTTATCCAACAGTAAGGTGCTATGTCTTAACCTAATGTTTTCCCTGATTGCCATTGCTTAGGTTAGAGTGGACTTAACTGGAATAGAAACACTAAAAATACATGATGTGGTTATAGCAAATTTGGCTAAATCAGCACCACCTGTTCCTGGGTTCCGCAAAATGAAAGGAGGTAACATGTTAATAGTGCCAAGGACTGTGTTATAAGTCCTCTCTCCTTCCAGATTAGTTTTTTTTTGTCACATTAGATGACTGAATTTATTTCCAAAATCTGATACTTTTCTTTTGTATTGCAATGGGGATCATCCAGGAAAGACATCCAATGTAAGTGTCTTTCACTCTGGTCTTTTATTTTAAAGCCGATTTCCTTCTACTGTATGGTTGATTGGAAGCATTTGCAGATTCCAAAGAGCTTTATATTACGGGCTCTTGGTGAAGATCGTGTGACCAAGTTCACTGTACAAGAAATTGTCAGTGCAACCATGACCGAATTTGTAAAGACGGCAAGTTATCAAACTTAATCCTTGAATTTATCTTTATATAACTTCGCCAGCTTGGTACAAGAAGTAATCACTTTTTCTTCCCTACTGAAAGCAGGAAAATTTAACTGTGAACAACACATTCAAGACAATACAATCAGCAGCAGAGCTAAAAGCGACTTTTAAACCAGGAAAAGAATTTGGTTTCAATGCTACACTGGATATTGAAAAAGAAAATAGTGATCAGACCAGTTCAAGCCCCTCGGAGGTTGAAGTTTTGCCTGATACTGTGAAAGAAAACAGTGACCAGACAACATCAAGCCCCTCAGAGGTTGAAGTTTTGCCGCAATGAGGTTACACAACAAATATTACTGTGTGAATTTCATTAGTGTAAGGTTTATGCTGACAAAACATTGTCTGTTTGGCGCTATTGCTGAAGGTCCAAATTTTTGTAATAGAAAAAAGGGATTTGTGAACTAATTTCTACACTGGGGTTATATACAAGGTAGCAGTATTCTAATTCCTGCTCTTACTTGCAGCTGCCCCACTAGGTGTTCATTTGTTTTGTGGGATAAATTCCTCGGTCATGTACTGCAAGTGCATCAGAATTAACGAGTCATTTTATAACGTGCAACTAAAAAGTCGTTAGACTGACTTGAAAGCTATATTCATCAGTATGTTTTGGATATAAAGATTAATATCAACAAAAATTTGACAACAAAATTTGTTCCATAAAATCGATGGATGGATCAGTCTCAAACATTATACATGTGTTGATTCTACTGAATATACACTTGTCAAAGACAAATGATAGATTTGTAAGAGCGAGTATGATTTGTGCATATGTATGATGTAGCACTGAAGCTCACCGACTGTTGCTGTACTTAAATTTGAGGTAAGCTTTGATAAAAGGCTCCAATTCACCATCCATAACGGAAGCAATATCTGATGTCTCAAGTCCTGTTCTGACATCTTTCACAAGCTTGTAAGGATGAAACACATAATTACGGATCTGCTGACCCCACTCGGCTTTTACTGCATCTCCTCGAATTTCCTTGATTTCTGATGCCCGTTGTTCCAAAGCAATGATAAGCAATTTGGCTTTCAACCGACTAAGAGCCTTTGCCTTGTTTTGCAGCTGAGATCTTTCCTCTGCATTATGAGGTATCACACACATCAATCTAACAGCGAGCAAGGAAGTACTTTTAAAATTATATAAATTAGGAATGACACGGTCCTTCAAATCGTGATTTATCTATACACGATCAAAACCTGGCTTGTTTGCAAGTTGACAATAACTTTAAGTTCAAATCTTTTCGGGACCATACCTGTGCAACGAACGGCAACACCAGTAGGGATATGAACCATTCGGACAGCACTTTCAATCTTGTTCACATTTTGACCTCCTTTTCCGCCTGCTCTTGAGAAGCTTATTTCAAGATCTTCTTCAGGTATCTCGACACTGGCAGAATCTTCTGGAAGAAGAGGCATGATTTCCACTCCAGAAAAGCTCGTCTACAAAAGAACATTAAAAGAGATTCAAGGTGCTAACCTCACTAGACAAGTGATATGAATTAAAAAGAATCAGAAATCCTTTCTCTTCGTCTCTTTTTACAGTGTTCCTGTTCAATTAACCTTCTAACTAGCATCCAAGGAGAATATCTTGGAAAGCTACTTCTAATCAAGTCCATGGATTATATTCCTCCCATGTCAGCAAATTAGTCACGTATTTTAAGCATTAAGTAGAGAATGAAAAACAAGGTGTCTTAACATTTTACATACTGATATGACAAAGCTAAGGGAGGACCATATAATGAGGTATTACCTGACGAAGACCTTTGGAATTGAATGGAGATTGCCGAACAATACGATGTGTACCCTTCTCTCCTGAGAGATACCCATAAGCATAACTACCTTCAAGTTCAAGCGTTGCTGATTTTATTCCAGCTTCCTCACCCATGGATTTCTCAGTTACTCTTGTCTTGTAACGCTGCTTCTCTCCCCATCTTATGTACATCCTAAGAAGCATGTCAGCCCAATCCTGCACTGGAGATAATTCAAAGAGTGTTACATAAACATGAAACATAAATAAAAATACTTTGAAAGTATGGAAAAAAATGTCCAATCACCTGTGCATCTGTACCCCCAGCACCAGCTGTGATACTGATAACTGCCCCTTCTTTATCATAGGGTCCGGAAAGCAACTGAGTAAGTTCAAAACTATCCAATGCCTTGTTCAAATTTCGAATTGTATTTTTGGCTTCTTCAACAAGTTCAGTATCAACAGAATCCATTTCCTCGGTTAGTTTTACAATCATATCTGCATCTTCAACCTAGTAAGGGGAAAAAAGTGTGCATTAAAGGTTTATAGCATTACACTGTTTTTAATATCGACTAATATTCATTCAACCTAAAAATGGTCACAAAGCAGAGAAGCACATACCTGGGATTTGAAGTCAGTGAGCATTTTAATTTTGTCTTTGACTTCAGTCAGCGCCAGAAGAGTTTCCTGCGCTTTAGCTTGATTATCCCATAAAGTGCTATCAGCTGCCTTATTTTCAAGAGCTGTAAGCTCTTCTTGTAGTTTCTCCAAACCAGAGGAGCGCCTAATTTCTGTAACCCGTTCCATCGTCATCTCAACATCCTTTCTAAAGGTGTAAAAATCTGAAATCAGTGCCGAAGACAGTCAAATAAAATTTATGTACAACTTAGCATATTACGGCTTAGGATTCAACATGTTCCAACAGTGTTAGCTGATTCTTACTAGAGGAAGGAAATTAAATGGAAGAATACCTTAACTTCAAAACCATCTCAATATATTCAAAACCATCAGTACATCTCTACTCTAGATTGAGTATACACAAAAAATGTCCATGTATTGACCAAAAACTCATCTAACTGAGCACTAAAATTCTCTTGTCCAGCAAATGCCAGTACGATTGGACACTGACTATGCTATTCTACACCATAAATGCTTTAGTTTCCTTACCTTCATTAAATTTATCATCATTCTCATTTCTCTCTAGAATAGCTCAATTGCCATGACGGCACAAGAATCTACACAATATCGCAACCTTACAACCAAACGGCCGACAATATGAAGCAATAGTAATTACCTTGCATTGCCCATTCATCCGTTTCAGAAACTCCCACACTTGATTGGTTCTCAGGCACTGCAAACTTTACTGAACACAAAAAAATAATAATCAAAAGCTAATCAAGAACTTTCAAGGAAATCGAAATGAGAATCTAATAGATTATTAATATTAAGTGGAGATAGAAGAAAATTGCTTACCCGTGGTGGAAGAAGAAGAAAACCTAGATGGGTTTGATGGAGTTATTGGGAATATGAAGTTGGAGAAGAGTGGGGAATGAATTGGTGTTGTTTTATGAAATGGATAATTAGGGTTAGCGAGTCTCTGTATTCTTCGAGTGTTGAAGTTTAAAGTAATACGGGGAATTCCTAGAGACGTTGGAAGGGATTGCAGACACTCCATGATTTTACGGAGAGAGAAGGAACGAGAGAAGGATAAGTGAAGCAGTTTCATTCGAAACTCCACAGACTACGCAGAGTAGACTGCAGAGACCGCCCAATTTTCCAGCTTAACCACAAGGTCCACAACTATTTACTCAACCGTCTTATCCCATGCTCGTGACGGCAGGTCATTTTTTAACGGATGCTTCGTCAACCGCTATTGACCAAGGCCAAAGGTACATATTGCGTGGGCTGTAGATAAAGGGATGACTCCCAATACTTCTTATACAAGCTTATATATGCTTATGGTCAGAAGAATAAAGCTAGTCTTACATAAAGTCATATCTCCTTTACAATCTGCGTATATTTCGGGAAGACTCATTTCAGATAATATATTTCTGGCTCATGAGATTATTTATATTCTGAAAAGAAAGGAGATAACTATCTAGCACTTAAGTTGGATATGTTGAAGGCTTTCGATAGGCTGGAGTGGGATTTTATTATTGAAGTTATGAAACGTATGGGCTTTGGAGATGAATAGTGTTCTCTTATTTTTTTAGAGGATCTAAACCACTGAAATCTCTGTTCTTTTGAATGGATCTCCTTACAAGCCTTTTAAACCCGTTAGAGGTATACGACAAAGAGATCTCATTTCTCCATATCTCTTCATAGTAGCAATGGAAGCATTTTCAAGAGCAATGGTTGCTGCTGAATTTTCGAAAAGTACAAGTGGTATCAAGATAGCAAGAAGGGCACCCCCAATAAGCCACTTATTATTTACGGATGGTTTTCTTATTTTTGTTAAGGAAAATCTAGATAACATAAGAAGTCTGCATGATATTTTGCAGGTCTTCAGTTCTCGTTTAGGTCAATTGTTAAATTATCAAAAATCAAACATCAGTTCCGGTAAGAATCTGAGTTCATCCGCAACAACTAATATAACAAGTATACTTAATGTTAAGAAGATGGATCCGGAAGAGAAGTACCTTGGTATTCCTCTTTTTCTTAACAAAAGGAAGAAAGTTTCTTTCAACAATCTTACAAGCAATATGGAAAGGAGATTATCAAAATGGAGGGGAACTACTTAGTCACAAGCTGGCAGGAGTATAATGGTGAGAAATGTCCTTAGCACCATACCTCTACATCAAATGAGCTCTTTTAAGCTTCCAGAAGAAACTTTAAAGAAGATGAATTCGATCCAACTAAGGTTCTGATGAAATAAGTCTGATAAGAAGGGTTTGTTTCTCACTTCATTCTCTAGTATGTGCAAGACTTTGGATGATGGTGGTATGAATTTCAGGGATTTACGCTGTTTAAATCATGCGCTACTGGCAAAAGCATCTTGGAGAATCTGCACTACCAAGGATATTCTCCTAGTATGTTCTCTAAAAGCCAAATATTTCGAAAAATTTCATTATCTTCATGCCCCTAAAAAGGCGGATTCTACGTGGTCTTGAAAGAGTGTTAGTTTTGAGTTTGGTTTTATCAAGAATTTTAGCTGGTGGTCAATTGGAAAGGCAAACGGGTTCTTATCTGGCAAGACAAATGGATTCTGAAACAAGACTTACCACCTTCTCCTTCCAGTTCTGCTAGTAACCCTTTTTATTTTACTTAAGTCTCAGAGTTGATTGATGAAGATACTAAAAGCCGGAGAACACAATTAATAGATAATCTTTTTGATCCTAATACTGCTCAACGAATTTTAAGAATGAGAATTCCACATCACAGTGAAGACAAGTTATGCTGGTCTCTTACAAAGAATGGGAATTTTACAGTAAAGTCTGCCTACTATGCTCTATACAATATGAAGAATCATAATGGTCAAACCACTTTCAGACCTTCTTTGAGTAACATTTGGAGGAAAGTCTGGAATATGGATGTAATTCCTATGGTAAAATTGTTTATATGGAAGTGTTTCAAGGATATTTTACCATCCAAGAAAAGATTAAGTAGAAGAATCACATATGAAGAATTTATTTATGGCAGATGCAAGTGTGCTACTGAGACTACTATGAATATTATGTTTGAATGTCAATATGCTAGAGCAGTTTGGTTCTGTGTTGGTTATAGACATAACGATTTTCATTGGAATTTTCCAGGGAGTGGATATCTTCATGGTTTACAAAATCTGACAGCTCCATCATCTGTAAAATGGCTACCATCTGCTGGTTTTTATGGAAGGAGAGATGTAGTCTGGTCTTTGAAAATAATCCAATACCCAAACTGGCTTTTAACTCTTATTCTTGTAAGCACATCAACATATTAGCCAATAAGTGTGCAGATAAACTTGATAAACATGCTCGGAAAAAAAGGATATGCAATAGTTATAGTTAGAAAAGGGAACCGCCATCTTTCCTGTTAAACACTATTATGTATGACAATGTTTAGTTCCAATAAAAATTTTCCTTGAAGCAAAAAAAGAAAAGGATTCTTTATTTTTTCCATTCATATATGGGTTCTGATATATGGATAAGGTCGAAATTGGATCAACAGTGAGACTAGTCAAATTGGGTGACTATGATTAAAGGTTGAGTTCAGTTACATTGTATTAAAAAAAACAAGAAATTAATCTTTAACGAGTATAACCATTTGAAACCCTGAATGTCTAACGATTTTTTAAGAACAATAGTATATTTTCTGTGATGTTTCAATTAACACACATAATACAAATGTTGGCCAGACACAACCAGATATTTTTACGAATATTTGGCCTAATACAACCGGACTGCCTACAAGACAAATCATAAACTCTAATTACGTATCATCACTGAATTCAATTAGGTATTATCATGTTATAGCAACTACAATTCGAGTTTTTTTCGAAAATATTGACATATCGATGATGTAACATACAAGAGAGTTAGAGGGATGGGTAGGGATAGCGAAGTGAATATTTGGCCATGAAAGATAATAAGAAGTTTCGGTTCTGTGTAACTGTCACCAACATTTTCCGACAAGTATAATTATCCTTCTTTAAGGGGGAGCTCATAAGGGGGAGCACACATAAATTAAACTTTGCATATTTAAAAAAAAATAGAATTCGAGAGTCTGTATCATGTTATATTAATTTGCATTCGTTATTGGTAATAATCGAAGTGTTGTTAGTGACATAGACAACAAAGATGAGACCACATAAAAACTACCAGCACAGAGGTGGAAAGACGTGAAGTTTATACTGAAGTAATTGTTGGTGACATACCCAACAAAGATGACAGAACCACTTTGGTGACAGTCGATGAGCAAAAAATAATTAGTATGGAAGTTCAGGTAATTTCTAATATTGTTGATACGATTTCACTCGTTCTTAATAGTTTGGTAAACACTATAATCTCTCTTATTTCTCCGAGAAGTCAAACTACAGTTAGAGTGGGTATGCTGAATGTCAGTAGTGCTCAACTTTCATTTGTTGAACAAATGGTGCTTCAAGCAGCTAATGAAGCCATTGAAGAATTAACAACAAAGATTTTTAAAGAAAGATCTCGTGTAACTACTAGTCTTGATAGTAATATTGTTATAACTATGATTCATGTCTTTTTGAAAGAAACTCATTGGGAAGATTTATCCAAGGAGGAAGGTGGGATTTCTTCATAAAAGATAAGACACAGAGAATGGATCTCCTCTCAGAAGTTAAACATGTTGCTAATGTTGATTGTAGATTTAATATGCTAGCCATGTATACAGATGATAATGAATATGATGACTATCCCACATTTTCATTGTCACCGGTATTTGAGAACATGGTGATAAAAGATACTCATTCTCCTCCATCGAATGGTTTTCAGCCTATTTTGCGCAACAAGAAACCAAAACATGGAATTTACTTAAAAGCTCCTGATAAACTTTTTAGGATGAAACGTTTTATGTGAGCTTGCTAATGTAATGTTCGTCTTCACTGTTTTTATTTTTATTTTTCTTCTCTCTGCTTTCTTAAGAAGGTTCTTAATTTATATCCCCTCATATTTCTGTTTTTCTTTTCTTCATTAATAAATTTTGTACTTAAAAAAAAGATCGAATTATTGCGAAAAAAACCAAAAATATTGTTGAATGTCGAAAAAAAATGACATTTACTCCATTTGGGGCAGCGCATCAAATATTTTAAATAAAGATAATACCCACTTAATTTTGCTTCGGTGTGTTCGTTTAATTTTACTATATTTAGTTTCTATATTATTCATTTTTACCGTGAATATAATTTTCACAAAGCTTGTTGAGGTTGTTGCGGTATTCTAGTTGTGGCATGATAGCAGAGATTGGATAAAACGGTAATACCGTTTGTGTCGTTTCTTTTGTTTTTTTTTCAAAAGTATTTTTTCGTATTTGTGAATCACAAATAAGATTTCCTACATAACCTATAAGCTTCACATCAAAGGTTTGAATCCAAGTAATAACTGGGTATTGGGCCCTCTCTTACTAGAGATCACTTAAATTACCTATGTCAGTGTTACAATCTTGATAATGTTTTTTTATCCGAGAGAAAAGCCCTATTCACTCGACTGGATCTTTTCTAAAAAATCTGATATTCATAACTGGTTTATAGTTCCTTCTGTGGGAATAACTAAGGGGTTAGAAATAGTTTAAAACAATAATGTAGACCTAAAACTAGTCTCTTTGTATTTAAACGTGTGCCACTTTCAGGCGATAATTTTTGAAAAGGAATTTGTGATTACTTGTGTTCTGTTTCATTGAAGCTGATAAGAAAATTGCTCAATTGTCTCATATATATCTAATATAACACAACATGTTCGGTTATATTAGGAGATTTAAATGCGATTCTGGATTTGGAGGAAAAGCAAGGTGGAAAAAGATCATCAAGCTCAAGCAATAAACCATTCGTTACACAAATTATAGATTCGCTTGGCCTTCAATATTCTGGATATGAAGGAGCACCTTTTACATGGTCCAACAGTAGAAAAGTAGAAGAAAACATTTGCGAAAGAATTGGCAGAGTATTAATCTCCTACCATTGGTACAAAATTTCCCGGATACAAAGGTATGTCACTTATTCAGAGTGGAATCAGATCATATCATCTACTTTTCAACTTCAACTCGGATAAATTTTGGCTATCTCATCCTACTTTAACCATTGTTGTTGCTGCATCCTGGAAACTCCACTCAAACAACTCTTCAATTAAAAATCTTTCATTGAACATTAAACTTCTTTCTTATGATCTTGCTCATTGGAACTCTGATGTTTACAGAAACATCATAAAAATATAAAAATTATGAATAGTAAAATAGAAAATATCCATAAATCCAGGAATTTCTCTTCCAAGTTGGATATTCTAAAAAATCTTCAAGCGGAGATAGGAAAATAGTACGAGATCAGAAACGATTACTACCATCAACTTTCCCGGGATAAATTCTTTAAAAATATGATCAGAATACATAATACTTTCATGCAACGACTTTCAGTAGGAGAACAATAAATGCAATTCACAGCCTCAGAGAGCCATCGAGTCTTTGGCTTTCTGATAAAGATCAAATCTTCTTATCAATAATTTTTCCCAGGTAGGTACCTATCAAATTAGTATTACGACATTGATTTCTCTGGAATCATTAAACCATGAATATTAGATTCAGAAAATCTAACTCTCATTGAAATCTCATCCAAAGAAGAAATCCGGTCTATTCTCTCAAAATGAACCCCTGGGGGCACCCAGACCAGATGGATTTTAACCAGGATTTTTCAAAGCTAATTTGAAAATCCTAGGAACATATATCGTCTTATCAGTTTAAGAATTCTTTAAAATAGGCATTGCAAATCCGAAGTTCAATTATTAATATATAAAATTCATCCCAAAAATCACTATTCCACGAACCTTTGTTGATTCAGACCCATTGGTCCAAGAAACACAATTTATAAGCTTGCCTTTAAAATCCTTGTCAATAGGTTAAAACCTATATTAAGTAACATAATCTCTCTTAACCAATCGACATTGCTACCGGAAGGCAATTTATTGATAACATTATCATTGCTCATGAGCTCCTCCATTAATCTATGAAAATATCAAAAGCAAAAAAGGGAATTTTAACTTTAAAACTTGATCTTTAAAAGCCTTTGATGAAATTGAATGACCTTTTACTAAAAAAACCCTAATCTCTTTTGGTTTCAGCTATATATGGGTAAATCTTATCCTACAATGTATATCTACTACCTCTTTATTTATTTTCCTAAATGGTTCCCCAGATCCAATTTTCACAAATTCAAAGTGATTTCGACAGAGAGATCCTCTTTCTCATACCCTTTTTCTTATCTGCATGGAGATCCTTTTGCATCTCCTAGAAAAGCTATTGTCGAGAAAAAAAAAACTCTGGGCTAAAAATCAATAAACACGCCGCAAATATATCTCACCTATTTTTGGCTGATGATTATTTCCTTTTCACAAGAGCATATCAGGGAGAAGCAAAATAATCTAATGGATATTTTATCTATTTTTTGGGAGATCACGAGACAAGTGGTTAATCTCAAAATATCAGGAATTTACTTTATCCCTAGGATTCATCCACAACAT
Organism: Papaver somniferum; assembly: GCF_003573695.1. Classification (NCBI taxonomy): domain Eukaryota; kingdom Viridiplantae; phylum Streptophyta; class Magnoliopsida; order Ranunculales; family Papaveraceae; genus Papaver; species Papaver somniferum. The sequence goes on from NC_039367.1 coordinate 62,994,395, forward strand.
GGAAAAATCATAGTGAAAATCCTAAAAGATTCCGCATGCATATTTCAGCGGGTTCGGATTGGGCTTCTTCGACGGTTCATGCAAAAGCAAAAACTTTGCTGAAGTCAAGAAACTGGTTAAATATATGAGAACATATTATCAAGTGTCTCCATAGAAACTGACTACAAATTACTATCGGACATTATCAGAAGAACAAAAAAATAGTGCAAATATTCTATGGTGTACGGAAAATACAATTACAGAAGCTATAACAGTTTTAGGAAAACTTCCTCAAACTCAGGTTAAATATATAAGCAGAAATCATAATCATACAGTGGCAGACTCTATGGCAAAGGAAGTAAAGATCAAGAATCATCAACATATATATGCCAATCCATTTGCAGCAACGAGTTCGAAAGTCTAGTATTATATTTTAATGTTTGTTGTTCGTGGGTAAGCTTATATTTAATGTTTTTGATGAATAAGAAATCGTAAATCGTAACGTATTGTTACATATTTCTTAATTAATAATATTAACCTTTTCATAAAAAAATATAAAAAATCTTAGCAACAAATTTCCACCAAGTGCAGGAGCGGAGCCAGGATTTTTAGAGAGTGGGTGCAATAAAAACAAATACACGGCAAAATGAAAAAAGACAAACATTTTTTTTTTACGTACAAGGTGCAACCTCATCCAACAAGAGGTTTTGGATGGGGATGTATGCTTCATTTTGGTCTACAGGTACAAATGTCAAAGAATTTGTGTTAGTATAACTAGTGTAGATCGATAACTGACCGCTACTAATAACATTCAGACTCGATTTACAATAATTTCACCGTAACAATTAACATTCATAACGATACTAAATGTTTATCTCAATTCAAGTCACCAGAGAAGTTGATAATGAATGGTGAAGCATATAAAGATAAAAGGTGCTCTAATATACTCTGCAACTCTGATACAAACATAATGTCATGGTTATACTAAACCACACATGACTAGGGCAACAAAAAAATGAACATATGATCATTCTCAAGATACTTCCGCAAAACACATGATCATTCCATCGTGTGAAGCTACTGAATTCGATTCAATGTTCCAACCAAAGATGGAAAATGCATCCTCACGAAGTCTATAGTCATGAGAGTGGAATAAATGAATTTCAGAAGAACGAGACGACGAGTTAATTACATATGGGTAGATAAGATGAATTTTCAAGTTGGGTAACAACTGATGATAATATCTATTGGTCTAAAGGCCTTTGTAAGTATAACTCCTGCTATTCACAAAATCTTCCAAGTAGCATACAATAATTATTTTAGGATGAATTGTAATTGTTTATATTTTTCTTTATTGTTTCAGGAGCGACAAACAGTTGGACTCTTGGAATTTCAGGGGGTGCAAGAGCCTATTAGTCCTTGATTTAGGCTTGCAAAACCAATGCTCAATAGAGATATTTGACATTTAAGGTTGTGCAATTGCGCACACTTTCACTACACTGCCTCCGCCCCTGACCAAGTGTACTGAAAAATAAAAAGAACTTTCCATCAAGAAAAACAATAATCCGACTAACAACCTGAAGTTTTATTCCAGTAGTGGTTCAGTTCGAATTGCTAATTATGCACTTATGCTCCTCTTGTAGTTGCAGGAAATCCTACACTACACCCCTCATATGATTTCATTATTGATCAGCTCATTTTAGGTTTACACTCTTAATTTTATTGATTAATTTCTGAATGTTCTTACAAGAAAGATAAAGAAGTCAAGAATGATCTCTGATATAAACTTTCTCTCTCCTATTTACTTGTTTCTTACTCAAAAAAGATCTCTCTCTCCTTCACAACTCGAATGACTATTTATAAGGAAATACATAGTGGATGACAGCTAATCTGTCCTTTATTTTCGGATATGGTTTGCGACATTCTCGCAACCTTACAAATGTTAATTTCACAAGCTCTCTAATTTTCGCAGGACTATCACATCTTTCTCATGATCCTTGCTGACGTCGTTTCTGAATTTGTTCTGCGACACTATTGTGCTGTACCATTGATAATTTCGCAGAGACATAATTGTTGCGAGATTCTGATCCTACATCTTGCCTCTTATCATATCTTCTCTGCAAAGTAGAGAATGATGTGAAAAATACCGCAGCTGCTTATCTTTTCATATTCCACATTTTTCACACGTACTCTCTCTTCCATTTATTTCTTGACACGTCTTTTGTAACCGCTACTTTTCAACCGCTCACGTCTCTTCGTCTTAATGGTGTTTATTTCTTCGAGTAAAAAATTTTCTTTATATACTCTTCTTCCCCCCTCTTTCCACTTTTCTTTTTACTTTCTCTTCTATTTTTATTCTTTCATCTCTGCAACTATGTTATTCTTCTGCAAATTCTGCCGCTGTAATTTTTTCTTCCTTCAATCCTTTTACTTTCTATACATTCCCATACTCTATATTCAAACATGGTTCCAAGTGGTCATAGATATGAGAAGAATTTACAAGATGTCCAAAAAGATCTTGCTGATAAAGGTTTTACACTCTCCACCATTCCTGGTGAGAATGCTAAATCAATTCTTTCTGTCAAGATTTTCTCTAATCAAAATTGTGATGATCAATCAATCATAATTTCGCTAGGTCAGATTCTCGCAGGTCTCCCTATTCCTCTTTATAACCCAGATCTTCCTTTATTTTATGAAATTCTCGCTCATCCGGGATTTTCGCGAGCTATCTTCCAACTAAGTGGGGACTGCATCCGTCTGATGCTAGAGTTCGCTAATCGTGATGCTGGTAGAGGATCTCTTTACTCCAAAGAACTTAGGGATCCAAAATTTTCAAACCTAGAGATAGTTGCTGAGAAGTATACAGTGGAGAATTTCTTTGAAAACTACGAACTTATCTCCATGAAGAAAGAGAATACTCGCTGGGGTATTCGATTAAGAAGGAAAGATAACATTGATGAAGCCAAAATTCTTATGCAAGATATTGACTGGCATTCTGGTAAAAACACAACTCCTCACCAATCCAAAGATGATAAATGGTGTGTTTTTCCTTTAATGCTAAAGGGACCCTACATTGCTGGATCAAACGATCTTCCTGCGAATCTCGCTGCATATCAACCTTGGGTTTTCTCTTGGACCGAGAAGGAGAAAGATGTATGTTTCTCCCCTTTAACTCATTTTATATTTCTTTATTGATTTTTACTATTCTGTTCGCTAACTCTTGCGACATTCCGCAGATCCAAAAACTAAAGGATAGTTATAACAGGACTGGGAAATCTAGTACTCTGTTAGCTCTTCGCTCATACACAGATGAGGTAAGAAATTTTCTATTATGACTTTAAATATTATTGTTACTTCCATGCTTCCATTTCTTATTTCTATCTGTGTGTGAAAATTATTGCTGAAGTAGAAGAATCTGTTGACGCTGCGAAGATTGGTGATAAAGGTAAAGGTACTCTTCGCAAGGAAAAATCAACTGGTCCTCCTCCAAAGAAAAGAAAAGTTTGTTCTTCTTCTCCTTCAAATGTTCTTCCTAACGAAAATTCCGAAAGTGACAAGGGTGATGAAGATAACGATGATCTTGCTGCAACTGAAGATTCTCCACCTGAATCTTCTATGGCTAAGCTTTCTGACCTCTTTTCTGATTCTCTACAAGGAATGGGAGATAGCCAATTAGCAAACACCTGCAAAGCTCTTGCTACCCTTTGTGATGTCCCTTTACTGGATGGTGATAGCTCTCTTCGTGGAGTTTCTAGATCAGTGACTCCCGACTTCTTGCATTCTCTCAATAGTCTGGTATACTTTTATCTTTTTACTTCTTCATTGTTATAACTCAAAATCTCTTTCTATGTTAATATTTTTTATTTCTTTTCGCAGGCTGGAAAAGCTTATTTTGTTGTTGCCTCAGATCTAGAGAGAAGACGCGAAAATCTTGAAAAAAAGAATCTTCAATTTCGCAAAAAGAATGAAGAATTTGAAGCTGAAGTTAAAGGTCTTCGCGAGAAAAATAGACAATTAGAAATTGATTCTTCCTCGTATAAGAACAAAATTTCTAGTCTTCAACAAGCTAATAATCAGCTCTACGGTATGTTACTTTTCTCCTTTCTCTTTATTCATTCATCCTGTTGTTTTATCTTATTTAAATGATCCTTTTTGCAGACATTTACGGTCTTTCTGATGAAGCTACCCTTCTTCGCTCATTTCCTAATTCCTTGGATAATGATACCCTTCTTGAACGTCTTAACAATTCCTTAAATAGCTTCTCAAATGATAGAATTTCATCTCTTTCTCTAAATGAACTTAGATCGAAATTTCGCCTCTTAGAAATTGATCATAGATCCAGTTTAGGCTTAGCCAACAGATTTAAGCGTCTCCTTATTGATTCCAAAGAGAAAACCAATGAGTTAAGAACCAAAATTAGCGGTCTCATACATGATAAGGATCGTATCTCTGATCAAGGTGCCAAGGCTTTGGCGAAATTCCAAGAGGCTCTCCTTGAAGTTCAACATGAGCGAGATGAAGCTAATCGCAAGAATATTGAACTCTGCGAAAGGGAAAATCAAATTCGTTCTCATCTTCTCATAAGTAGTGAGGATGAATTTGTCTGGGCTGCGAAAATTTTAGATGATGCTAGAAAAGATTTAGTCGTAAATGTTAGTCTCCAAGTTGAACATACAGCCTTGATTAGAGACATGATTTCTGACAGAGAAGGTTGCTAATTGCTCTTCTTTACTAATCTTTTGCTTCTTATGAATTTTCATCAAGTTAATAATTATTGTTTTTGTTCGCAGATTCTGAAAATAAATATCGTGAAAAGATTGAAGAACTTGAAGCTGAAAAGGAGGAACTCGCAAAGAATCTTTCTTCTCGCAACGACAAGTATTCTAGATTGAAGAATCAAATCAAGATCATCGTTGCGAATTTTCAGAATGACGCTATGCATTTTCGCAATCAAACCATCCAATGGTTTGTGATCATAATATCCCACATTCTGATTATCCTTGTCTTTTAGAAGAAATCCCACAGAATACTCCCAGTTTGATTATCTCTGATAGCGAAGCTGACGATGAAGAATCTGATAGTGATGGAAGTTCTGATGGTGATGAAGATTCTGACGCAGATGAAGAAGGAAACAAGTCTGATGAAGATAATGAATTAACCAAGAAATAGTCTTTACTTTTTCTTTGATTCTTTGTAATACTTGTACATTATTTCTTCTTTCTGTATATTTGTGTTTCTTTCATTTTGACCTGCGTAAATTAAAACAATTCTTCTTTGCAATACAGTTAATCAATATAATCATTAATTCTTGAATTTTTGAGTAAATCTCTCATATGGAGACAAATAACATTTTCTAATTTCATACATTCCCATACTTGCCTCTGTTATTTGAATCCAAATGAGAGATTTCATAAAATTCTTATTGTATAATTTCGCAACTTTTGCGAAGTGAATTTTGTTTCTTTTCAAAATCTCATTCCTGTGTGGTCTTATTTTGCCTTCCTAATTAAAGGTCTTATTATGCCACCTCTTGTCATTGCGACAAAATCGCAGGACGTCCTTGCATTTCATGCAAAAACCCATTGATCTTGCCTTAACTTTTTCTTTTGTATTATGGCCTCTTCAGGAATGTTGCGACAATATGACAGGCCTAAATATTCTTGCGAAAATAAAGCCCCATGACATTGCCGTCTTGCGACGAAATCGCAGGACGTCTTCGCACTTTCATGCGAAAACCCATTGATCTCGTCTTATCTTTTCTTTTGTATTATTGCCTCTTCAGGATTGTTGCACAAATATGACAAGCCTTAATATCCTTGCGAATAAAAAGCCTCATGACATTTGCGTCTTAAGACACTTATCAGCTCCCTAATGGAGGGTGCCGCCCTTATCTCCCCCTGGTTGCCCCTTCAAGGAGGCGTACTTCTACCATACAAGGTTAGCTCCTCCCATCCAGTCTTAACAACAACCAGTTGTTTTCGCAGCCTCTTATCCCTTTTACCTATAGGGCTTATGGTTACGAGACTGCACCCTAAGTGGGGTTTTCTTCAGGCCGAGTGCAGTATAAGCCAAGACTTGTCAAGAATGGCAAGGACGCTTCAAACGCCCTGGCACTCTTGACTCAACCGTGTACCTCGGCGCCTTGATCAGATCTGCACTCCTTGGGAGAGTCCTTATTACCTTAGTCGCCCAACCTAAGTCATATGCTTAAGTTGAGAATCCAAGGTGCCTCTCCCGGATGGGCTTCATTGACCCCAAATCTCCATGACTCAGGTTCCGGTGGCGGTGTAGCCTTTCCCTGAGCATGCAATAGGTACCCCCTTAATGACGTACTTTAGGTCTTACATTTGCCTCTTGCGAAATTGTATTCGCGAACTAGGGTGTACGCCATAAAGGTTCGCCTCTTTCTCTTTTGTCATTCTTCTGATTATTTTGTAAAATTCATTATCTCTGCGAGAGTCTCGCAAATCATTAGTATCTGAATTTCGCAATCTCAATTTTGTTGTTCAATCAAATGTATTTTTGAGAATTTTACTTATTGCGAGATTATCGCAACAACTTAATCATTCATACATTTCTTGTTTTTATTACTTTGCCATCCTCTCTCTTTATTATTTTCTGCTACTGCTTCCTTGGTAGTGGTATGTTCATCCTTTTTATTCTGAGCTAGCATTAATTTCGCAACATCTCTTCTCCTTTCTTTTCGATTGTATCCACCATCAACTCTCACTTCTTTGTACATCTTTGATTTTGTGTCGCCAGTTTTCCTTCTTGTTTGCTCTTCCTTCGCAAGATTCTATCTCAGTTTCGTAACATCTCTTTCCTTCAACCCAATCTCCCTTTATGATTCCTACACCATTGGGGTGAGGGAATTTGATGCATTGGTGGAAAGTTGAAGCTACACCTAGAATCCCATGTAGCCAAGGTCGACCAATTAATGCATTGTAGGGTGATTCTACATCAACGACACAGAATGAGATTTCAGAAGATATTCCCTTCAATGGAATTTGCATAGTAACCTCCCCTTTAGGCTTGTTAGCAGTACCATTAAAACCATATATCTTATATGTTGATGGTATAAGATCATCATCTCTTCCACCCATGGTTTTATAAGTATGATAAAATAAGATGTTCACAGAGCTTCCAGTATCGACTAGAATTCTATTGATTGCCCATGAATCTTCAGCTTCATCATCCTCATCTTCTTTCGGTTTTGGATTAATTTCTAATTTTATTACCAATGGATTGTCATGCACTCTTCTCCTTCGGGAATTTCTTCTGCGGTAAAAGAAATGATCTGTTTCTGCCATTCCTCTAGTGCGAGATTTTCGCAATATTCATAATTTCTCTTCCATTATTATCTCTTGCGAACACTCTACTCAAAACATTATCATGAAAATCTTCAATTGTCTTATATGAATGTACGATAGAGTGACAGAATATTTTTTGCTTTTGCACCAACTTCTATGAAGAATGTTTCTTTCTTTTTCATCGTATTCACTTTGTGATGTTCTGGTGGTGGTGGTAATGGTTGAGATTGCGGATGCCCTACCAGAAAGTCGTTTAGTTTTCCTTGATCTATCATTCTCAAAATAATTCTCTTTACATTTCTGCAATCGTTTGTGGTATGTCCATGAAAATGATGATAAGAACAAAATTCATGACTTCTGTGGTTTGGAGGTGGTTCCGTTCCCATGTTCCATGGTGTTGGTATATTCTCCATCAAATTATAGCTTCCCATATCTTCTCCACACTTGCATTTAGAGGTGGCATCTTGATTTCTTCCCATATTACCTTGTGACCTCCTTGTCCTCTATTAAAGTTTGGTCTTTGACCTCCATAAGTTTCTTGCGGTTGATCGAGTCTTTGAATCTTGTTATTTCCTCCACGATTGTAGAAATTTCTTTCTCTTTCATACTCTTCTTGATCTCGGCTCCCATAGCTACCAATTTGCTGATTGTTACTTGTCACCTTTTCTTGTTGTACTTGCGAAGTATTCGCCACTGTGTTTATTAGCTTGGGTAATAAGCTTGCATTCGCTGTTTGTGAGCTGGTGTTCGCAACTGGATATGATTCCATTTCATTTTTTTCCTCTAAAGCAATGTATTCTTCTTGAAGTTCTCGCAATTCAGTCATTGTAATCGTATTCTTGACTCTGAAAATTTGGACATACAACAGGTTTGTTGCAAACATAGCATTGATAAATGATAATATGAGATATCTCTCATCTACACGGCCAGCCATTTCGCTACACATAGTTCTCCATCTTTTAGTCAAGTGTTTCAAACTTTCGCCAATCCTTTGTTTTAATCCAAACACATCTTCTATACCAGGTCGTGAGGAATTATTACTTATATATGCTCCCAAGAATGTGGTCTGCAAATGATTGAAGGAGGTTATTGTATTCTTTGGTAAACCTTCAAACCATTTTAACGCTTCTCCTGTTAAGCTGGATGCGAAATATTTGCACAATACCGCATCATGATTTTCCCATTGTAACATGCACCTCACATAAGCTTTAATGTGTTGAATTGCACAAGTTGTTCCATCGAAAATGCTGGTTAATGCGGGCAAATTGCATTTCGGTGGTATTCCTCCTAATTGTACTTCCCTTGTAAATGGAGTTTTCGCAGCTTCTTCTATTGCTTCATCCAATTGTCTTCTACCTACTTCTCTCTGTTATTTAGCATTCCTCTCATTTCTTCTAATTCTTTCAAGATTTGTTTATTTACACCTGAATCTTGACCCATTGGTCTCTTTAATTTTGCTTCTCTTCTTCTGCGTTCACGTCTATCTTCTCTTGCGAAATTTTGTATCTCTTCTTCATTATCCTCATCTCGTCTTCTTCTGCGATTCTCTTCCTCATCCTATCTTGAATTCGCAAATGATGATGTCGTTCATTTTCCCCTCCATAATTTTGTTCATTTCTTATCAATTCAATTCGCTGTCTTTCAGCCATTCTCTTTACTCTATCATACTCCTCATTGAGATTATCGTTATTCCGGTTTTGTATACGCCTTCTTTCTCGATTGTCATGATTGTTCTGGCGAATTGTCTCCTGAAGCTCTTGTTCTTCCATTTCCGCTCTCAATCTTTCACGTTCGCAGATTAAACGTGCTTGTTCAGCATTATGTCTTTCAATTTCTTCTTCAATTGTCTGTTGATTTCTTTGAGTTTCTCTCACATGTAAAATTCTTCTTCCTTCCTCTTGATTTCCTTCGCCATCTTGGTTATTTTGTCTCTGATTTTGCCCGTTCTCTTGATTTCCTCCAATTTGCCCATCATCAAAAGTTTCATTTTGTGGAATGTAACGATCATCAGTTCTTTCTCTATTTTCGCGATATTCTTCATTAGGATTTGATATTTCTTCTTGAATATTGTTTCCAGCATTGATTGTGGGTGAATTTCGCCTCATTTCTCTTCTAGTCGATCTTGAATATGATTTTGTAATACTTCTCGATCTTCTATTCTGCAGTCTTATATTCTCCATCCTTAATTCGTGATTTTGCCTTGTTAAATTCGCACGTTCTTCTGCCTCAGCTCTTCTTTCTTCATGTATTCTTCGTCTCAATGTTTCTAACGCTCCAATTTCCTCACTCCATGAATTATTCCTTCATCTGCTTCTTGATTTCTCTCTTCCTGTCTATAATTTCTATTTGTTGCTCTTCTTCTATTTCTTCTGCTGAATTTGATCGCCAAGTGTGTACGCTCACCTGTCATAATCTGTATTCCTCTCTTGAACTAGTGTTTGTTGAATTGGCGATTGAATTATTTTCTCTATTATTTCTCATTCTAGTAGATTCTCCCATTTCACTTCTTTCTCTTCCAGCAATTCTTTTGCTTCTTCTAATAGTAGTCGGTTGTTCGGATGTATTTCTTCAATGCTAACAGTATTGCAAGAAATTATAAAATTTTTTTAATCAATCACTTTAAATTTTCACAAATCTCAATATCAATCTTTAGCTTTTTCTAGAATAATCTTCAACTCTTCCCTGTTTCTAGCGCCATTATGTAGTTGCAGGAAATCCTACACTACACCCCTCATATGATTTCATTATTGATCAGCTCATTTTAGGTTTACACTCTTAATTTTATTGATTAATTTCTGAATGTTCTTGCAAGAAAGATAAAGAAGTCAAGAATGATCTCTGCTCTAAACTTTCTCTCTCCTATTTACTTGTTTCTTACTCAAAAAAGATCTCTCTCTCCTTCACAACTCGAATGACTATTTATAAGGAAATACATAGTGGATGACAGCTAATCTGTCATTTATTTTCGGATATGGTTTGCGACATTCTCGCAACCTTACAAATGTTAATTTCGCAAGCTCTCTAATTTTCGCAGGACTATCACATCTTTCTCATGATCCTTACTGACGTCATTTCTGAATTTGTTCTGCGACACTATTGTGTTGTACCATTGATAATTTCGCTGAGACATAATTGTTGCGAGATTCTGATCCTACATCTCTTTTGTGTTGATTAATCCCACTTGATGTATGAGTATAGGTAAGAAATTGTAGATGGTGGATTTTCGAAAAAGGCTAAATTCGTAAACTCATAATTATACGAAGCTCTGATACATCAATCAGACGTGAGTATCGAGACACGGGTCTCTCATCGAATTCTCAACGGAGAGTACTTTCTCTCAGAGTATATGTAGATATGTAGTCTCACGACTGGACAACGACATATCTCATGAATACTGAATACTTTCAGTGATTATTTCTATATAGCATCACGAGATGGACGGCTCCTAGACAGCTTGCTCTGCTAGTATAGAGCGATAACGTCTTCAGGAACAAACAACAAGTTTACCCTGACTATATAAAGGATATGACTTACCGGAAAGCTCATATCGGGATAATTAATGCTCCTAGACAGCTTGCTCTACTAGTGTAGAGCAACAAAGTTAATTATTCCTAATTACAATTGCTCTTATTCCATAGCCGAATCCACGACTGGTCCCATGGAATGGAAATAACGATTGTTCTGATTCTATGATCGAATCCACGACTTGATCTCATAGAATAACAATAACTATATTATCTCATTACTCCGATTTCATGATCGAATCCACAACTGGTCTCATAAATGGTAATAGATAAATCTTAATTACTCCGATTCTATGGTCGAATCTACAATCCCATGGAATGGTAATGCTCACTTTATTATTATGAATTCGTAGTCGAATCCTCAGCTGAACCTATGAATTAATAATAAACATCTTATTACTCAGTTTTGTAAATTATTCTCCACTGAATTCCACAATTAGTAATAAATAATCAACAACCGGGCGTCTGAGATACCTCTAAGTAAGCCCCGATTCAAATGGTGAAGGTGTATTCAACGACGATACACTAACAATCACCACACGAACAAGTATTTCAAAGTACAACGAAATGATGAACCTATGCAAAATAGGGAAGAAAATAATAAATAATTAAAAATATTGACCAGGGTGCTGGGAGCACGGACGCACGACCGACCGACCGTGTCGTGGTCAATCCCACGCCAATTTTATATTTTTATCAAATCTCCTTCGTCTCAAGGAAACTCCTCGGTTTCATGGTACTTCCATAAATCCATAAAAAATAATACAAAATTAAGGAAAGGAGTGTGGGGCATGACCATTGGCCAACCGGCCATGCCTTGGTCCCAACCGGCCCCACACCCCACGGTTCCTTATTATTTTATTATTATTTCTCTAATTTCATGAAAAAACTCCTTGATTTCATGGTATTTTGCACAAATCATCAAATAATAATAATAAAATAAAATAAATTATGAAAACTTGTGGGACCGGGACTTGGCCGGCCGGCCATGCCCTAGCCGGTCCCACACACCCCTTTGTTTTATTGTTTTATTATTAGTTTTCCTTGAATTCATCAAATTCCTTGATTTCATGGTATTTCTCTCAAATTAGGAAAAATTCCCTCAAATCATCAAAAATATCTAAAAAATATTAAAAAATTATGAAAAACTCGTGGGACCGGTCCATAGCCGGCCGGCCATGCCTCCATGGTCCCACACGCCCTTGTTTTTATTATTTTAATAATTTTTGCTTCCCTCAACTCATGAAAACTCCTTCAATTCATGGAAACTCCCTAAATTCATCAAATTTCTCAAAATTCATGAATTTTTCATAAAATCATCAAAATATTATAAAATTAAGGAAAAGGCACCACGGGACCGTGGTCACGACTGGAAGACTATGTCTTGACCACGGCGGTCCCACGCCTCCTCATTCTTTATTTTATAATTATTTGTCATCATCTCATGGTGTTTTCCTCAGTTTCGTCGAAACCCTAATTTTGGCATATTTTCTTGAATGGATGCTCAATTGGACGCCAGAAAATATCAAAATTCTCAGGACTGAGACGCGGACACCTTGGGGACACAAGCACGCTATCTTGACCGACCAAGATTGTCTCTTTGTCTTACAGAAGCCGGTCACATCAAGTTTCACAGTTTTGACCTAATTTGCACAATTGCACGTATTAGGTCCAAGACTCTTCCAAACACTTTGGATTTTCATGAAGCGATCATCATGTGGTCACGTGACTACCCAGGGCCAGTTTCATGACCCCATGGTCGGTCCCCCACTCTGTCATAATTAATTAGGTTTTCTCACCTAAGGCTCAGACGAGCATTTTCGAATAAATGATTTAACCAGCATTTAATCATTCTTTCACCAAAAAATCGTCAACTCTTTAGGAGTTCTTTGTATTTGCTCACGTGAGCATATGGACACTACATGGTTGATCCACGGTCCCATGTAGTCGCTCCCTCCTTCGTCCCATGGTTAAACTTCTGACGAACCATGAATTGATCATCAATTGATCAAATTAGGGTTTCTGAATCCAAGGATCATCACTCCAGATTCCAACCTTAATAATTTTACGACGGCCTCATGCTCATTAATCTACAATTATGCTCGGCTCGACGACCAGTATTATAATTAATATTTTTGGTACGCTGCCAATAATCCATCAGATGAGCAACACATGCTCAGACGATCAAATATTCAACAATTCATCACATGAGCAACACTTGCTCAGATGATAAATATTTTCCCGAACCAAGGAATATTGGTTCAACAATCAATATTCAACGATCCACCGAATGAGAAATACTTGCTCACTTCATCGTAAGAACTATACCTCTGTATCATGACATGTTCAATTCACGAGTTTCAGAACATCATGTTCGACACTCAGCAACTACATGGACTCATCGTCCCATCAAACCACGAAGTCATCAATTGACTAACAAACCACGAGACGTCAATCGTGTCACTTGGGGGGATATCACTTAGGGTTTTGGTCTGGCGGTCTACGATACGTGTGTTCAAACACGCGATGGAATGTGAGCAAGTCGTGCAATCAGTTGAAGGAATTCACGAGGTAGTGGGTGGAAAATCGACCAAGTCTCCACACGTTGAGCAACTGGTTTCAAACACGATCTCCACTTCCCAACTCCTTGATTCCATCAACTGTCACACTTCATGGGATCATGGTGTCTACAATTCCAATAATATAAATAAGTCTCTGAATCATGATTGAATGTGCATCAACAGTATCATCAATCTCACGTCAAATCGACAACATGAGATCATCAACTCATAAATTGAGCAACTACTCTCAATTGAGCAATTTCAATCATTTAGAGGTTATCATATTCATAATACCATTGATTCCACACATTTCCCAGCTTCCGTCCTACTGATCAACCCATCCTCTCTTGTGACCGAATTTACTCTGGAACGGTCATTGTCTTGATTTAGGACGGAGTACTACAGATTGATCTCTCGAATCTAAAGCACCCTCTTTGCAGCGGTGCATCTGTGTGAGGTTTAATATTTCGCTCGGTTCGAGGAGTCTCCTCTGTACGGTCGTCTCCTCAATTCCTTAAAAACCAGCAAATCATTTTTCCCCATCCACAGATTGGCGACCATAGTGGGAGATCATTCTCTCGGTTGCAATCTAACAATCTCACAAGATGGTTGGTCTTAGGACTAATTCAACTAATTCAGATCGGAATATTTCAAACGAAAACATTCCTCATGTTACACCTGGCGACATGGAAGGCAGAGGGATCCCGACTTTGGTAGAGTTGGCTCAAATCCTAGAGGTCCATACCAGGAACATGGACCTGATGAAAGAGACGCTAAACCACATCCTCGACTTTCTCATCAGATTAACGTCCGAGTTAGGCGGTATCTCCGCTCCAGAAGCCTCAACACTGGGGACTGAAGCATCATCTGACCCTCAAATCAACAGCTTCACCACATACGAGAAGCCGGTGGAACAAGAGGTCACACATTTGATTGAAAATCTATGTGAACTCCTGCACTTCTCCAGGGATCAGCGCACAAACATATTTTCAGCACTCAACCAGATATCATCCAGCGTGCAAATAACGCCGCCAACACCATCAGTTAAAGAAGTATCCCTAGTGCCTGGGCATTCGATCTACAATATCTCTTTTGGAGAAGAAGATCGCATGACGGATGAAGGACACAACCGAGCATTGTATGTCACTGGTTTCATCAAAGGCACCGAATTTAGAAGAGATCTTGTCGACACCGGTGCTTCCACCAACATTGTCACTATGAAGACTCTCAGGATGGCCAGATTCCCACAAGGTAAAATCGTTCGCTATCCCATCCTAATGACAGGATTTGAAGGAAGTCAAAGCCATACATATGGATATGCATACATAGATTTGAGGGTTGGGCCGATTCGATCGAAAGCAAAGTTTCATGTGATCGAGCAAGAACCTGACTACCACATAATACTGGGACGCCCATGGCTCCATGATAACAAGGTGGTTCCTTCAACATACCATCAATACATGAAGGCCCTGCTCGACAACAAGATCGTTCGCATTCCGGCTTCATCATCTCCTTATGCTCCCGTCTATGATACTGAGTTCCTTGAATCTCAAAAAGGCGTCCCGGAACCTCCAAGCAGGATTCGCAGTACTCCACTTCCAAGCTGGAAGACTATCGAGAAGGCTGATAACGATCCGTCATCCTCAGCCGCTAAAATGATCAAGTTACCTACCACACCGACTAAACGCCATAATGATCAAGTCTCAACTCGAGGTTCAAACTTCACGACTGATCGAGATGAAGAAGGGAGAGTCATTTATTGCCGACTGAAAGATTAACAATTAATCGGGGAGAACAATGAAAAATCTCCCCCCATGAAGAATCGTGTCAGAGTGAGCTATCACTTGAAGAAGAAGTCCAAGATTCCCCGCGACAACTACAGGACGACACTGACTCTACCACTGACGATCTTGAAACAATCAACATTGGGACTGAAGACGATCCAAGGCCAATCCTGAGCAGTTCAACACAATCACCAGAGGAGCGGACCGAGCTGATAAAATTGTTGAAAGAATATCAATATGTCTTCGCCTGGACGTACGAAGAAATGCCGGGTCTGGATGACAAACTCGTCACCCATCACCTGCACATCGTCCCTGGTTCCAAAGATGTCAAACAACCACCCAGACAATTTAGACACGAAGTCGAGGAGCAAATCAAGGTCGAAATTCAGAAACTGTTGGCAGCAGGGTTCATCAAGCCTATTCTTCATCCAACGTGGCTAGCAAATGTGGTACCTGTTAAGAACAAAAATGGTCAAATCAGATGTTCTGTCGACTTCAGGAACTTGAATAAATGTTGTCCAAAGGATGATTTTCCTCTACCCAACATTGACATGCTCGTCGATGCAACCAGTGGTCATGGTATGTTCTCATTCATGGACAGATATAGTGGGTACAACCAGATCAAGATGTATGAACATGACGCCAACAAGACTGCGTTCCGTACTCCCATTGGGAATTTTCACTACACCGTCATGCCCTTTGGATTAAAGAATGCTGGTGCCACCTATCAACGAGCCATGACTGCCATATTCCACGACATGATGCACAAGAAAGTAGAAGACTATGTTGATGATGTGGTGGTAAAATCGAAGACTCGAGCATCTGATCTCGAAGTTCTAAGGCAGGTGTTTGAAAGGTGCAGAGAATACAAATTAAAAATGAATCCTTTAAAGTGCGCATACGGAGTTTCTTCCGGAAAATTCTTAGGATTCCTGGTCACGGCTGAAGGGATCAAAGTCGACCCAGACAAGGCAAAAGCTATTACCACCATGCCTCCTCCACGTACCGTGAAGGAACTACAGATCTTTATGGGAAAGGTAAATTATATTCGACGCTTCATTCCTGGATTAGCTCAACTCATTGGTTCGTTCACACCTCTGCTGAAGAAAGGAGCAAGCTTCACCTGGACACCTGTTCAACAAGAAGCTTTCCATAAAATACAACAAATATTATTGTCACCGGCCGTCATGAGGTCTCCAGTGCAGGGAAGACCTCTGATTCTTTATACAGCCTCCAGTGACGTCTCCATCGGCACACTCCTCGCTCAGGAGGACGACGAAGGCGTCGAACGACCGATTTACTACTTCAGCCGCACAATGAGAGATGATCAACTCCGATATCCAAAGGCCAAAAGGGCATTCCTTGCATTGGTACATACAATCCAGAAGTTCATACATTACTTACTATCTAACAGGGTCGTACTCATCTCCAAAGCTGATTCCATAAAGTTCTTGCTATCAAAGCCATCCTTGATAGGGAGACCAGCGAAAATGGCTACTCTAGATGTCAGAATTTGACATAGCTTGCACGCCACCTAAAGCCATCAAATGTCAAGAGGTCGCAGACTTTCTCGCTGCTTTTCCAGGGGAAGACACAACAACACTACATGAAGAAGTGCCCGACGAACTCCCAGACATCTTGGTCATCAAGGAAAAAACATGGCTTCTATACTTTGATGGATTTGCCACCCCTAGTAGTGACACCGGAGGAGCGGGCATAGTACTGGTGTCTCCATCTGGTGAAGTTTTCTCACATTCGTTCAAGTTAGATTTCCACTGCACCAACAACTCAGCAGAATATGAAGCCCTCCTATTAGGATTATCCTTGGCCAAGCAAGCAGGAGCAACACACCTTGAGATAAGGGGGATTCAAAATTATTGGTCAACCAGATGAATGAACGTATTCTCTCAAGAAATCACACTTGCTCCATTCAGAACGAAGCTCAGCGACTGTTGACCTATTTTGCTGACGCAACGATCGTCCATACTGGACGGATAACAATAGGCATGTTGATTGCCTAGCAACTCTCGCCTCCAAGATGCAATTCTAAGGAGCAGAGAAAACGATCACTGTACAGAGGCGTACCGTATCTTCAACTTGGCTCACTCAGATAGAAGACATTCAGCAAACGATTGGCGAGCACCCATCATTCATGAATTGAGCAGCTCGTTTCATAAGGCCAAGTCAGCCTCAAAATTGAAGAACTACTTCTTGCTCCATGGAGGACTATACTATCGAAACCCTGATGGATCTCTATCACGATGTCTTGGGAGTAACGAAGCGGAAGAACAACTCAAGCGCATACATGAAGAAATCTGCGGGCAAACGTTAGTGGTAACACTTTACAGAAAGCTTCAAAGAATGGGTACTACTGGCCATCCATGGAGACTCAGTCAAGAGCTTTACAAGGATCTTGTCCTGATTGCCAAACACCTCCTCATCACTTGGAGGTTTTGACGGTCCACCACACTGGGGACTGGAGGAGCCTTACATCAAATACCTCCGGGACAACGAACTACCACTGGAAAAGAAGCAAGCAGTCAAACTCATTCAGAAAGCTAAGAGATTCGTCTATCTCGATGGGATCTTATACCGCAAAAGCTTTGGTGGAAATTTACTGAGGTGCTTAGCCGAACATGAAATCCCTACAATCCTGAAGGAAGTACATGATGGAGAACATCAAGGAAAGAGGAAACTATTTCTTCAAATTCATGAGAAATATTATTGGCCAACCATGGAAGATGATGCAGCCGCACACGTTCAGAGGTGTCACCAATGCCAAACCCATGGTAATCTCATCCACACTCCTTGTCTCCCGTTGAATTCTGTGAATAGTCGTGGCCTTTCTACAGCTGGGGACTAGATATCATTGGGAAGATCAATCCAGCATCTTCAAAACAACATGAATACATCATCACTGCGACAGAGTACTTCACCAAGTGGGTCGAAGCTATTCCTCTTCGAAGCACCACTGGAGTTACGATTGCCGCCTTCATCAAAGAGCACATAATATGCAGATTCGGAGTTCCTAAGCATATCATCACAGATAACGGAACTCCTTTTGCCAATCAAGATGTTGAGAAGCTGCTCAATAAATATGGGATCAAACAAATCTTCTCCACGCCTTACTATCCACAAGGAAATGGTCAAGCAGAAAGTACCAACAAGACTTTGGTCAGGATTATCAGTCGGACGATTCATGACAATCCTCGATCATGGCATGAGCAATTACCCATGGCTCTATGGGCTTACAGAACTGCACCAAGGAGCTCGATCGGTACTTCGCCATATTCCCTTGTCTATGGAGCCGACGCCATACTTCCAGCAGAAATCAAAGTTCCCTCAGCCAGGATTGCAGCATCCAGTGGTGTACAATGGGATGAGGGAAATCTCCAGATCAAGAATCGCTGAGCTAGATATGCTGAATCAAGGAGAACCAAGGTGGAAAAATATGTGGAAGCTTACAAACAGAGGATCTCCAGAGCCTACAACAAAATGGTAAGACCTCGAACATTTCAAGTAGGAGATTTGGTATTAAAGACGGCAAAGCACATTCAACAAGACATGTCGCTCCTAAGTTCTCTCCTAAATGGGAAGGGCCATATGTTGTTATCAAAGCAGTGTCTAGCGGATACTACAAAATTTTAGCAATCAATGGAGGAAAGGAAGGAAACATCATCAATGGCAAATGGCTCAAAGCTTATTATGCCTGATCCATGAAACAAACTACCTCTTCATCATTTCAAGCATTTTCAAAAATGTAATTTCATTCCTCCAAAGAGCATGCGAATGCTCCTTTGTTTTCATTAAACATTTCATAAATGAGCAAAATTCGTTCATACCATGATCAACTGTTTCACCTAACTAGAAACTCAGATTTACTCAAAAAACAACAACCACAAATGCTCACTCAGAGCAAACCATCCAGCAACGGATAATCCCTGTAAGAAGCCTCGTCAAGCTTCTTCTGAAAAATCTTGGTCTTTGCCTTCAAGTCTTCGACCGCTTTCTCAACCCTTGCTGACTCCAGAGCCAGTATCCTCTCCTCATCCAGTAAAGCTGCATTCATGGAAATTGCATCAGCAGCCTCTGCCGCCTTATGAACCTTGATTATCTCAAGACGACGAGAGCCAGCTTACATTGAATCGCAATATCTCACAATTCGAGATCATTTCATCCCATTTGGTGCAGTTCATGGTTTTTGACGTCTCGCAAGTGCATCTGATTCATTTCCTCGATGATCGGCAATAGCCCCGCTACCGTGGTTAAAAGGTTGGAAGAAACCTTTCCACACTTCTGTGGTAGCAATGTGACCATACTTCTTCCAGATCTTGGTGTACAGAGGCATGACATTTGGGAATCACGAATCCCCGACCATTTCATTGTCTGGGAAGGTATTAATCAATGGGGCTTCGAATAAAAGTCCAGCGGTTGGGTATTCACGAGCATGGACACTGTCTCCGTCTCCACGGATCCTACAGAATCTTCACATGCCTGGTTACTGCTTTCCTCAACCTCAACCACGGTCACGGACTTTCCACTCTTTCTTCGTCTAGCATCGACGACGACACGGACATCCGCCTACGATGAAACGAAGGAGTGTTAATCCCGGGACTCAGTACAATCTCAAGAGTCATAGGTTTACTTACAGACGATCCAGCTTCAGCACGAGCCGATCCATACCGGGCAGGAGCTCTAACAGTCCGCTTAGGCCTTGCATTATGAGGAGTAGCATTCTTCTTACAGTCCTACGACAAATCATTCTCTTGTGATCAACAATCTCGATTGAACAGAGACAAGAAAGGAGAAGAAGAAGAAGTGTACAACTTACTGAGATAGACGTTGCTATTTCACGCTTCGACTGAAGATCATCTTGAGAAGAAATGTTTGCTCGACATGACGGCAAGAGGTAGGATCAAAACTTCTCTGCACGATGAAACTGACTCAGGAATGGAAGAAATATTTGCGTGGATCATAGATTTGGAGTCTTGAAGATATATATATCAGGCGATAGTCATCATAGGTCAACTCAGTTACGAGTTTCACTGAAACCCTAGGCTTCAAAGATCGATACCGAAGACGCGGAGGAAAATAACACTGGGGACTGAACATCACGGGTCAAAGGATAGGCCACGCGGCCTTGTACACGTCATGAATTCTCAGCCGTGTTATGTTACTTCTCATGAAAATCGACAAGTCATGATGAATTTGGATATATGGACATTGGTCCATGTCATGGATTAGAAGAAATCGACGTTAACAAAATGTTCATCATTCAGAAGAAAAGTCTAATTGAAGTAAAGTCATTTAAACAGTCAAAAGAAAGATATCCACTATGAAGACTAAAAGGGAATGCTCTAACGTCTAAAGAAGATGGAAGTAAAACTACTCGTCGGACTCATCCGAATTGTCAGCTTCATCGTCACTGTCCTTCTCGGAATCATCTTCTTCAGAGTCACTGTCAGATCATTGGTGAAGTCCGGTGGACGGAAGATAACATCATCATCTGAATCCGAGTTATCTTCTGCTGCAGCTTCAGCTTCAATTTTCTTCATCATCCTGATGCTCTCTTTCATATCGATCAGGCTTAATGTAACGCTCGGATGGTTCCCATGTGATCTCTTCAGAAGCATCAGCATCAGAATCAGAAGGCACCCATCCAAGAATGACGCTTCTCCTCAACCCTCTGTCTCTTACGCCGGGTGCGATCTTTCTCACGTTGACGGGCATCCTCCTTTTTGTCTTCAGCTCTCTTTCTTGAGTTCAGCAAAAGAGACTCTTCGCTCACCCAAGGGAACATTAGGCTTCGCCCCTTCTGGGTAACCCTAGCCTTTGATTTCGCTACAGGAGCGTCGGAATCCTCATCAGAAGAGCCAGAGGAAGAAGAGGAATACCAGTAATCGTAATTGCTGTTATTGTTGGTCGACATTTTCTGGAACCGGAAGATCAAAGATTACTACTATGTAAACAAACCAACATCAGCAAAAAAGGTAACTTGAACTCTTACCTCTTTACATTCT
Source organism: Papaver somniferum (assembly GCF_003573695.1). Taxonomy (NCBI): domain Eukaryota; kingdom Viridiplantae; phylum Streptophyta; class Magnoliopsida; order Ranunculales; family Papaveraceae; genus Papaver; species Papaver somniferum. Next base: position 63,015,573 of record NC_039367.1, read on the forward strand.
ACTAATGTAGTAGTTATGCGTAAGAGTTAACACCTCAAAATCGTTCGTCTCTTCGAAAACTGCAAAAACGAACGAAACTTTATTTAATTTCCGAAACTGATTTTTCATGAAATCACGGACACAATTTTCATAATGTGAACATTCACACAACTGACCTATGAAGTTATACAAAAATATTTCATCATAAATATATTGTCTATCTTCGAAGGTTCCTCAAAACCACGTTTTGATTTTTCGAAAAAACAGCAATTAATGCAACTTGCATACATAAATTCTCAAGGATTTTATTAATGAAAACAAACTCATGCAAATAAAATTATCATCATATTTTGCACAATATATGTCATGCATATATAAAAAAAAACTATTTTTCCTTCGTATCGTCGTTATTTGTCTTTAAAACGAAGGTTTATTTCAAAATATTGTGAAAGCTCACATCTCATACATATGATAAAGTTTTGTATTTACATGAAAGCTCATAAGCAAAATTTTATCACTGGACACAAGTTCATCATACATATTTTCCTTCGTGTCGTCGTTATTTGTCTTTAAAACGAAGGATTATTCGATTTCATGAAAATTCACTTCTTTTATGATAAAACCTTGGTACACATGAAAGCTCATAACTAAGTTTTATCACTGGACCTAGGTTCATATAAAAAAAAATCTCTCCTAAATCAGGGATTATAGTTAGTTTTCAAAACTAACGATCGAACGAACATACGTTTTCAAAAACGAGGGTTTTTCATAAAACTCACACTAATATACACATGTATATAACTTCATCATGATCAAACATGAAAACTCATGAGGATCATAAACATCAAAAAAAAAACGTACCTGGCGCCGGCCGGAATTGGCCGCGACGGCGACGGCGCGACGGCGGCGGGGAACTTCTCCTGCTGGCGTGAAGGTGAGAGTGATGGAGAGCTGGTTGGGAAAAAAAAAAAAAAAGGATTTCCCTTTTATATCAATTTTATTTCCAAAACCTAATTTTCTAAGGATTTCCTTATTGGGCCCGACCCGCGAATCCTAACCGACCACGGACTCGTCGTCCAAACCAGCGGTTCAACACCAATTTATGCTCATCAAACGACGCTCCAATCATGACATTGAAGCCTTCATCAAGTCGTGGTTTGCTCATGCTCTAAATCCGGTAAGTCTCAACTTACGACTAAGTTCAATTACTGGTATTATATTTATGGCCGGAAAATCACCATTTAATGCTGACTGAGGAACACAGCTTTCCTCAGTAAGCAGGGGACTTAATGTAGATGGTGGATTTTCGACAAAGGCTAAAATCGTAAACTCATAATTATACGAAGCTCTGATTCAGCAATCAGACGTGAGTATCGAGACACGGGTCTCTCATCGAATTCTCAACGGAGAGTACTTTCTCTCAGAGTACATGTAGATATGTAGTCTCACGACTGGACAACGACATATCTCATGAATACTGAATACTTTCAGTGATTATTTCTATATAGCATCACGAGATGGACGGCTCCTAGACAGCTTGCTCTGCTAGTATAGAGCGATAACGTCTTCAGGAACAAACAACGAGTTTACCCTGACTATATAAAGGATATGACTTACCGACAAGCTCATATCGGGATAATTAATGCTCCTAGACAGCTTGCTCTGCTAGTATAGAGCCACAAAGTTAATTATTCCTAATTACAATTGCTCTATTCCATGGTCGAATCCACGACTGGTCCCATGGAATGCAATAACAATTGTTCTGATTCTATGATCGAATCCACGACTTGATCTCATAGAATAGCAATCTATATTATCTCATTACTCCGATTTCATGATCGAATCCACAACTGGTCTCATAAATGGTAATAGATAAATCTTAATTACTCGATTCTATGGTCGAATCTACGATCCCATGGAATGGTAATGCTCACTTTTAATAATAATAAAATAAAATAAATTATGAAAACTTATGGGACCGGGCCTTGGCCGGCCGGCCATGCCCTAGCCGGTCCCACACGCCCCTTTATTTTATTATTTTATTACTAGTTTTCCTTGAATTCATCAAATTCCTTGATTTCATGGTATTTCTCTCAAATTAGGAAAAATTCCCTCAAATCATCAAAAATACCTAAAAAATATTAAAAAATTATGAAAAACTCGTGGGACCGGTCCATAGCCGGCCGGCCATGCCTCCATGGTCCCACACGCCCTTGTTTTTATTATTTTAATATTTTTTGCTTCCCTCAACTCATGAAAACTCCTTCAATTCATGGAAACTCCCTAAATTCATCAAATTTCTCAAAATTCATGAATTTTTCATAAAATCATCAAAATATTATAAAATTAAGGAAAAGGTACCACGGGACCGTGGTCACGACCGGCCGACCATGTCTTGACCACGACGGTCTCACGCCTCCTCATTTCTTATTTTATAATTATTTTTCATCATCTCATGGTGTTTTCCTCAGTTTCGTCGAAACCCTAATTTTGGCATATTTTCTCGAATGGATGCTCAATTGCACGCCAGAAAATATCAAAATTCTCAGGACTGAGACGCGGACACCTTGGGGACACGAGCACGCTATCTTGACCGACCAAGATTGGCTCTTTGGCTTACAGAAGCCGGTCCCATCAAGTTTCACAGTTTTGACCTAATTTGCACAATTGCACGTATTAGGTCCAAGACTCTTCCAAACACTTTGGATTTTCATGAAGCGATTATCAGGTGGTCACGTGACTACCCAGAGCCGGTTTCATGACCCCATGGTAGGTCCCTCACTCCGTCATAATTAGTTAGGCTTTCTCACCTAAGGCTCGGACGAGCATTTTCGAATAAATGATTAAACCAGCATTTAATCATTCTTTCACCAACAAATCGTCAACTCTTCAGGAGTTCTTTGTATTTGCTCACGTAAGCATATGGACACTACATGGTTGATCCACGGTCCCATGTAGTCGCTCCCTCCTTCGTCCCATGGTTAAACTTCTGACGAACCATGAATTGATCATCAATTGATCAAATTAGGGTTTCTGAATCCAAGGATCATCACTCCAGATTCCAACCTTAATAGTTTTACGACGGCCTCATGGTCATTAATCTACAATTATGCTCGGCTCGACGACCAGTATTCTAATTAATATTTTTGGTACGCTGCCAATAATCCATCAGATGAGCAACACATGCTCAGACGATCAAATATTCAACAATTCATCATATGAGCAACACTTGCTCAGATGATAAATATTTGCTCGAACCAAGGAATATTGGTTCAAGAATCAATATTCAACGATCCACCGAATGAGCAATACTTGCTCACTTCATCGTAAGAACTATACCTCTGTCTCATGACATGTTCAATTCATGAATTTCAGAACATCATGTTCGAAACTCAGCAACTAGATGGACTCATCGTCCCATCAAACCACGAAGTCATCAATTGACTAACAAACCACGAGACGCCAATCGTGTCACTTGGGGGGATATCACTTAGGGTTTTGGTCTGGCGGTCTACGACACGTGTGTTCAAACACACGATGGAATGTGAGCAAGTCGTGCAATCAGTTGAAGGAATTCACGAGGTAGTGGGTGGAAAATCGACCAAGTCTCCACACGTTGAGCAACTGGTTTCAAACACGATATCCACTTCCCTACTCCTTGATTCCATCAACTGTCACACTTCATGGGATCATGGTGTCTACAATTCCAACAATATAAATAAGTCTCTGAATCATGATTGAATGGGCATCAACAGTATCATCAATCTCACGTCAAATCGACAACACGAGATCATCAACTCATCAATTGAGCAACTACTCTCAATTTAGCAATTTCAATCATTTAGAGGTTATCATATTCATAATTCACACACCCACAATCTTTGATTACCATTGATTCCACACATTTTCCAGCTTCCCTCCTACAGATCAACCCATCCTCTCTTGTGACCGAATTTACTCTGGAACGGTCATTGTCTTGATTTTGGCCGGAGTACTACAGATTGATCTCTCGAATCTAAAGCACCCCCTTTGCAGCGGTGCATCTGTGTGAGGTTTAACATTTCGCTCGGTTCGAGGAGTCTTCTCCATACGGTCGTCTCCTCACTTCCTTAAATACCAGCAAATCGTTTTTCCCCATCCACAGAAATTTAATCTTTTTTCAACTCAAATGATGGGTACTTTCCCATGAGATGAAAAAAAAAAAAAGGAGAAGACTCGTATCTCTTTTTTTTCATTGAGCTCAGCCTCCTAATCGTCTAAATCCTTGTGATTGGGGCCGGACTTATTGGTTAGTGGAGCTCTTCTCTGCTTTCTCCATGAAATCTTCTACCTCTATCCTACTGGAAGCAAAGTCTTTTGATTTATCTTGGTTTAATAATGGTAAACTAAGAGATCTAAAGTTTTGGAAAGATTCAAGGGACGTAATAACTGGATCTTCTTGCCAGAAGAATCGTTGGATTGGGTTTATCAAACTACTTTGGAAGCTGTCAAGACGCTTAAATTTAAACCTCAAAAATGGACCTGCAGATTTCATCAGGTTGTCATTTTAATTGAGATGCTATCTAATTCTAATTTCTGAAAATTTCTAGTTCTGATCCTTCCAAAGATTGAAGGAGCAGGTTCATTTGTATCCCTAGTGGCTTTTCGGGATCTATCAGGAGCACTTTGGTCATCTATCATTCGTGTCCCATCTGCGAGACAGGAAGTCTTACCCAAGACGGATTTTTCTTCTTCTGCTTCGCCATCATCAATTCCATTCTATCAAGAAGAAGGTTTGGATATGTATGATGCTTATACTCTCGGTATTACAGTGGAAGTTGGTAATAACCATTATCGGTGGCCTAGGATTGCTGATGGGATCATTAAAAAATTTAGATTATATGATAATCTTAACCTTCGAAGTATTAATGGCAATCTAGCTTTCTTCATGGCAAATTCAGTTCATGAATTTGATGTTCTCCTTAAAGATAACACTTTAAGGATTGGGAAATCATCAGCAAAACTCCGGTAATGGGTCCCAAATGATTATGTTATCTTTAAGGGTCCTTCTCTTCATCAGGATATTCATTGGTTATGGATCAGAGGTTTTCCATTCCATTTCTGGGATTACAAGTCTCTTGGGTCAATCTTAAAACCTTGGGGGTATTCTTATATGTACACTGTTCTACTTGGAATTTTACGAAGCTTAACAGCTGCAAAATCAAGGTTCAATGTGATATCTCCAACATCCCCGTTGTGGTCCAATTCAATGGTCTTTTGCTATCAGTTGATTGATACATGATTATTAGCAAGCTTCAATCATCAAGCATCCCATCAAATCAGCAGTAGTCATGCCTTCCAGTAAGACAAATTCTGCGGAGGAAGAACCGGTCAAATCTCTGATTTCTCAAACCTCTATTTCCTAGGAAAATTCGTTTTTGCCGGTTTCTTCTCCAGCAATTTCAAATTCAAATCACCATAAACATAAGGAGCTCAAAAATTTGGATTCTGTCTGGGCAACGGTGTTTGATAGACTGATAAGGGGAAGTCGTAGTGAGTTGGGTGCCTTCTTGGGTCGGATTAGTAACTCGATTCTGGGTTCTAATAACTCACATCCTGGGTCACTCTCCCTACCAAACAGACAGGTGCGTGTCTGGTGAGAATCTCAATTGACCCTTCTCAATTTGTGTCTGCGTCTAATTCTAGACCGTTAGATGCTTCCTCGAGTCCCATCTTGGCAAACATATTTGATGCTTTTGCATCACTTGATGATATTTCGTTTGTTCCAGATAATGTTGAAGCTTTAATCCTTTCTTCAGCAGACTCAGATACAAACTCCGTCGAAAAGGTTCTTGAATCTAAAATTGATTCACAGATTAACTTTAGCAAATCTATTGGTGTTTGTACGAATCACCAACTACAAGAAGCATCTGTAAAGCTTTGATTATGAAAAACTCAGATTCAGGGGGCAGCAATGGAAATCCCGGCTCATGAGGATGATGATGGACTGGGTGCTTTTGATGTTGAAGAGGAAAACGGATGTGATAATCATTCACCAGATGAAAGTAAAATTGAAGCTCTCTCTGGTAATTTTGATAATGAACCATTTGAGAATATCGGTTTTAATCCGATTGATAAGTCAATGGGTTTGGTATCTTCTAATGGATCATAAAATATTATCGTGGAATATTAGAGGATTAGAGCAAGAAGAAAAAATTATTGCAATCCGTAATTCAATTAGGAGGAATAATGCAACAATCTATGCTATCCAGGAAACAAAGAAGGAATTGGTCGATGAAGCCTTAATCAGATCGTTATGGGGTAGTAATGCTTGTAATTTCATCCATCTTCCATCTATAGGTGCTTCTGGAGGCATCATAATTATGTGGAAAGAGGGGGTTTTGCAGATGGAGGATTCTCTCATTGGTGCCTTCTCTGTATTGATAACTTTGTATGGTGTCTCACTTCTATGTATGGTGCTACTGAAAATGGGGATTACAGGCAATATTGGCAAGAGCTATCGGATATTAGACTTGTCTTTGAAGATCCCTGGGTAATATGAGGAGATTTTAATGCAATTTTAACTCAATCAGAAAGGAATCGACCTAGTGGTTATATTACTAGTAGAAGATTTTTCAAGTCTTTTGTGAGCAGACATGAAATGATTGATCTCCCAATGTCTGGTGGCAGTTTCACTTGGACTAATTCTCAGCAACCTCCAATACTGGTTAGGCTTGATAGATTTTTGGTTTCAGATGATTGGAAAGCTCATTTAACTGCAATTCTGCAAATGAGTCTTACAAGACCAATATCAGACCATACTTCCATTATGCTTTGTTGCAACTCAGGAGTTAAGTTTAAAGCTCTCTTTAGACTTGAAAACTACTTGTTGTTGCATCCTACATTTCTCCCTAATTTGGATCTTTGGTGGCGTAATCTGACATTTTTTGGCAAACCTAGTTTTGTTTTTGCTAAGAAATTGCAGAGTCTAAATTTCTTCATCAAAATTTTTAAAAAATCCTTGGGTGATATCCAGTATAAGCTAGACCAGTTGGAAGAGACTATTGATAGCTTGGATATAATGGAAGAAGATGCTCAGTTGACACAAGATGATGTGATTGAGAGAGAATTGGCAAGGATTAAGCATAAATCTTTATCTCTTGACCTTGTCAGGAAATGGGGCCAAAGAGCAAAAGAAAGATGGGTTAAAGACGGAGAAACAAACTCACGGTATATTTATCAGCTAGCTTCCTTCAAATACAACTGCAATAACATAAATTGTCTCTCAATCGATGGCTCTATTAGGTATGACAAAGGTATGATTGCAGCTTAAGCTGAAAATTCTTACACTTCTTTGTTTTCAGAAGAGTATGTTATTAGGCCAGGATTTGATGGCCTCGAATTCCCTACTATTCCGCTTGCTGATAATATTGCTCTTGAGAAGTCATTCTCCGAAGAAGAGGTAAAGTCAGTAATTATGCATTTTGGCAATAACAAAGCGCCAGGTTCGGACGGTTTCACCATGGAATTTTTTAATATTTCATGTTATCAAAAAGTTCTAAACCAGTGCAGCTTTGGATTGGAGACTCAACTGCACTAATTTGAAGCTCATTCCAAAAATCAATGGAGCCGTTTCATTACAGAACTTTAGTCCAATTAGTCTTATTGGGAGCGTTTATAAGATAATTTCTATGTTACTGACTGAAAGAATGAAGAAAGTGCTCCCTTGTATTATTGCTGATTTCCAAGGTGCTTATGTCCACAATAGGCAGATAAATGATGGCATTTTGATAGCAGTAGAATTAATAGACTCCAGGATAAAAGGAGATAAGTCTGGGATTGTATGTAAGGCAGTTTCGAGAAAGCGTTCGATAATATTAATTGGAATTTGTGTAGATATGTGCCTAACTAAGTTTGGTTTTGGTACTTTATAGATAAGTTGGATCAGGTGGTATTTGTCCTTCGCTAGATTCTCGGTTCTTATCGATGGTGAGGCTACGAAGGTCAAAAAGGAGTCGGGCAGGGAGACAATATCTCTGTTTCTCTTCATAATGGTAATTGAAATTATGTCCTTAATGATTAAAAAATCTGCGGGTGATGGACTAATTTCTGGTTTTTCGGTTGCTCCTCATGGTACTACTATAAATCACCTGCAATTTGCAGATGACTTAATTATTTTCCTAGATGACTCTGTTGAACAAATAAGAAATTTAAAGAGTATTCTTATTTGATTTGAGATGGTGGCTGGTTTGAAGGTAAATTTTCGGAAAAGCGCTATTGCAGGGATTGGAGTAACTCATAATGGAGAGTTGTGTGTGGATGCATTTGGGTGTCAGTTGACTACATTTCCAATAAACTATTTGGGTATTCTGCTCGGGAGCAAGTTCAAAAACAGGGTTATTTGGGACTTAATAATTCAGAAGTGTCGACAAATGATGAGCACGTGGAAGAGGAAGTATTTATCAAAGGGCCAAAGGCCGACACTCATCAACAGTGTCATTGCCAGTTTGCCAATTTATTACCTCTCAATGTTTAAGATGTTGGTTTCCATGATAAAGGAGATTGAAAAGATCATGCGGGATTTTCTGTGGGGTTCGTATGATGCGAAGAAGAAAATGAGTTGGGTGTCTTGGTCAAGATCAGCTCTTCCCAAGTCAAGAGGAGGCATTGGAATCAAAAAACTAAAGTTAGTTAATAAGGCTCTTCACTGTAAATGGATATGGAGATATGGGTCTGAAAAAACTGCACTTTGGAGGCGCATTATTTGTGAGAAATTTGGAGGTACTCATAATTCTCTTTTTCCTAATTCGTACTCAAAAACTGTAGGACATAGTCTTTGAGCAGGCATCCTTAAATCAAAAAATTATGTCATTCAAAATACTAGATTAATCCTGCACAATGGGACAAATATTCATTTTTGGACAGACAAATGGATTGGAGATATAGAATCTCTAAAACCAAGAAAGCTATTGCTAGGGACATGATTTCTAATGAGGGAGCTTGGAACTTTAACTTTAGAAGAAGATTAAATGAGAATGAGATTGGGAATGTTGCTGATTTACTTACGCAATTAGGAAATTTCTCTAATTCACTTCTGGACTCTACGGTGGATGATGCTAAACTGTGGAGTTTCGGTTCCAATTTCTCTGTTTCTAGTTGTTATACATCTCTGGATTTAAATGGGTTTCTTATGTTTCCTGTAAACAAGTTTGGAATCCAAAAATACCACTCAAGGTATCTTTTTTGGTATGGACTTTTTGTCACAAAGGGGCTCCAACTCTAGACTACTTATTCAGAGCAGGAAAAGTAAACACAAGCCAATGCCTGTTGTGTGCAACGGAAGAAGAGACAAACAACCATCTGTTTTTGCATTGTTCAGAAACTAGGTAAGTGTGGCATTATTTCTTGGATAGCTTCAGGGTGAGATGGGTTTTTGCGGAAAACATTAAGACGGGTATTTGTGAGTGGTCTAATAAGAAGAGCAGCCGTATAGTGAAGAAGATTTGGGGACTACTTCCTTTCGCTATTTGGCGGAACATTTGGAAGGAACGTAATTGTCAACTGTACAGATACTCGAGAAGGCCTATTAGTCAGTTGATAGTATCAGTTAAGTGTACTTTATTTCACTGGTCTTTAGCCACCAATCTTTTTGAAGGTTAAGTACCTTAGTTTGTAATTGGGATGCTATGATTGGGAACAACTAATTTGTAGCCTTCATCTTTTCAATGATGGCTAATTTTTTTAAATATAATTATCCCTTTCTCTGAAGAAAAAGGAGAAGTCGATGTGCATGAACTCCTCTTTGACTGGTAAAATTGTGAATTTCGCAAGTTAGGTTTGTTTTAGGGTCGGTTATAGTTTGGCCATCTTTACTAGTAAAATATACAGAAAATGGGTCATATAGCCAAAAAGGTTCTTTTTCTGGGCCAAATGGACAGTTAGAATTTGGCCTGGGTCAAATAGCCAATGGAATCTTTTTAGTGCGGAGAGACATTACTACCCTTTTGTAACCGTTCTAACCCCACGTTTTCATCAAAACCACCCACGATCTCCCTCTCTCTTCACTAAAACCACAACGTCCTTCATCCCCACGTTTTCACCCCCACCGTCCTTCATCTTCATCCCCACACCAGAAATCGTTTTCATCATCTTCATCTTCATACCCAGTTACCAGAAATCGTTTTCATCTTCTCTTCAGTTTCATCGTTTTCATCCACTGTCTCATAACAAATTGAGGGGAATCAGTTTCATCCACCGTCAACACCACCATCAACAATACTAGAAACTGTTTTCATCCTCCGTCTCTAATACACAATCAACACTACAACAATGGTTTCAGTGAATTAGGGTTTCAATAATTTCAGTGTATTGGGAGATTATAGGGTTTCAATCGATCTGTTTCAGTGTATTTGGAGAGTTAGTGTTTCAATAAGTTTCCACAGAATGTCTCCTAGAACTCGTAAGTTTTCAAACCCTAACTCTTTTTTGTTCTTAATTTCAGAATTACATGATTAAATTTTTGAATTGGTTGTTTTAATTTTCATTTTAGTTGATTTATGTGTTGAATTGCTTGTTTTATTTTAAATTTCAATTAGATGAAACTGGTTTGCATCTGGTTTCATTAAGTATTAAACCAGTTTAAAACAGGATGTAACTGATTTGTTTCACTGTGAAATTGGTTGAAGTGAAATTGGATCTGGGTATCTGATTTGTTTCAGCAGGGTTTAAACCAGGATTTAACTGGTTTCATCTTTTGTTAATCTGCAATGTATATTGTTTCAAGCAGATTAACACTGGATGAAACCAGTTTCGTTCAGGTTTAAAGATACATCTGCGGTTAATATAAGACTATTAGTATGTTGTAAATGGGATGTATGAAAATCTATGTTATGGATTGAACGAAATTGGGTTTACATTTGGCTACGAAGTGATGCTCAGCAGGTGTTTGAAAATGGTTTTCATCAAATTTTAAGTTAGAATGTAAATGACCTGTTGGTGGTATTAAATTAATGATTAAATGGGTTTGCATCTTGTTATTTAATTGTTTTTAATTGTTAAATTGCTTGAAGTGAGATTGGATGTAATTTGGTTTTCATCTTGGCTTGAATTTGGTTATATCAACTGTTTCAGCAGGTTTACACTATTATGAAACTGATTTCATCCAGGTTTAGTTTGCAGTGTATGTTGTTTCAGCAGACTAAGACTGGATGAAATCAGATACATCCAGGATTTTGCTACTTTTTAATGTTAACTTTTGAAGATCTGTATTAAAGTTATGTCCTATTTTAGTTTCATGCCATAAATCAGTTATTCTGAAACCTGCTGAAACTTGGTTTCATCCAAATTGTTGCAGGAAGCGGTAGCAAGAAAAGTAAGAAGAGTGCTGCTGCTGAAATTACATCCAAGAATAAGCATGATGTGAAAGTGGGCGGAGAGTCTAGCACATGGGATATGGAACTTGTGGATGCCGAAATGTATGAAGACAAGTTAGAGAAAAAGGAAGGGAAGAAAACGTTCCGATCAAACCTGAAACCGACAGTTGAAGTGATGGAAAAACTGGTATTTACTGAAGCACAAGAGGCTGTGTTAAGGAAGAATAAATTCTGGAACTTTATTGAGGCGATCAAACAAGGTAAGGTGGGCAAGGCTGAATGTAGCAAAGCTCCAAGGGCGTTAGAGTTCATCATAAGAAATTTTGACCCGAAAGAGTTGGCATTCAAGATTGGTGATCAAGTTTTCAAGACCGATGCAAATCATCTTGATGTTATTTTCAAAATGCAGAGAATACGTATGAGTGAACAAGATAAGAAACTTTATGGACCAAAAGAAGACCCAAGTTTGAAAACTTCTGAATTTTACAAAAAGTACTTTCATGAGCGAAAGAGAAGGGATGAAGAGGATAAAAAGATTGGGACAAGTTGGATAAGAAATACATTGTCGAAGGAATACATACTGCTATGAATGAAGAAGGAACAGAAGAAGACTTGGCGAAACTTTTGTTGTTGTTCATGTTTTGTACGGTATTCTTCATAAACACTGGAGGTATGTATGTCCACTACAAGTATTTGAACTGCCTACAGTCAATCGACACCATTAACAAAGTATCTTGGCTCGATCTCATTCACGAGCATTTAATGCAAAGTGTTAAAGCTGTATAAATGACACCATATTCTATCAATGGTTGCAGCTTCTATTTGCTGGTGAGTATCGTCTTCTATCTTTTGAATATATTTTTTCCTTACGTTAAATGTATCATGCAGTGAGTAACATCTTATATATTTTCTTTTGAATATATTTTTATTTTTGCAGTTATGGATTTTTGAGCAAATGAAAGGCATTAACAGGAAAGACAACAGTGATTCATGGCCAAGGTTTGCAAGATGAGACTTGTATAAAGTATCTTGCGAAATTGAGGGGAAGCTTGAAACTCTTTCAAGCAGTGAGGTAAAAATCTTGTTGTTATTATAACTAGATGAATCCAGTTACATCTTGTGTTGATGTTGTTTAGATTCATTTTTAAAATTCTATCCCCTATTATAACTGGATGAAACCAGTTACATCTTATGTTATAAAATGATAAAACCCATTATCTACCAAGTTTCATCCTATGTTATTAGTGGATGAAACCCAATTAAATCATGTGTTATGATAAATTTTATGTGTTTGCAGGTTGTTGACTTTGTTGGTAGCTGGAGTCAAGAGGAGAAACAACTATGCTTGTTTGGTGTTGAAGAAGAAAACACAGATGAAGATGATGTTTCCAAGTTGAAGAATGAACTAGCTGAGAAGGACAAGATTATCCGTCACTTGAATGACGAGTTGGAAGCAAGGAATACAGAGTTGGAAGCAAAGGAGGCTGAGTCTGAAGCAAAGGATAAGAAAATCTCATACTTGCAAAGTGAAGTGGAAGCCTTGAAAGCGCAACTCAAGCCTCAACCGGGAACTCAGCAAGATTCCTCTCAAGAGATTGTTCTTTACACCACACCTAAAGACTATTTCAACCTTAACATCACTCAAGAGATGAATAAACCTGTGGAGGAGGATGTTCCTAAAGACGACATCACTCAAGAGATGAACAAACCTGTGGAGGAAGCTGAAAATATTCCCGAAGCAGAACCTATAACACCAGTTCCTCGAGCAGAACCTCTAGCACCAGTTCCTGCATCAGAAATCAACCAAGAAGAAATTATCGCAGCAGAACCTCTGGCAGTTATTGGATCGCTTGAGAATAGAGTGAAGAACGTATATAAAAGGGCTAGAAATAACAAGTTTGTATCAGATGATGATGAGCGTGCAGAGAAGAAGCAGAAGGACGATAAGTTGAGGAAGTTAACAAGGAACAACAAGCTGTGGAAAAATTACTTGATGAGCGGAATAAGACAAGCTGAAGAGAAGTTAATAAAGGAGTACTTTGTAACTGGAAAAGTAAGGTACGTATCCGCATTCTTTTGCTGTTTTTTTTCATTCTACTTTTCTTATTTCTGTAAAAGTACTGCTAAGTTTATACTAAATTATATGAACTTTTTTAAATGCAGCGACTGCGTTTGGAAGTCCAATGGAGGTGTATGTATCAGTGGAGAACACATCCAGCAACTTGTTTTCAATCAGCCATTGGTGAACACTATTTTGGAGTTTAAAATCGAAAATTGGAGACAATTGTTTCAATATGGCGGTGATACCAAAGGATACTCCAAGTCAATCTTTCTCAGCGCGCTTGCATGGGTAAACATTTTGAATACTACATTTTAAAATGAATGAACTTAGGTCTGCAATTTGTTTTCATATAACTTTTAAGTTAGTGTAGGATGTACCTGGCTTGCATCTGTTGCTTGAAATATAATTCTCTCACTAGTGTAGGATAAAACTGAGTTTCATCTAGCTATTATATATATGATGTAACTGGGTTTCATATGATACCTGCAGAAACTGGTTTTCATCTAGCATTAATGACAGGATGTAATTGAGTTTCATCCATATAAAAAAATATGGATTAACTGGTTTTGATTCAAATTTGTATTCAGGCTGATGTCATTGAGGGAGATGAGTTGGACGATGCAAAAATGATAAATGCTGAACTGCAAAAGATTGATGTCGAAACGCAATACTTGTTCATCCCAATGCTGAATGAGAAAGAACATTTCACATTGCTTCACCTTGACATCCATGGAAGAACTTGGACACACTACAATTCTCGCCTAGGTTCTTCAAACTATTTAAAAGAAGCTCAAATGATGGCGGAAAGAATAAATCATCTCTTTCAAGTTCAAATTCAAAGTACTAGTATGGATGACGTTGATGTCGTCGTTCAATCAGATTGTCCACAACAGTGCGAAAGGTAGGTCGTTAACTCTTTGAACTGAGATTATAACATACAAACTGAAACGAAGTTTGAACCAACATTACATTTTTTTTCCAGATCGTTAAACTGACATTACATATTCATTTGTCTTGCAGTGATGATTCGATGATGTATGTTATCTACTACATGGAATGGGCAATGATAGACGGTTACTCCTTTGAAGGCAAAGATACTATTGGAGAGGAGATGGGCACAAGACGAATCAATCTGGCATATGAAATCCTAACTGATGAGAATAGCTGCTGGAAAGTTTGATGTGTCTAGGTTGTTTAGAAATTTTTTATTAATGTAGTTCATTTCGTAGTACTTTTTTTTTGTTGAACTATGTCTTCGCATACAGTTGTGATCCGTGGATTCGTCTTAATTAAAATATGAACTCTTTTACTGAAAAATGCCTATACTTCAATTTCATGATGGTTGTGTTTGAATATGTTAGCCAGAAATGATTAAATTTGCAGGTTGAAAATGTAACCAGGCTTGGATGAAACTGGTTACATCCTAGCCTGTATAAAACTTCAATTTTTTTGTCAGATTGTAACCAGGCTTGGATGAAACTGGTTACATCAAAGCCTGTATAAAAACTGTTTTCAGAGTGTGCAGGTTGACAAAAAATAGTTATTTCTGTCCATATGTGATGGATGAAATCCAGTTTCATCCTGGCCAAATGTTTCATTTTTTCCAGAATAGGCAGGATGAAACTGGTTACATCCTGTACAATTAAATTTGAATCTTCGCAAACATTCAAATTTTACAGTGAAAAATTGAAGGGAATGTACAATTAAACAATCAACATAAGACTCAAAGATATATACTATAAAAATGAAGAGAAATACTTGAAAAAATAATTCCATAAGATATATTTTTATGAACAAAAGAAACAATCCAAGGTAAATACTAGTTGCGAAAATATAATTCAAGGTAAATGAATCTTAAATGTGAAACAAGAGGCTGCAGAGAAGAATAAACTAATAAAGATATCATGGTAAAAAGCTAATAAAAGATATGATGGTAAAAAGCTGCACAGAAGAAATGAAGGCTGGAGATGTTCTTAAGCAGGTACTTAACGTTGCTTTTTCGCAGGAGGATGAGGACACGTCGTCTTGTTATGATGTGCCTGAGTATGGAAGTTACCGCACGTAATTGGTCTCTTGAAACTTGCACTACCTGTGTTAGGAATCCGCTTCTTCTTCGACCTACCATGTTTTTTTCCTACGACAATTGGTGGGTTCACGAGATCTCCAGTAGCAACATCAATAGGCTTGTCGTAATCAGGAATGGGCTTGATAGGACGATCATACGAAGTACGGAAGCTAACAATGCTGAAATACAGATTAATGTACTCGTAAACATTGATGTTATTTGAATGCATACACGCAATAGCGTGATCACAAGGGAACTGCTCAGTAAACCAAATCCTACAGCTGCACTGAAACCTCGCAATATTAACAACATGCATGTTCTTTCCATCAAAAACTTCTCACTCCATGTCACCAGACTTGGTTATTCTCCACTGGACACCAGCACGAATGGAAGGCAACACTTTTTTCTCTAGCCTGGGACAAATGAATCCTTTATACGTCGCCCCCTTCCTCTTCCTTGTACTCATCTGTTCCATAATTTTAAGTCTGATCCAGTTAACAAGTGTTGCAATAGGCATACCTTTTACTTCCTTGATCCAAGAGTTGAAGGACTCTGCAATGTTTGAACACATGTCGCCGTAACGACAGCCCAGACAATGTGCATTGGACCAACACTCCACTGGAATCTCACTCAAGAATTTGTGAAGACCATCACATCCTATATCCTTCAACTTTTGCATACCCTGATCAAAGCCTTCATGAGTCGATGAATAGAAACATTCTTTGAACAAACCCATCGCAGCACAATGCTCTCCCTTTTTCTTGTTGGTCTTACTGCGGACATTATTCTTCAAATGCTGGTAACACCAAGCATGATAGAAAGTTGGGAAAACATCACGAATCCCTTGGATCAAACCCTCATGGCGATCCGAAATAAAAGTTAGTACACGAGGACCCAAGATAGATTCTAGTTTCTTTAAGAACCAATGCCAATTCTCAACAGTTTCAGCTGATACGATACCATATGCCAGAGGAAATATTCCTACAGAAACAAAAAAAACACAAAAAGAAAAAATCATATCAAACTGACTGAAACTGCTATTGTACAGAATGAAACTAGTTTCATTCTCTAGTCTGACTTCACCAGTTAAGGATGAAACCGGTTTCATCCAGTGATAATCTGACATAAAAAAAAAATTTATGACATCAAAAATAAAAGAAGACGTACCATTATTCGCATTCTTCCCGGTAGCCGCCATAAGACAACCCCTAAATTTTCCAGTTAGGAAAGTTGCATCCAAGAACAGTACCGGGCGACAATATTCGAAACCAGAGATGCAAGCATCGAAGGCTAAGAACAAACTCTTAAACCCGCCACCTTCAACAACTAAATCAGCCCTACTACCTGGATCGTGTTTCTTCACGGCTTCACACCACCATCTCAAGTCAGTGTATGATTTAATGTCCTCGCCATACAATTCCTTGAAACATAATTCTTTCCCGGCATGCGCCTTATCGTAGCTCACTTCCAACCCATAATCACTTTTGAGTTCTCTAACAATATCCCTGGCTTTCTTGTTGGGATTCTGTTCAATGTTCTCAAATATCAAACTCTTGATAAGTTCGCGCTTAACCGAATCAGCCTTTGTTCCATCACTATAACCAGCACAACATTTATGTTCCCCGTTATAGGCCTTGAGAAATAAGTGACCCTTCACATTGGAAGTCTTGGGAGCTGCATGGAACATCCAGTCGCATTCCAATTTCTCCTTGTAATAACATTCCATCGTATATCATTCTGGATTGCTCTTGACGACTCTCACCCTGCGACCAAAAATATGGTTATATTTCTCAACAACAAGACGAGCTTCATCTCGTCCTCCATAAAAATCTTGGCCAACACCTTTTATAATAAACTCCCATTCAGCCGCCGTGCAAGATCTTTTAATTGCCAACTTTCCATTGTATGTACGTTCTTGAGACATGGGGATATGTTGAGAAGAAACAAGCTCTTGAGAGGAAGGAATAGGTGACTGAGCTAAAAGCAACTCCGTCATTGTAGGTGTAGGAGTAACTTTACTGTTGCTCGGAAGATGACAAGGATTAACCAACTGAGCTCTGCTAGGGTCTGGTGCTAAACGAAACTCGCTCATTCTACTGCTGCTCGGAAGATGACAAGGATTAACCAACTGAGCTCTGATAGGGTATGGTGCTAAACGAAACTCTCTCATTCTACTGTTGCTCGGAAGATGACAAGGATTAACCAACTGAGATCTTCTAGGGTCTGGTGCTAAACAAAACTCGCTCATTCTACTGCTGCTCGGAAGATGACAAGGATTGACCAACTGATCTCTACTAGGGTCTGGTGCTAAACTAAACTCGTTCATTATACTGCTGCCCGGAAGATGACAAGGATTAACCAACTGATCTCTACTAGGGTCTGGTGCTAAACTAAACTCGCTCATTCTACTGCTGCTCGGAAGATGACAAGGATTAACCAACTGATCTCTACTAGGGTCTGGTGCTAAACGAAACTCGCTCGTAGTAGGTTCACGAACAAAATCAGGAGCACGAAGAGGAACACGTTCAAATAAACGAAGCTCCAAGAAATACAACTGGTTAACAATACACAATGACAAGAAAGAACAGAGCTTCACATCACTGTCAACAACATTGCTTCTCCCCTCATAGTCAAATACAAACTGAATTGAGTCCGGTAAAATGCTATTCCAATAAGAACAGACATGCGCCTTCAACTCATCAACTGTTGACTTCTTAGTAACTTGGTATGGACACGCATCGGTACCCCGGATAACCACACAGAGAAAATGACGATCCATCTTCAAAAGGAATATATAAAAACAAATCTTCTGAATCTGGATGTATTCAATTGATAATATGTAAACAAATTAGCAGCAGTACATACTAATTCAGTTCACATCACAATTGAACACACAAACTTCACATCTGTGTATATTGCATTGAAAATCAGATTACTAAACCCTAGAAAACATGATTCGAGACAAACCGAAATAATGGACAAATTGAAAAATTTACCAGTCACATAATCAACTAAACCCTGGATATTCAAAATCAACAACTAAAATCAAAAATTAACAAAAATTAATCATCAACAACTAAAAATTGCTTCAAAATCGACAGAGAAACTTCAATTGGACAAATTGAAACTTACCGATTCGACGCTATTATAGAAACTTCAATTGCTTCAAAACCAACTCAGAAACTTCGATTAGATGAAACTTGGATTCTACAAACGTATTAAACAATCGCTAATCATCATGATTGATAAACGAGATCTGAAGAAAAAAACGAGCTCCGAATTGCCGATTTCTGCAGAGCTCTGCGGGAAGGGAAGAGGAGGTTCTGCAGAGCTCTGCGGGAAGGGAAGAGAAATAAATTCTCTTTGAAAAGAAGGGTTTAAAAGGTTAGGGGGTATTTTAGGTAAGAGACATTTTTTTTTAAAAATTTTCCTAGGTCAAATATCCAAATTGGCTATATAAACAGAATATTTCTGATTTTTGGCTATATAAACAGTATCAAAAGCTAAGAATCTATATGACCCAGAAATTTTGTGTTTTGGTCTTTTTGACCAATTTTGTGTAAAATTTACTAGAATTTGACAATTGACCATCTTCTAGCCAAGTAAACTTAATTCTCTTCGAGTTTAAGTCACACTGTTGGATTCACGGGTTGGATTATACGTGCAAAAAATTCTTCTCCTCCATAGTCACACCCAGCAAGTACATATTTGAGTCAAATTTCAGAATGTACGTATAATCTTTTTCTCTATCTGTTTATTCTTCATCAAACAGCAATAACAACAGACATTAGACTAACAAACAAATCATCTTTTGTCAAAGCATTTTATATTTGAAACGTTTCAAGTAATTAAGCGTTGCGATTAAAGACGTATTTTTGGGATCTCCAGAACTTTTAATTATAGTTAACTGGTAGCTTGTGCAAGTTGGTACTTGTCTTAGCAAAGGTCTCATGAGTTTATTAGGAACAAAGACGACTCCACACTTACGTTACGCTGTTCCATTTTGCTATGTAATTTGAGATGGTGGTGGATTTAAATAGTTATAAGTACAAAGATGTGAATTGTGATCGAGGCCGGACGCAATAATATTTTAACTATATAGGTTGGTTTTGTTTCAGACTATAGATGTCCCAAATGGAACATCCAAATCTGAAGTTGACTAACCTTTTGTTTCAAAAAAAAAAAAAAAAAAAAAAAAAAAAAATCTGTAGTTGACTTACCGAAGGATTTTTGACTTTTGAGTCAGACTCCAACAAGTCAGATTCAATAACTAGATTATGACAAATCAGCAGCAAAAACACAGACACACTCTTTAAATCATGTTTGATATTAATT